>NC_080171.1:107955232-108287339 GCF_950295315.1 Erinaceus europaeus
CCCATCTGTTCAAGGTAGGTAAGTTTTCTGGGTACTTGTAAGCACACAAGGAGTGGGCTTACGTGATAGACCTCATAACTGCCTGGTATCAACTTTTAAGGTATATGCAATTTTTTTTTTTGCCTCCAGGGTTATCACTGGGGCTTGATGTGGGCACTACAAATACACTGCTCCTGGTGGCTTCCCCACCCCAGATTTTTTTTTTTTTGGGGTAGGACAGAGAAAAATTGAGAGGGGAGGGAAGATAGAGAGGACAGAAAGACACCTATAGACCTGCTTCACCGCTTGTGAAGTGACCACCCCGCCACCAGTGGAGAGCTGGGTGCTCAAACCGGAATCCTTGTGCCAATCCTTGCGCTTCATACTGTGTGTGCTTAACCTGGTGCACCACTCAGCCCCTGTGCTACTCTTCACCAGGAGCAGTGGATTCTTAGTGTCAGTACTGAGCCTCAGAGAGACAAAAATGAAAGAGGGGAGATACCACAGCACCACTGTGCCACCTGTGAAGTTGCCTCTCTGCATGGAGTTCCCATATGTCAACTGGGGCTCTAGTCCAGCTTTACAATGTGGCATATCTCCTGGCCCCATATTTATTTAAAAATATTCAGAACTTTTTTTTTTAAGATTTTATTATTTATGATACAGGAGGAGAGAGAAAGAACCAGACATCACTCTGGCACATGTGCTGCTAGGGATCAAACTCGGGACCTCATGCTTGAGAGTAAAGCTTTACCACTGTGTCACCTCCCAGATCACCAGAACTTTGTTTTTAAAAAACCTTTATGAGATCAGGCGGTAGTGCAGCAGGTTAAGCGCACATGGCGTGAAGCACTAGGGGAGTAAGAATCCCAGTTCGAGCCCCAGCTCCCCACCTGCAGGGGAGTCGCTTCACAGGCGGTGAAGCAAGTCTGCAGGGGTCTATCTTTCTCCCTCTCTGTCTTCCCCTCATCTCTCCTTTTCTCTCTGTCCTATCCAACAACAATGACAGCAATGACAGAATAATAACAACAACAATAAACAACTAGGGCAACAAAAGGGAAAAAATAGCCTCCAGGAGCAGTAGATTTGTAGTGCAGGCACCGAGCCCCAGAAAAATCCTGGAGGCAAAAATAAAATAAAATACCTTTATAAGATTTATTTACTAGGAAATGAAAGAGACAAAGAGCAAGCCAGAGACGGCAGTGAGACCAGATTTCTGCTTAACTCTGGCATAAGGTAGTGCTGGGGATTGAACCTGGGACCTCTGGGTCCTCAGGTTGCCTTAACTTTTAAATTTATGTAAGAGAGAGGGAAAGAAAGAACCAGTGCACTCCTCTGATTTGGCATAAGTGGGGCAGAATCAAACTGGAGACTTCACTCATGCAAGGCATGCACTCTGCTCACTGAGCCTACAATGTGCCACTTAATTTTGGTTTGTTTGGAGTGAAGAGCTCAGTGATGATGAGCATCTTGGCATTGTCTCTAGAGTCTGTTAAAACTCAGTGTTGAGCAGAAGAAAGAAGTCCATTTCTAGTCCTGGGGGTAGGGCTTGGGCACGTAGGAACAGCTGGAAAGGGAGGAAAAAGCAGAGAGCTTTGAGTTTGAAATTTACTTCTCTTGGGAACCAGGTGGCAGCACGCCAGGAAGTGCACATAGTGCGAAGCGCAGGGCCGCGCAAGGATTCCAGTTCGAGCCCCCAGCTCCTCACATGTGGGGGGTGGGGTGTCACTTCCCAAGTGGTGAAGCAGGTCTGTAGATGTCTTTTTCTCCCACTCTGTCTTCCCCTCCTCTCTCAACTTCTCTCTGTCCATCCAACAACAACAACAAAAGTGGAAAAAATCGCCACCAGGAGCAGCAGATCCTCAGTGCAGGCTCTGAGCCCCAGCGATAACCCTGAAGGCAAAAAAAAAAAAAAAAGATTTCTTCCTAAGGAAGCAAAATCAGTTGAACTATTTATAACAAGAAACATTCTCTATGTATTTGTTCTCATTGTGCAAACACTGCTGTGTTTTGTTTTCCCCGCTCTGGACAATACAAGACACACTTCTCTTGGGTTTTTCTAGTGGTTTAAAGACTAGCGGACATATTCTCCAGCCTTCTCTTTCAAGTTGCTGTTCTTGGCATCTCCCTTCTCCTGTCCTCTGAACTCTTTTTTTCACCTGCCTCCAGGGTTATCACTGGGGCACTATGAATCCACCACTCCTGGCAGCCATTTTTTTTTTCATTTTACTAAATAGGACAGAGAAAAATTGGGATAGAGAGGGAGAGAGGAAGATAGACACCTGCAGACCTGCTTCACCATCTGTGAAGCGTCTCCCTGCAGGTGGGGAGCCAGAGGGCTCCAACCCAGGTCTTTGGGCCTAGTACTATGTGTACTTAACTTGGTGCACCACCACCTGGCCCCCGTCTTTCTTGATTTGGGCCAGTACCCTGCCCTGATGCTAAGTAGAGAAAGGCAGGTCCTGTGAAGCAGGGGCTTCTGCAGAAACTTGTAGTACTCACTCAGTACCAGCTCTCTCAGGTGACACTGGACACAGGGAGAGGCCTCCAGTGTGTTGTGGCAGGAAGCAGAGTAAAGGTCTAGAAAGTCCTTGTAACATTTCTGTCTGGGGCCCAGGCAGTGGTACACATGGTACCGCATGCAAGGACTCACGCAAGGAACTGGGCTTGAGCCCCTGGCTTCCCTCCTACAGTGGGGACGCTTCACAAGCAGTGAAGCAGGTGTCTCTGTTTCTCTCTCCTGCTCTATCTCCTTCCTTGTCCCCTTCCGATTTTTCTCTGCCCTATCAAATACAATTTTTAAAAAGGGGGGAATGGCCACCAGGAGCAGTGGATTTGTAGTGCCAGCGCTGAGCCCTAGTGACTGGAGGCAAAAAAAGAAAAGAAAAGAAAAGAAAAGAAAAGAAAAGAAAAGAAAAGAAAAGAAAAGAAAAGAGTTCCCATCTGCAGGAAAGCCAGGGTTGGTAGGGGTCGTCTAGGTGGTTGAGCACTGCAGTGCATATTCCTTCTTCCAATGAAGTCCAGGTGACCCAGGGATGACAGTCTTGGGGGAAAGGGCTGTGTGCTGTGCATTGCTAGACAAGTTCTCTTCAGAAATGGAGGGACACCTACAAGAACAGCTTACACTAAGTGACCATGTTTAGACCTGGATCACAGGTTGTGGATGTGTTTGTGTGTGTGTGTTGCATTTCATCAGTTTTTAGCAGTCCCCTTTAACTGTGTCTGCAACCCCCACTTCTTAGCATGCACTCCTTACCAGTAGAACCCCAATTTCAAGGTATCTAGCAGGGAGGTACCCAGGCACAGAGATCTAACTGTGGGTGATATTCTCCAGAGCCAGACCCTTCCAAGTGTTTTTGTTTTTCTGTTTTATTTTTATTATTGATTTAATAATGATTGACAAGACCGTAGGACAAGAGGGGGTACAATTCCCACCACCAGAATTCCATATCCCATCCCCTCCATCGGAAACTTTCCAAGATCCTTCTAGGTTTTATTAGATCTGAAGTTTTCCCCCCTTCCTGGTTATAGCTGGGGTTTGGTGCCTGCACTATGAATCCACTGCTCCTGGCGGCCAATTTTTCCTTTTTTAAATTGTATTTGATAGGATGGAGAGAGATTGAGAGAGGAGGGGCAGATAGAGAGGGAGACACCTGCAGACCTACTTTGTTCGTGAACTGCCTTCCCTGTAGATGGGGAGCAGGGATCAAACACAGATCCTCATGTAGACCCTTGTGTGAGTGCTTGCGTGAATCCTTGAACTTAGTACCATGTGCACTTAACCAGATGCACCACTGCCCGGCCCCTACGTCTAAAGCTTTTCACAACTGAAGAGTGGAGGAAAGCTTTTTCTGAGAAATATTATAGTAGTTAACGAATATAAAATTTGGTACATTATGACTTTTAAAAAATTTATAATTTAACAATACAAAAAAAAATCACAAATTTAATTTGCTTCCCACTGGGGTCATTGCTGGGGCTCTGAGCCTGTTATTTTACTCTGGTCCTCGTGGATTCCTTTTTCACTTTGCTTTGATAGAAAGGGAGAGAGACAAAAAAGACACCACAGCACTACTCTATAAAACTTTACTCCTGGCGGTGCAGGAGTAAAATTAGATGAACTATCATAAATAGATGAACTATCTCCCCCACCATGACAAATCCTAAATGTTAACAGAGTTCACAACTGTCATGAAGTTCTGTTGCACTAAAAGTGGTCAGTAAGGTCTTTCTTCCCTTCAGTTTTGGACTTGGTTCTTTTCTTAGTAAAATGATTTTATTTATTTACTTATTTATTTTTCTAAAAGTTAATACCATCTTTGTTCTAGAATGTTTTATCCAAAACTTTTGTTTTTGGCCTCCAGGGTTATTCCTGGGGCTCAGCGCCTGCTGCTGGAGGCCATTTTTTTCCATTTTTGCTGCCCTTATTGCTACTGTTATTGTGATGGTTGTTATTTCACAGGACAGGGAGAAATCGAGAGAGGAAAGGAAGATAGAGAGGTGGAAAGAAAGATAGACATCTGTAGACCTGCTTCACCACTTGTTAAGAGACTCCCCTGCAGGTGGGGAGCTGGGGGCTTCATCCGGGATTCTGGAGCTGGTCCTTGCACTTTGTGCCACGTGCGCTTAACCTGCTGCGCTACCACACAGACTCCAAAAACTTTTGCTACTTAGGTTATTACTGGAGCTTGGTGCCAGCACTACAACTCCACCACCCCTTGCAGCCTTTCTTTCTTGGTTATTTTCCTTTTTAAAAAAATATTTATTTTCTCTTTTGTTGCCTTTATTATTTTTTATTGTTGTTATTGATGTCGTCATTGTTAGACAGGACAGAGAGAAATGGAGAGAGGAGGGGAAGACAGAGAGGGGGAGAGAGACAGACACCTGCAGACCTGTGAAGTGACTCTCCTGCAGGTGGGGAGCTGGGGGCTTGAACCGGGATCTTTCCGCCGGTCCTTGCGCTTTGTGCCACCTGCGCTTAACCTGCTGTGCTACTGCCCGACTCCTTTTTTTTTTTTTTTTTTTTAACTAGATAGGACTGAGAGAAATTGAGAGAGGAGGACACAGATAGGAAGAGCAAAAGAAAGACACCTGTGGGCAGGGGTAAATAGCATAATGGTTATGCAAAGAGATTCTCATCCCTGAGGCTCTGAAGTCCCAGGTTCAATCCCCTACACCACCAAAAATCTGAGGTGATCAGTGCTCTGGTAAAAGAAGAAGAAAGAGAAAGAGGAGGAGGCGGAGGAGAAGGAGAAGGAAAGGCACCTGCAGACCTTCTTCACCACTTGTAACGCATTCCCGCTGCAGGTGGGGAGCGGGGGCTCTAAGCCTGGTCCCTGCGCTTGGTAACATGTGCACTTAATCGGGGCACCACCACCCAGGCCCCCCTATCAAAAACTTCTTTATTTTATTGAGACTTCGGGAACTATTTATCTCAGTTTCACAGCTTACTTTTGGTATTTTTTTTTAAATTCATTTTGTTTTAATGAGATACAGAGAGAACAACAGAGAAGCACTAGAGCACTGCTCAGCGCTGGCTTGTGATGGTGGTGCTGGGGATTGAACCTGGGAGCTTGGAGCCTCGGGCATGAAAGTCCTTTTGCATAACCATTTTATTACAGTTGTTAGGTTGTGTCAAGAGCATTTCAGACACAAGTTATAATACCTGAAAGAATTCCCTACACTTCCCTCCCATTCGCTCCAAGTACCACAGTGAGCTGACCGTGCTCCTGTCACATCACAGGCTCCTGCACCTGCAGCGCTGTGTGAAGCACAGCTGGACAGGGCAGTGCTAGCATGACCTTGCCCAGGCAGCCTGGTGATTTGCCTCTATTCTAAGTGACAGGGAACCACATGATATCCCACAGATTCAACTTTTTTTTTTCTTGTCTCCAGGGTTATCACTGGGGCTCGGTGCCTGCACTATGAATCCACGGCTCTTAGAGGCCATTTTTCCCATTTTGTTATTTTTTATTGTTGGGGAGGACAGAGAGAAATCAAGAGAAGAGGGGAAAACGGGGGGAGAGAAAGATAGAAACCTGCAGACCTGCCTCACTGCGTGTGAAGTGACCTGTTGTTGTGGCGGTCTGGTGTCGGGCTGCACCGCGGAGAAGAGAGTGGACGTCCAGAGCAAAGGGGTACACAAATCTTTATTATAGGATGGGGGGGGGGGTTTGGTTCAGACCACGTGGGGCCAGCCGGCAATGGCCGACCCCACTACCTGACCACGGGGGGAGAGAAGGGGGCAAGATCTGAGAAAGGGGGAGCTGAGAGCCCAGAGAGAGGGGGGGGTGAGGGGGCTTTTTATTGGGCGACAACCAGGGGTGACGTGTGGGGCCAGGATTGGTTGAAGGGGGCACTGCTAGCATTTCGCGGGGCTAGTAAAACCTGGGGGCGGAGACTGCATCAGAATAACTCCTCAGCAACAGTGACCCCCCCCCCCCCCTGCAGGTGGGGAACCAGGGGCTCGAACCTGGATCCTTACGCCGGTGCTTGCGCTTCGCGCCACGTGTGCTTAAACTGCTGCGCTACCACCCGGTCCCCTCAACCGCATTTTTATCAGGCCCCGTTTTCCAGTTGAAATCTTAATTCTTTGTACGTCTAGAAAAAAAAGGGGGGGGAGTTGGGCAATACCGCAGTGGGTTAAGTCGCAAGGACCGGCATAAAGATCCCGGTTCGAGCCCCCGGCTCCCCACCTGCAGGGGAGTCGCTTCACAGGCAGTGAAGCAGGTCTGCAGGTGTCTATCCTTCTCTCCCCTTCTCTGTCTTCCCCTCCTCTCTCCATTTCTCTGTCCTACCCAACAACATCAATAACTACAACAACAAAACAAGGGCAACAAAAGGAAATAAAGAAAGAAAGAAAAGACACTCCGTGTGTCCTAGGGAGAGAAGTAGTTTACTGAATACTTTTCTTTGCTCCAATTGCATTTCTCTCCCCCCACCTTTTGCCACCAGGGTTATCGCCGGGTCTAGGTACCTGCACTATGAAGCCCCTGCTCCTGGTGACCTATTCCCCCCCCCCCCATTTTCCTTTCTATTTTTATTTGACAGGACAGAGAGAAATTGAGAGGGCTGGGGAGATAAAGAAAGGGAGAGAAAGAGAGACACTGGCAGCAACTGCTTCCCTGCTCATGAAGCGTTCCCCTGCAGGTGGGAAGTGGGAGACTCGATCTCAAGTCCTTGTGCATGGTGCTATGTGCACTTAGCAGGCTGCACCACCACCCATCTCCCCCGACCCCTGCGCTACAGCTGCCTTTCTCTATGGTGGCTGGTGTGGGCTTGATCTGGAGACAGTAAAACACTGGTATTGCCTATTGCCTTTTCTTTTTTTTTTTTGAGGGGCTAGGGCTTTGCACATGGGTGATTGCATTACCCTTGCCTTTTTCATTTAGCTAGAGGTACATGGAGAGGGGGAGCTGGGCAGTGACACATCTAGTTAAGCATATGATACCATGTGCAAGGACCTGGGTTCAAGCCCCCTACTCCCCACTTGCAGTGGGGGAAGCTTTGTGAGTGGTGAATTTTTCTCAATTTTTCTGCCCTTTTAAATAAAATAATATTTTTAAAGAGGGAGACACCGCAGTACTGGGGCTTTCCGCAGGGCTGCAGCATTTACCATGTGTTTCCTGGGTTCCAACGAGAGTCAGGTACACGGCAAGGTAGGTGTCCCTCCAAATGAGTTAGGTCTCTCCTTTGGTTTGTTTGTTTGTTTTTGGCTCCAGGATTATCGCTGGGGCTTGGCGCCGGCACTATGAATCCACTGCTCCTGGCAACCATCCCCCCCCCCCATTTTATTGGATAGGACAGAGAAACTGAAGAGGCGGGAGACAGAGAGAAGGATAGACCCCTGCAGACCTGCTTTGCATCCCCCCTGTAGGTAGGAAGCAAGGGCTCAAACCCAGATCGTATGCAGGACCTTGTGCTCTGTAGTATGTGCACTAAACCAGGTGCACCTCTGCCCAGGCTCCTCAGTATTTCTTTTGTTTTACAGAAATTCCATTGCTCCTAGTGGGCTCCCATTATTCTTGTTGATTATTATTTTAATTTCAGGAAAGAGGGGCCAGGCAGTGGCGCATCTGGTTAAGCACACACATTACAGTAGGCAAGGACCTGGGTTCAAGCGCCTGGCCCCCACTTACAGGGGAGGGGGGAAGCTTACTGTGTGGTGATGTAGGTCTACAGGTGTTTCTCTTTCCCTCTATCTCCCCCACCCCCTCTCAGTTTCTGTCACTAGCCCATAATAAATTAAACATTAAAAAAAAAAGAGGGAAAAAAAGGAAGGAAGGAGAGAGGAAGAAAAAAAGAGGAGACACCATATACCACTGCTCCACAGTTCATGAAGCACGCCTCAGAGTCCTGCAGGTTGACCCTCTGAAGTGGTGCTGCTTAGGCTTGAAACTATCTCCCAGCCTTCCACTGGCTTTGTAATTTATTTAAATTGTTTATTGCCATTAGCATTATTCTTGGTGTTTGCATGAAAAACCCACTGGCCCCGGTGGCCATTTTTTAAAATTCTTTTTGATAGAGACAGAGAGAAACAGAGACAAAGGGGGATAGAAGGGGAGAGAGAGGGAGTCAGTCGGTAGCTTAGTGGGTTAAGCACACGTGCTGAAAAGGATCTCGGTTCAAGCCCCCGGCTCCCCACCTGCAGGGGAGTCGCTCCACAGGCGGTGAAGCAGGTCTGCAGGTGTCTCTCTCTCTCCCTGTTTTCCTCGCCTCTCTCCATTTCTTGCTGTTCTTTCCAGCAACAACAACATCAACAACAATAACTACAACAATAAAACAAGGGCAACAAAAAGGGAATATTAAAAAAAAAAAAGGGAGAGCGACTCCTGTAACTCTGCTTCTCTATTTATGAAGCCCCCAGGTCTTTATGCATAGTGACACGTGTGCTCCACCGGGTGTGCCCCCACCTGCCCTCCCCACACCTTTGGTTTTTTATTTTTTAATATTTATTTTCCCTTTTGTTGCCCTTATTTTTTTATTGTTGTAGTTATTATAGTTGTTATTGATTTCGTCGTTGTTGGATAGGACAGAGAGAAATGGAGAGAGGAGGGGAAGACAGAGAGGGGGAGAGAAAGACAGACACCTGCAGACCTGCTTCACCGCCTGTGAAACGACTCCCCTGCAGGTGGGGAGCTGGAGGCTCGAACTGGGATCCTTACGCGGTCCTTACGCTTTGCGCCAAGTGCAGCAGGTTAAGCGCTTAACCCACTGCACTACCACCTGACTCCCACACCCTTAAATTTTAAAGGGAGCATGTCACTTCCCTCTCTTCCGCAGTGGATCCCTCTCCATCTGAGCACTGAGTTTTACCAAGTGAGCTATTTCTCTGGCCCCCAAACGTTTCCTCCCATTCTCCTTTCCTTTGCTACCAGAGTTATCGAAGGGGCTTGGTGTCTGTGCAGGGCATCCCTCCCCCCTTTTTTTTTGTTTTACTTTTTCATTTTAATTGATAGGATAGAGAGAAACTGAGAGGTGTGGGGGAGATAGAGAGGGGAGGAAGGAGAGAGAGAAACACACACCTGCAGCACTGTTTACTGCTCGTGAAGTCTCCCTCCTGCAGGTGGGGACCAGGGGCTTGAACCTGGGTTCTTGTGCAGGGCAATGTGTGGCTCAACCGGGTGTGCCACTGTCCCCTAAAATGTTTCTTTTATCTTCTTTTTCAAATTTTGTTATCCTTATTTATTTATTGGATAAAGACAGCCAGAAATTGAGAGGAGAGGGGTGACAGAGAGAGAGCGAGAGAGAGAGAGAGAGAGAGAGAGAGAGAGAGTCAGAGAGATGCCTGCAACACTGCTTCACCATTCACAGAGCTTTCCCCCAGCAGGTGGGAGCCAGGGGCTCCATACTGGGTCCTTTCACATTGAGTGTGCGCTCAACCAAGTGCACCACCACCTTCCTCCCCCGCAAAAATTATTTCTTAAAGCAAGACACAGGTGAAAAGTTCTTGGAATTTTCCAGGTGTTAAGGTGGATTCATTAGTGCAGCTATACACAAAAACAAGTAAATCCCTTAAAAGTTCAACCTCTAATCCAACAAAGCTTTACTCATACCTCCAACAGGAACCAAGGCTGATGAGATTCAGAGATGACTAATACAGAAACCAACGTGGATATAAAAGCAAGCTGTGACTCACTCAACAAACAAGACACACACAAAAGAGCGTACAATCAGTACAAGTTAAGAATACACCTGAAAAAAGAGGGAAAAACTTCAAGCCCTGTGAAATGCATATTAATCTTGGAAGTACTAAGCATCTATTACCAATTTCCAAATCCCCTTTCAGTTAACAAGACAACTGAGGTTACTGGCTTTTCAAAGGTTTCCAGAGCTTGTCCCATATGCATGCCGTCCACAGTCTTTGAGCAAAAGTCAGCCTTAGAGATAAAGGTGAAATCAGCCCCGGGATCAGTTTTATTTCATGGCTGATCACTGCTGCTCCGCACAGCAGGCCTAGTGCATGTGCCTGCTGTGGCCCTTACCTCCTGTCACCACCACAGGACTCCTTCCCTTTGGCCTGCTCAGAGGGTACCAAGGGAAACCTGATGGATATTGACTGTCCTGGATAAATATATGTATTGCCACCAGGGTTATCACTGTGCCATGGCATGCCTGCACAATTCCGGTACCTTTCCCAGTAACCACTTTTCACCCAGCCTTCCTACCTCCCTTCTTCCATCCCTTCCCTCCTTCCTTCCTCTTTCTTGCTTCTTCTTTCCTTTATCCCCCCTTTTTTTTGATAGAGGGAGACAGAAATAGAGGAAGAGAGGGGGCTATGGACTGACCTGCCAATGCCCATGTCCAGCAGAGAAGCAATTACAGAAGCTGTAACTTCCACCTTCTGCACCCCATAAAGAATTTTGGCCCATACTCTTAGTGGGGGAGAAATGTTAGGGGAAGATGCGCACGGGGCTCCGAGCTCCAATTCCATCAAGACCCAGAGAGAGAAGAGGCAAAAAGGAAGGACACTAGGAAGCAGTAATAGGTGTTGGTATGACTTAGAAAGGAAGAGAAGATAGGATCATAGAAAAAAAAAATGGAGAGGGCCAGGTAGTGGTGCACCTGGTTAAGTGTACTTAGTACTGGTCACAAGGACCCTGAGCAAGTTTAGCCTTGTTTAAGCTCCCCAGCTGCAGCAGAGACACTTTACAAGCGGCGAAGCAGGTCTGCAGCTGTCTCTTGTTCTCTCTCCCTCTTTACCTCCCCTTCCCTCTCAGTTCTTCCCTGTCCTAGCAAATAAAACGATGGGGAAAAAGAAAAGAAAGGTGGCCATGGATTCACAGTGCCCCAGTGACTGGAGGGAAAAAAAAAGACAAATAATAAAAATTTAGAAATAATAGTCAATTCATATCTAGGACCCTGAGAGAACTACTGCAGTTTCTAATGGAGGGAGTGGGGACAGAGAGCTCTGGTGGTATGAACAGTGTGGGATTATATCCCTGTTGTCTCATAATTTTGTAAATCAACATTAAATCATTAAGAAGTAGAGGAAGAGAGGCAGAGAGAAGTAGATATCTGCAGCAAAGCTCCATTGCTTGAAGGTCCCAGGTTCAGTCCCCAGCACCACCATAAGCCAGAGCTGAGCAGTGCTCTGGTTAAACAAAAAACAAAACAAAAAAAGTAGAAAAAGAAAATTCTCCCCTTCAGGTGAGGACCTGGGGTTAAACCCAGATTCTCAGGCATGGCAACGTGTGTCACAACCCAACCCGGAGAATTTTTTTTTTTTTAAAGAAGATACATACTTTATTATTATTACCTTTATTTATTTCATTGGCACAGTGAAAAATCGAGAGGAATGGGAAGATAGGGAAGGAGGGAGACAGAGACACCTGCAGCACTGCTTCACCACTCTCAAAGCTTTCTTCATGGGGGTTCAAACCCGGGTAATGTAATGTACATAGCATTGTGATGTGTGCCTAACCAGGGGTGCCAACATCTGACTCCCCCTGAGAAAATTTTTAAGGAAGCAAGAGAGTTTAGATTTACCTTAAGTCCACATGGATTAAATGAAATACCAATAATGATTATCTGCTTTCTAAGAGGAGAGATTTGTGGGGAAAGGCCATTATTAAATTGCTCACTTTATAAGTGTCTAGCTTGGTTCTAGAATGTGAAACAAATAATAATTGACTTGATATGGGTGAAACGTAAATAGAAATGTACTCTCTTGACTAAGTTGTTTCTCTGATCAAGTCTTGTGGGCTTGAGTAGGTGTAAAAGGTGCTGAAGGCATAATCCTATCACTCATGAGCGTATCTGAGCGTCAGCTCAGGCACTGATCTTCTCTCACTTTGCAAAATGCACCCCTCACAGGATGTCTGTAGCTCATTTGCACAGTTCAGAGAGGGTCTCATTCCACTGACTTGTGGCTACACATTTTGACATGTGGCTTCAAGGGAGCATGGCCCTTGCATGGCAGCTCCACCTTCACAGGCTAGGCTTGTCCACATAACTCTGCCAGGAGCTCTCTCACCAGTGCTCTTGACTCAGGGGCTTCCACGCAAAGTTGATCCCACCTATAGATGGTTTGCTCAAGAAGGCCAATAATTTCCTGGGTTATCTCATCAGTTTGGGCCATCTGTAATGTGGACAGAAGAGAAACGAAATTAAAACACTTTCTAGTGGGAACCAACTATAAATATCTAGTCCCTGAAAAGCAGTCAAGTTCTTAATAGCTCCAGAGGCCTCCTGTTTTATTTATTTTGATTAGAGAAAGAGACAGAGACTGGAGCATGGCTCAGTTCTGTAGCACTGAGCTATCTCTCCCCAACCCCTTTGTTTTGTTTTAAAGGTGATTAGCGAAGCATGTCCATCCTCAGGCTGACCTTCCAGTAAGCAGTAATTTCCGGATACCACCCTCTCCTTACAAAGGGCCTGAGACTCAGACTACCAGCGCAAACTGCATTTCCTGGAAGGCTGCCACACTCTTTGGAATTCCTTACTGTGGGGAGCAAAGGAGAAAAACAACACATAGTGGCTTGACTTTCTGCAGAATGCTTGTACTGATAGGAGAACTGGAAACGCTGAAGAGAAAATGACACCTGTTTTCATACAAACAGTTTCATAAATGGCAATTTAGGGTTAGCAACCTGGGCCACTCATTTTTTAATAGGCACTTAATGGTTAACACCTGATTTTCACAAGGAAGAAGGAGAAACAGGAGTTTGCAGTTTTGCTAAATATAGCGTCAAGGCATACTTAGTTGTTGGGGTGTATAAGTTTCTTTTTTTTTTTCTCTAAGAATTTCATTTGAGTAAACAGGGTGAGAACCTCACAATTTAGCTGTGTGAGTGCCGGGCTAGCTTCACTGGAGAGAAAGACGAACTCGTGGCGGCATGGTAATACAATTATTTATTGATGCAGATGCCCCAAGTCGGGTGTGAACATAGCCCGGTTAGGTCACGTGGAGCTAGCAAAATGGCCGCCGCTATGCACGCCAGCCCTTCTCCAGGTCGGAGAAAACAAAAGAGCAAAACCAGGAACAGCAGTGGGCTTTATAGGGTAAAACGGAAGTGGCAAGTCAGGAACGGGATTGGCTAGGAAAGGGGGTGGAGAAAACAAGGCACTCTGGGAAGGTAGCAGGCTGGCGGGATTAATGTACCTTGTAGGCATGGGTGGGGATCTTTCAGGCAAAACAATGATTCTGTAAATAGGCCATTGTATCAAGCAATGCAGGGGAGCTGGCCTAATGTCCAACAGGGGGTGAAAGGTCTCCTGGGTAAAATCTGCGTAGCTACCGTGCTTAATCACTCTACCAGAAGGCCCCAGGGTGAATAGGGAAAAGCAGACGGCCTTGGGCTACTATGGCTAAACATCTGAAGGCTATCTCTGTAACAGATACCAAAAAATGAGTATAGTTTACTTTTTTGTTGTTTATTTATTTATTTAATTTATTTATTCCCTTTTGTTGCCCTTGTTTTATTGTTGTAGTTATTATTGTTGTTGTCGTTGTTGGATAGGACAGAGAGAAATGGAGATAGGAGGGGAAGACAGAGAGGAGGAGAGAAAGATAGACACCTGCAGACCTGCTTCACCGCCCGTGAAGCGACTCCCCTGCAGGTGGGGAGCCAGGGTTCGAACCGGGATCCTTATGCCGGTCCTTGTGCTTTGCGCCACTTGCGCTTAACCCGCTGCGCTACAGCCGGACTCCCTCCCTGTAGTTTACTTAAAAAAAAAAACTTTTTAATCTTCATTTATTTGATAGACAGCGAGAAGTTGAGAGGAGTGGGGAGATAGAGAGGTGGAGAGACAGAGAGGCACCCGCAGCCCTGCTTCACCACTCATGAAGCTTTCCTTCTGCAAGTGGGGACCCGGGGCTTGAACCTGGGTTCTTGCACATTGTATTATGTGTGCTCAACCAGGTGCGTCACCACCCGGCTCCATAAGAAAAAAAAAGTACTGGGCTTCCACATGGATGGGGAGGTGACTCAGTAGCAGGAATACAAGGTTTGCAAGCATGAGACCCTGGGTTTGATCCCTGGCACTCCATATGCCACAACAGTGTTCTGGTCTCGGTCTGTCTCTCTCTCTCTCTCTCTCTCTCTCTCTCTCTCCCTCTCACTCAGTCTTAAAACAGTCCCACCATAGTCCCACCACTTGCCACTTCCGGTTAAAGAGATATATAAAAAGTGTTGTCTCTGATCAATAAAGGCATTGCATTGCATTCCCGCCCAGCCACGAGTTCCTGGTTCCTCTCCCGCGACGCTGAGTAAGCAGCAGCCCAGGTTAGCTCCAGATGAATTCTCTCCAACCCAGAGAGCACGTGCCCGGGAAGAAACACCCCCACGCTAGCCTGGCAGAAAGCAAAGCCTGCCCCGATCCTGACCCACCCTAAGCCCTCTGCAACCCCCCAGCCACTACCTTCAAACCACCAGTTAAGACAATATTCAGGAAGTCAGTCGGGCAGTAGCGCAGCGGGTTAAGCACAGGTGGCACAAAGCACAAGGACTGGCGGAAGGATCCCGTTTTGCAGGGGAGTCTATTCACAAGCTTGTGAAGCAGGTCTGCAGGTGTCTATCTTTCTCTCCCCCTCCTCTCTATTCTCTGTCCTATCTAACAATGATGTCATCATTAACAACAACAATAACTACAACAACAATTAAAAAAACAAGGGTAACAAAAGGGAAAATAAATAAATATTAAAAAAAAAAGTTCTCTACCTCTGTCTTCCCCTCCTCTCTCCATTTCTCTCTGTCCTACCCAACAATAAAACAAGAAGGGCAACAAAAGGGAATAATAAGAAAAAAGACAATATTCAGCGGCATGTTTGCTATGCAAGGCTATGGGCCACAGCTGAACAACACCAACTCTCTTCAGCCATCTCCCGGTGGCCAGCCAAGCTGAGAAGGGTTCTACGCATGAACTGGGCTGCCAACCAGCAGCTTCTTGATGTCCGTATCACTGTCACTTCATTTTTTTATACAGACAAGCTCCCCCTGCCTTCCCCCCACCACCTCTCTCTCTGTCCTCTTTCCCCAGAGTCCTTTGCTTTGGGGGCAATACACTAATCAAGATATTCTCATCACAGGAAGACTAGACATCATTCTGATCTCCCTAATTTTTCTTCTTTTTTTTTGCCTCTAGGGTTATTGCTGGGTTTCAGTGCACTACGAATCCACTGCTCCTAGAGGCCATTTTTTCCATTTTTTATTGGACAGTACAGAAAGAAAATGAGAGGGGAGGGGAGATAGGGAGAAAGAAAGACAGACACCTGCAGACCTGCTTCACACTTGTGAAGCAAGCCCCCTGCAGGTGGGGAACCAGGGGCTCAAACCAGGATCCTTGTGTGAGTCCTTATGCTTGCCTATGGACTCCTATGGTGTCCTATGCATGCCTAAACCGGTGGTGTGCCACCGCCCACACCCCAACCCCCCAATTTTTCTTTGATGTCCTTTTTGTACTCCAGGTTCTGTCTGAGTTACGACATTATGTATAATTATTTCCTTCAGTGATTCTTGACTGTGACAACTTCTTGGACTGCTCTCATTTTTGATGGTCTTGATAGTGTTAAGGAATACTGACTAGGTATTTTTGTTGAAGGTCCCTTATATGTGGTTTTACAAGTGTTTTGCTCATATTTGGTCTTAGATTATGTGTTCTGGGTAGAAAGATCACAGAGGTGAAGGGTCATGTACACTACACACACACTAGCCCTACTGAGATTAACCTTGATCACCAGGAGAGTGGCTATTATAACTTATACCTGCGTAGAAGGAAAGCCGGTTATACCGATGTCTCTATGTGGAGGTGTTTTGTTTCTGAGTTCTTGCCCAAGCAGTTCTCTTAGACTAAGCATGCAGCAGTGAGCACTCTGTGCATTTTGTAACATGCACAAAGGATCATTGTATTCAGGTAGGTCCTTGAGGAGAGGACACCAACACACAACATCTGAATCCTTTTTTTTTGCTTTTGCTATATCTATGTTCTATAAAGAACAGAAGTGAGAATGGCAGGCTGGCTATTCTATGAGGACTGAAAAGAGCCTTCTGGGTGTTTATTCTGAGGTTCTTGGCCCAATCTCCCAATATGAGGTCACCGGGACTGTCCACACAGAGCAGCCCTATAGGAACAGGAGGGGTATCTGGGGCTGGGCATATGCCTTTTTATTCTGGTTATTGATGGCATGGGTGTTTGCTGTGTGTGAAATTCATCAAGCTGTATGTAATAGTATATAGTATTTCCTCAGTATCTATATTTTCTTTAAAAAATTTTATTCTGGGGAGTTGGGTGGTAGCACAGCGGGTTAAGCACATATGGTGCGAAGCGCAAGGACCGCCTCATAAAGACCCCAGTTTGAGAGTCCCCAGCTCCTCACCTGCAGGGGAGTCGCTTCACAAGCGGTGAAGCAGGTCTGCAGGTGTCTTTCTCTCCCCCTCTCTGTCTTCCCCTCCTCTCTCCATTTCTCTCTGTCCTATCCAACAATAGCAGCATCAATAACAACAACAATAAAAAACAAGAGCAACAAAAGGGTAAAATAAATACAAAAATTTTTATTCTGTATGTGTATTTTCAGTATATACATTATGTCAATAAAAGAATTTAAAAATTATAGTGAAATAATGCATAATGAAACTTGCTCTCACTAATGCCCCCAACCCCAGGCTTATCTCTGGGGCTTGGTGCCTGCAGGATGAAACCACCTCTCCCAATGGTCATTTTTTCCTTTCCTTTCCTTTCCTTTCCTTTCCTTTCCTTTCCTTTCCTTTCCTTTCCTTTCCTTTCCTTTCCTCTTCTTTTCTTTCTTCTCTTTTGTAAATTTGATACAATAGGAAGAAGTGTGTGTGGTGGGGGGTGGAGATAGAGGAGGAGAGAGGAAGAGAGACTCCTGTACTGTTTCACATCTTGTGAAGCTACCAATTGCAGGTAGGAACCACAGACTTGATATCTATTTTTATAATTAAAACATACTATTCTTTGGCACGAGATGAACTCACAATGATATACTTAATGATTACTACTATCAGTGTTCAGAACTTTGACATCATACCAAACAGAAAATCTGTACCCATTAAGCACTATGCCCCCCCATGTCACCCTTACTAGTTTCTGCTCTAGGAAGTTGACTATTCTAGGTCCCTCATATAAATAGTCCTATACAATATTTGTCTTTTATATCTGGCTTATGTCACTTAGCACAACCATACTAAGGTTCATCCATATAGAAGTGTGTGTATGTGTGTGTGTGTATGTGTCAAAATTTCCTTCTTTTTAAAGACAGAATAATATTCCAGTGTATGTAAATACCTCATTTTGCTTATTCATTCATCTGTTGGTGGGCATTTGGGTTGTTTTCTATCTCTTGGCAATTGTGAACACTGTTGTTAGGAATATGGGTGTAGAAATATCTGTTCGGGTCACTGCTTTCAATCCATTTGGGCACACAAACAGATACAGAGTTGCTGGGTCAGACTCGGTTGTAGGATAAGTTACGACATTTTTTTCTATGCAAAAACATGTCATGGCTTTTGCAACAACCCACTACATTAAATCTCTTGTATAACTTTTTGATCGACTTCCAAACTCTTCTTCACAGTAGCTGTACCATTTTAACATTCCCAACTAGAAATGTATAGCATTATACTCTCTCCACATCCTCATCAACACCTGCTGGTTTCCATGTTGCTGTTTTGTTTATAATAGCCATCTAAGAGGGTAAGGACTGGTGCCTGATTGGGGCCTTAATTTACATTTACATAAGGACTAATAGGGTTGAGCATTTTCATGTGCTTACTGACTATTTGTTTGCATTCTTTGTAGAAATGTCTATTTAAATTTGCTGTTGCCCATTTTGACTTTTTGTTGTTGCTGAGAGGATTTCCTATCTATTCTGGGTACTAACCCCTTTCCAGGTACATGATTTTTAAAGTATTTCCTCCCATCCTCTGAGTTTTATTTTTTACTTCTGAAAGTATCTTTTGATGCACAAATTTTTCAAGTTCAATGAAATCTAATTTATCTTTTTTTATTGCATATGCCTTTTTAAATATGCTTTAGTTAGGACAGAGACAGAGGGAAACTCAGAGTGAAGGGGGTGAGGGGAGGAAGAGACACCTGCAGCACTGCTTCACCACTCACAAAGCTTCCCCCCTGCAGGTGGGGGCTGAAAGTTTGAACTTGGGTCCTTGTGCATTGCAACATGTGCACTCCACCAAGTATGCCAGTGTCCAGCCCCTAGCCTACACCTTGGATGACACACAAGGATATGACTAACTCTCTTGAGACTTGGACCATTCATTAATGCTCCTGTTAGCTAGGTTTTAGGGAGGAGTTCTTTGTAATTGGAAAACACTTTTTTAGAGAATTTTTTAACTAAATTTGATAGAACAGAGAGAAACTGAGGGTGGGGAGAGAGACAGAAAGACACCTCTAGCACAGTACTGCTTCACCACTTGTGAAGCTTTCCCCCGGCAGGTGGGGCCTAGAGGCTTGAACCTGGGTCCTTTTCATGGTAACATATGCGCTTAACCAGGTACACCACCACCCAGCCCCCTGGCAAACATTTTTTAAAATGAAGAAACAAAAGTCTTTGCACCATGGCAATGAGCACATTCTCACTAAAGTTTCATGTCCTGAGGAGGAAGATGGTTGTGCATATAACTGAAAGAATGGTGTTGAGTGTACAGGAAGCCTAGCGTTTACTACAGTCCTGACAGAAGCCATGACCTAAGAGAAGGCATCTCTTCTCTGTAAGCTTCCACTTTCTCTTTGGTAACATAAAAGCTCTGAGGTACCGTCCAGCTGTCAGCCTGTCTGTCCTTTCATGTTTCAGCACACATTTGCCACAGGCCATACCTTGTTTTGGTGGGAAGTCTCCTTTTATATCTGGACAGTGAGTGAGAACTAGGAAGCTAGAGAACGGGAAGACTTACAAGGGTGATGACTTCCCGGGCAATCCTGTGGCCTCCAGGAGCCCAGAGCAAGAAGTTCAGGAGGAGACAGTGGGCCAGCTGTTGGCAGGGCTTGCCCTCTCGGTTCTCTTCATCTGCTGGTCTGGGGTCTCCATCTCGACACTCTCGAGCTGCTGCCAGCACCTCACTGGCCAAGAGAGAGGAACTTCTGAGCAGCTTCCTGAGGCAGCCAAGCAATGCCCTTACCTCTACCTGGGAAATGTAATGATAACAGTGAGAGATTAGAGGAGAGTTGACACACAAGGGCTCTGGGATTTATTCAGCACTTTGAAACGAGCCCAGAAAAAAAGAAGACTGGCGCCCGAGGTGGGCAGACAGAGGCGGCCTGTGTCTGGGTTTACACACGGCTCCACACAAACCCAAATGGGCGTAATGGAAATTTCTTGACTTTCTTTCGTCTTCCTCACTAAGCAGCCAGGGCACCATGCCAGAAATTGACTTCTTTTTTTTTTTTCTTGTATGAAAGGATATGGAGAAAAGTCCTCAGCAGAATGTAGTCAGATTTTTATATTGTGGGGGGGGGGGGGGGGGAAGAACAAAAAGCTCCTTGAAGACTCACTCACTATCACGGCCACAAATCAATTAAAGCCCCATGCAATCGGACCTCCGCTGAGCCAATGTTCTGATAAGAATGAGGTTTTCCTTTTGCCTTCTGCTGTCTTGGGGTGGGGGTGGGAGTGGGGTGAAGCGCACACACACACACACACACACACACACACCACATTTGTTTTGTTTTAGACATTGAAACAGTCTGTTCATACATGTTTAAAGCTCAAGCCGAGGAGGTCATAAGTCTCTGGAATCCACAGAATAATGGTCATTGTTACAGATCTCTGAGTTGCTTTTGCATAAAAAACATTTATTCTCACGCTGAGACCTCTGCTTGCTTGAAGAAATAGTACACCAAGTTGCGACTCAGAAGACAAAAGCAAAAACTGAAAGCCATAGGTCCCAAATGCCAGATGGAACTCATGAACAGCGATGTTCCATCATTTCTGAAAGAATACTTAGGGCTTTTCTAAGAATTCCCATGACCAATTTTATGAATTTTGTGTGTGTCCTTTATTTTTTTTTTTTCCCCCTGGAAGTTGAGGCCTTGTTCAGTGGAGACTGTCATAAACTCCAGTACCCTAGGAGTGCTGTGTGAACTATTCTGGCCACAGTGCAAGACCGTGAGAAACTGCAGCACATCCTCTTCCACGGGGATGGCACAGTGCTCCAACCAGCGCTCCCTCTCCACCTGGCTCGTCTCTCTTGGGCTTGGCCTGCCCTGGTCTGAGCTACAGGAGCCTAACAGTGTCTTGTTATCCACGTGGATCTGCCAATGTGTCAGGGTAAAGAAAGTGATGCCTGCATACCCATTTTCTTTTTGAGTGGTATTTGATTTTCTCCTTTGTCCAGTTTTCCCTAAGGACTTTCTATTTCATCCCAAACTGTCCTTCCCTTCAAATGCTTTGTAAATTTGGACCTGACAGGCCAAGAAGTCCAAGTGTTTTCTACTTATTTGGAGGAACAGGCTTTATTTTCTAGGCTTCACTTGAAAAAATTGTTTTGGGGGCAACAAGATAGCTCACGTGGTTTTCCATGTGGACAAGCAGGTTTGAGCACTATCCCCACTGCACTTGAAGAAGCTTTGGTTCCCCCCGCCCCTTCTTTTTCTACCATAAACAGCCTAGAGTGTTAAAGCCCTAGTGATGACTACGTACACATATATTTATGTGTGTATGTGTATATTTTTTTATTAGAGGACACACACACACACACACACACACACACACACACACACACCCCATATCCCTCTACTCTGGCATGTGCAGTAGTAGGGACTAAAAATAAGGACATAAGTTTGCAAATCTTGCATTCTATGCTGAGAAGATACTCAGCTGCCTTGGTATTCTAAGTATTACTTTTTGTCCTGCATTATGAAAACGTATATATGCCCATTATGGAACATCTGAAAATGAAAATCATTTTAAATGACCTATAATACTTACCACCCAAAATTCATTGTTAAATGTTAAAGTTGCACCAATTTGTCCTTTTTCCTATGTATCGTGAACAGAGTACTCACTATCCATGATGTTTTGCATCTTACAGTTTTCTTTTTTTCTTAATATTTATTTATTAATTTATTTCCTTTTGTTGCCCTTGTTGTTTTATTGCTGTAGTTATTGTTGTCATTGTTGTTGGATAAGACAGAGAGAAATGGAGAGAGGAGGGGAAGACAGAGAGGGGGAGAGAAAGACAGACACCTGCAGACCAGCTTCACTGCTTGTGAAGCGACTCCCCTGCAGATGGGGAGCCGGGACTCAAACCGGGATCCTTACGCTGGTCCTTGTACTTTGTGCCACATAAGCTTAACCCGCTGCGCTACCACCTGACTCCCACAGTTTTCTTTTCACAACACACTCCTAGAAATTCAATAAATAGATATAGCACATATCCTTTGAAAGGATGATTTCCATGGTAGAATAAATTACATAATCAGAACATACCACAATTCATTTACCTAGTGTCCCTACTCTTGTAAGTTCAGACCATTTTCAAGTTTTTGCAATTACAAACAATTCTGTGATTTTATTCTTGAACATATATCTTTGTATGGATCTCTAGTTTCTTCCAAAGGGTTATTCCTAGAAGTGGAACAACAAGCTTAAAGAGTATAGACCCCAGGCAGCTGGACTTTGGTGCATCTAGTTAAACACTCGTAGTACCATGCACAAGGACCAGGGTTCAAGCCCTGCTCCCCACCTGCAAGAGGGTTGCTTCACAAGGGGCGAAAGAGGTCTGAAGCTGTCTTTCTCTCTTCCTCTCTTTCTCTCTCAACTTTTCTCTGTTCTATCAAGTATTAAAAAAAAAAAAGAAAGAAAAAGAAAAAAAGGGAAAAAAAAAAAGGCCACTAGTAGAGATAGATTCATAGTGCCAAAACCAAGCCCCAGCGATAACCATGGTGGCGATAAAACACACAAAAAATAAATAAAATAAAAGAGAAAAGGTCACTGTTTTTCACAAAGATGTTATTTTGATGAGTATAATACTGTTATTTTAACATGAAATACTAAATATTTCAAGACTACAAACCCTGGTCTAATTCTTCAATGCATGCAAAGACTTTTTGTTGTTGTTGTTCTGACCGTGAGACAATCAAAGTGCATGTGCCCAGCAGTGACATCCTCTCCATCCCTCCCACCCCCATGTCCCAAACCTCAGGGACAGGAAGCAGAGACAGCATTAAAACTACAGCTCACTGCCTGGGCTAAGCAATGAGCAGTGGTTTAATCATATCAGTCAGGGCAAAGGCATATACACTTTCAGCCTCAACAAGTCTCACAGTAGTAATGCTTTCAAAAACTGCTCACAGTTTGCATCTCAAGTTAACTAACAGACCCCCAAAGGTCATCAGATTCACAAAATCTGGAGTTGGAGGGGTGTATAACTAGTTAAAGAAAACAAAAACAAAACAAAAAACTAGATCCCACTCACACTTCCAGCGTCACAGACAATAATGCCACCGACTAGGCACCATGGAAGAAGAGTTTCTGGGAACCATAATATTAAGTACAGCTTTAGTACTGAGGTGGATGGTTTCCTTTACAGGGCAGCCAGCAGGTAAACAGACAAGGCTTCAGACAATCCTGAGTGGGCTAGTTCATTTTCATTTGGGATATCTAAGCATCCACTGGGTAAAACTAACATAGGATTTACTTATTTATTTTTAAATATTTACTTTATTTATTATTGGATAGAGACAGACAAATTGAGAGAGGGTATAGGGAGAGAGAGACAGACACACACACATACACACAGAGAGAGAGACCTATAGCCCTGCTTCACCACTTGTGGAGCTTTCCCCCTGCAGGTGGGGACCAGGGGCTTGAACCTAGGTCCTTGTGCACTGCAGTGTGAGCACTTAACCAGGTGTGCCACAGCCTGGTCCCGGATTTACTTATTTATTTATACCATAATGCTATTTTCCAGCCCTGCATAGTTCAAGGAAATAAAAAAAGACCAAGCTAACAAGTAGAACTATGTGTGAGTGCAGAACTTTTTAACATTAAATGTTACTGGGCAGTTTATTTCTCTATCCATCCAAAGTGGATCTCTGTCAAATTCAGTTTCTATGATTGATCATGGATTTTAGCTCATAACCAACCAATATAGCTTATAAAGAATCAATATAAAGAGTATATGAAAGAAAAAGATAAAAGTATCTATGAAAGAACTTTAGAAATCATTAGTGCTTTGGGGACTGGGTGGTGGCTCACACTGTAGAGTGCATTATCACACATAAGGACCGAGGTTCAAGCTCTTGGTCCCTACTTGTAGGGCAAAAGCTTCACAAATGTTGAAGCAATACTGTAGGTGTCTCTCCCTCCATTTATATCTCCCCCCTTTCTCTCTTATTCTCTATCTCTTACCGTTAGCAAAAGAAAGAAAACTGGCCACCAGGAGCAGTGGAGCTGTACAGGCACTAAGCCCCAATGATAACCCTGGTGACAAACAAAGAAATAGCTACAACAAGAGACAGAATATGGGCAGGGATAGATAACATAATGGTTATGCAAAGAGTTTCTCATGCCTAAGACTCTGAAGTCCCAGGTTCAATCTCCTGTACCACCATAAGCCAGAGTTGCTCATTTTTTTAAATGTTTATTTATTTATTGAATAGAGACAGCCAGAATTGAAGAGGGAAGGGGGTGATAGAGAAGGTGAGAGACAGAGAAACAGAGAGACACCTGCAGCCCTGCTTCACCACTTGCAAAGCTTTCCCCATGCAGGTGGGGACTGGGGGCTCGAACCCAGGTCCTTGTGCACTGCAACATGTGCTCTCAACCAGGTGCGCCACCGCCCGGCCCCTAGCATTCTGTATATTTTAACTATTAAAATAAGGTTATGAAAGCATGCTTTAGAATTTCCCTTATTTAATATGTATTTTAAATGGAAGAAATAAAATGTTTTCTTTCATATTAGATTAAAAAAAATACTCAAACACCTATGTGGGTTACAGTGCTTTCTAAAAATGTTCTCACTTTGATCCAGAATATATCATCATCATCTTTAAACTTTTTTAGAACCCCAAACTCTGTTTACTTCCCTTGTCATGCAATCTTTAAACAAATAAAATACAGAGACATAGCTGTACTGGTTTCTGGGTTTTTTTTTTTCAAAAGAGAAAACATGAAACAAATAGGAGCATTCCTCTCCACATAAAAAAAATAAAACTCCCTTTAATTATTAAAATTAGTAAAAAGCACTGGCAGTTAAAGTTTTAAAAACCAGCAAATAAATGTTTGTAAGGGAGGTGCCAATGCCTTTAATCAAAGCATTGCTTCCTCTAATTATTATATTCCATATAAAATGACAGCTGTCTTTACCACAGTTATCACATCCTGTACTTAACTGCTCTGTTATTTAGGAAATGACCAGGTCCTTTTTCAGAAGCTAAGAGGTTAATATCATGTGATTACTTTAGCAAGAGTTCTATACAAAGCCGGTAATGTGAGGACCTGTGGACTAATCCAAGAAAGCAGTAAGTCAAGACGGAAGCAGAGTCAGCCAGGCCAGCAATCACAAAGAAAGGACAGTGGCCCTCATAGGACTGGTCAGACCCTTCATGGCGACATCTACAGAACAGGGCTCCTAGGCCAGGCGTATCTGCCAATGAGGGCAAACAAGGCAACTGAGCAAGAACAGGTAACACGACCTGAGCGACAGAAGGCGGAGCCTTCTCTTCAGTGCTTTTCAGGACAGCAGAGTAACAGTGGTTTCAATGAACTCTGTGAAGGCAGGAAAATGTCTTCCGTCACCAGCTTCACACACACACACACACACACACACACACACACACACTTTTCACACCAGTTGACACCTAAACAAGAAATACTTGAAGCCTGGATGTGAAGCCTGGATGTGAAGCCTGGATGTGAAGCCTGGATGTGAAGCCTGGATGTGTAGGTGTCCAGGGCTGAGGAAAAGGGTTAGAGAAAGCCAACCCCATCATGGATCCCTCCTGCCTGATCATTTAAGCTCTCGAGAGAACTGAACACTACCCACCATGGTCTGAGCTCTCTGAAGACTCCCATCACGTGGACTGTAGCTGAATGCCAAGAGCCACAGAAGGGCCTCAGGGGGTTCAGTTTCTGACATCACCAACTGCTCAGCCACCATATCAGACCATCTTCCAAAGCGAACAAACAAAAACCAGCTCTCAAAGGGACCTCCATAGGACCTGGAATAGAACCAAAAAAACAGAGCAGCTGGGCAATGTGATTTCTTTTTCTTTTTGGTCCTTAAAGCAACTGTAATGCTTGTGAACGATTCGCTGGAATTGTTCTTACCCAGTGAAGTACGAATTGCAAGGAAAGCAAGTTCGACTTAGAAAACTAACTTACACTGCCACTCTAAAGGCAGGCCTCTCAAAACCCCATGTGCCCTGAGGACTTCAAACATTTAAAGCTTTGTATCCAGGGACAAAGAACACAGCCCTCTGAGAAAGACAGATTTGGGCCCATGACCAGCAGGAATGATGCAAGACACAGACATGAAGGCAATGCTCTGCCTTCTGCATGGCCTGCACAGCTGGGCTGCTGTGGAGAGTAGGGCCTCCCAGCCACAAGGAAGCCACCCAGGCAGCTCCAGAGCAAGAAATGAGGGGCCGCCTGGGGTCCAGATGGAAACTAGAAAAGGGACACAGGAACACACGCAGAAACACGTGCTATTTGCTTTCTGACAAAACACAAAGTTGGTATATTGGCAATTATGGATTTCCTTTTTTTTCCTGCCAAGATTCTTGCTGGAATTCTGTGGCTGTATGACAACCACAATGCTCCTAGAGGTCATTTCCCACCCTCCTTTTTTTTTTTTTTTTTGCCAGATGATGATAAAGACAGAGATGGAAAGAGGGAGGGACAGAGAAGAGACGCCTGCAGCACTACTTCACTGCTCATGAAGCTTCTCTCCTGCAGGTGGGGACCAGGGGCTTGAACCTGGGTCCTTTCTCATGGCGTGCTCCTACTGAGTGTGCCACCACCCGGTCCCTGGCAATTATGACTTTTTAATGAGCTATATGCACCTTCATAATATCACCTCTATACATCAATGCTGAAAAGTTACAGATTTTGTAAAGCCATCATTTAGTCACTATAAACTTGGAGCTGTAGTAGGAGTTTAAGGACTAGAAACTATTTGAGGTAAAAATCCATTAATTCTTCAGTGACAGTCTCAGCAGCCTAATATCTCCCGAGAGAAAAAAGAGCACAGCTGGAATGAGATCACGTTAAGTAATAATATTCTCTCTGAACTGGAGAAGTTCCTGGAAGTACTGTTTCTGGTACAGGAGAGGGTGCTGGATCCCTTCTTTGCTGGATATAGGGCCCAATTCCTTGCCTGGTTCATGGAGTTCTCATGATTTAGTAAGCGCTGTCTTGCCTCCCTTGCATATCAGATTTCAGGCTCAGGGGAAAACAAAAACAAAAGCAAACAAACAACAGCAACAAAAACTAGTATAGTCATAAGCCCTTTGGAATAGAACTAAAACAGGCCTGCTAGCTATCTCCAAAACAGAGACCCCCCCAACTCTTCATCTGCACGATTCCAGCCCTTAGGCTCATGATTAATCAACAACTTGTTTGGCTTTATATGTTAACTCTCTTTTCAGTCACCAGGTTCCAGATGCTACCATAATGCCAAACAGACTTCCCTGGAGAGATAACCCCACCAATGTGTCCTGGAGCCCCACTTCCCCAGAGCCCTGCCCCACTAGGGAAAGAGAGAGACAGGCTGGGAGTATGGATCAACCTGTCAATGCCCATGTTCAGTGGGGAAGCAATTACAGAAGCCAGACCTTCCACCTTCTGCATCCACCCTGGGTCCATACTCCCAGAGGGATGAAGAATAAGAAAGTTATCAGGGGAGGGGACGAGATGTAGAGTTCTGATGGTGGGAACTATGTGGTGCTGTACCCCTCTTATGCTATGGTTTTGTCAATGTTTCCTTAGAAGAAGAAGCTGAGCAGAGTGTTACATTACAAAGAACTTAATGCTTGGGTGTGAATGCTCTTAGCAAAATAGCACATAACATATCTGAAATAGTATAGTATCAGAATGTTAGAAAGTGTTTTCTAACTTTAGAATATAACTGTGCACTTAAAAAAGAGAGAAGAAAACCACTTCACCTGGTGCAAACAAAATTTAGAATTTCCTCCCCTGGAGAGGCAGAGAAGACCTGGGGAGGTAAGCTTCCCTGTCTGCATGGCTTGGGTGGGGGGTCTAGCACATAAACACTGCCTTCCCCCCGGGGCCATTCTTTCTCTTATTTTCACACTTTTCTATTTCAGAATATAATACCAGACTATCTCTAGGACAGTTTCTATGCCAGAGAATTATACACATATGCCTATTTATTCTGAGCTGCTCAGAGGAATTCATGCTTCCTCCACTTCTCTCTTAGCACTGTGTTTCCCTTGTTAGACCCACTTAAAGAGGGGGGCAGCTGGGTGGTGGCGCACCTGGTTGAACGCACATGTTACAATGTGCAAGGACCCAGGTTCAAGTCCCTGATCCCCACCTGCAGGGAGAAAGCTTCATGAGTGGTGAAGCAGTGCTGCAGGCGTCTCTCGGACTCTCTTCTTCACTATCCCTCCCTTCCCTTTTGATTTCAGGCTGTCTCTATCCAAGAAATAAATAAAGATAATAATAAAGGAAAGAGAGATGGGGAGGAGGTGGAGGTCAAGTAAACATGTTGAAGCCGACTGAGAAGTCACCGGGGCTTGCTTACCTGTGAGCTGTTCCTTCAACTACTTCTCTGAGCAGCTCAGACATATGTTTCAGTGACTGATGCCAAAGTCTCTGTGGGGTATCTGCAAGGGAGAGAGTCATCAGAGGTCTGACACTTCTTCAAAGTCAAACCTATTAGGAATCACCTGTAACTAACACAGGAAGAGGTTTGGGGAAAGGCCATTTTGTTCTGGTCCAAAAATCTGTAGCACTATTTCTACTGTTCTCCATCAATACCCATCTCTTTCAGCCTGAAGAAAGGCTGAATCAGTGTTATTAAAGCTAAACTTCAAGGCTCTTGGACTTGAAGTGCATGAAAACAGAGACAAAGACTATATAAGCCTGTTTGAGGACTCAGCTCCAGATGTCCCCAGGTTTTTCTTTTCTATCTAACTATCTCCACCTCCATCATTTAGAATTTGTAGTGAGGGACCAGGTGGTGGTGCACCCAGCTGAGTTAAGTATTACAATGCTCAATGCTCACGTTCTCAGTCTCCACGTGCTGGGGGAAGCTTCACGAGTGGTGAAGCAGAGCTGCAAGTCTCTCTCTCTCTCTCTCTCTCTCTCTCTCTCTCTCTCTCTCCTCCCTTCCTCCCTCCCTCCCTATTTCCCCATTCCCTCTCAACTTCTGTCTTTATAAAAAATAAGTGAATAAAATTAAAAGAATTTGTGATTAAAAATATGTGGAGACTACAATAACAGTCTGTATGAAGCTAGAAACAGGCTACCAAACTGCTTTTCTATGACACTGATAATTCAGAATATGGATACAGGTTTATTTATAGTAAAGTAAAGACAAGGGAAAAAAAAAGAGAAGGGTTAGGGTGCAAACAAATGTCTATTCTTGAGTTCAATTTTTTTGGTTTCACAATTATCCTGTGGTTTTAAACACATCTAAGCATGTATGTATCTGTGATTCTAAACAACATCTGAAAAAAGTTACTGCATTTTCATGTAGTGATAGATTCCATAATTAAATCCACGCCGAAGATAATACAAATGATACAGTGACTACCGCTACTCCACAAGTGTTATAGATTAAAGAATGATGTATTATCTCTCTTTCTACTCTGAATTCCCAGAACTCTTGGACATATAGTCTTGTGGATGCATTTAAAATGTTCTCCTTTGTATTCATTGTTTAGATTAGATATATCTTATTTTAAATATCCTCTGCATGTAACTCCTGAATAGGGCTCATAAGTGACCCATTTTTATGCCCCACAGGACTTTACAGTGGGCATGAAATCAATTTCTGATGAGTAGTAGATTCCACTATTAAAATACTTCAGTTTGTAAATATATCATTCATTTTCTTCCAAAATGCTCTAGGAACTAGCATAGCAAATTTTGTATTGCTGTTTGAATTATCTGTGGGGCATAAATTTAGCAAAATAACACAAAGGGCAAGTAGACCGAGTTTATGTCCATATGCTACCACAGCCTCTGTAAATTTCCAAATTAAAAAATTACAACTTCAATACATATTTGTTGCTCACTTGGTCTCTCATGGAAGCTAACCTTAAGCTGTGCAGGTCTGACTAAAAATATTAAGTGGATTTTTTCTTTTCTGCCTTGTTCTTAACATTTTCTCACTCTATTTCCACAGCCTATGTTCCGCAAAGCTGTTGATCTGAGATCCCACCAATTCATCATTACTTCCACTTATAGAATCTGAGAACACTGTTAGATCAGTCACTTTAGGTGAGAAGCTACATCTTTCAGTGAAAAGAAAGAGGAATTTAGATTTTATGAAATGCTCTGAAGCCTTAAATTGTCTACTTTCCCCAATATAAACCTTATTCAAGCCTTAGGGAAGGGGATTCAGTAAAAAGTTAAGGCCAGCAAAGTTGCAGACGATATCATGATGCCAACCTGAGTTCCCTGGGCATTTGATCTCACCAATCTATCCTGGAACCCCACCTCCCTAGAGGCCTACCCTACTAAGGAAAGACAGAAACAGGCTTGGGGTATGGATCGACCTATCAATGCCAATATCCAGCAGAGAAGCAAATACAGAAGCCAGACCTTCCACCTTCTGCACCTCATAAAGATCTTTACTCCCAGAGGGATAAAGATTAGGGAAGCTTCCAATGGAGGGGATGGGCTATGGAACTCTGGTGGTGGGAATATTGTATGGAATCATACCCCTCTTACCCCACTATCTTATTGATCACTATGAAATCACTATAAGAAAAAAGTTAAGGCCAGCGAGATACAGGGTAAGGTGCATACCTTGCTATAAGTGCAGCCCAGGTTCAAATGCTGGTACCACATGGGAGTGTTATGGTACCAGGGGAAATGCTGGTGCTGTGGTGTCTATGTTTTTCTCTATCTGAATGAAAAAAGTGATTTTAGAGCCTGGCTCTGCAAACATGTATGTGTACACACACACACACACACACACACACACACACACACACACACACACACACACTTACTGGCCTCTTAACCCTTTCCTTCTATGATCAGACAAAATGTCTCTTGTGGTATACTTATGTCAGTGTGCCCTTTCCTTCAGGCTTCAAGCTTTAGAGAGAGAGAGAAAAGATGCCTTATTTCTGACGTATTTCTGAAACATGAGTGCTCAGGCATGCTAATGGATGAACACCTGTTAAGGACAGACTTATCTTTCCCACTCACTGGAGATAACCCACGGAAAGCTGTGATCTAATACCCCAACCAAATTATTCTGAATATCATCCCTAGGGTTAGTGGGAGAAACGCTCCCCAAATATCCTGGAATTCATTCGTCATTTTAAAATCTCCTCTTCTGCCACAAAGGGCATGAAGCTGAAAGAAAGAAACACAAATGAGTGCACTGTTTCCTTCTAACTCAGCCAAGTCCTAGCATGTTTCTGGAGTCCAGGTGGTTCTTGCTGGCACATGCAGAGAGAGGTCTTGTGCTGTGTAAGGCAGACTAGTAAAACTAAGTAGGGGGATTTTTCTTTTCTTTCTGTTGGGAAGTGAATGCAACTGAAAAATCAAGCAGCTTTTCATATCAAAAGTGATAGAATGTAAGAATCTAAGATCTGGAAGAATGGCAGAGATGACCAATTCTTTCTCATTACTGTAAGGGTTCAGTGTTCTCTTGCAGAAATTTTCACATGGGTAGAATGACCCTTCACATACCTTTCGGGTGCTGGAGTAGCATCATGACAAGAGATGGAGACGCATAAGGAAAGAAGGTCCTCAGTGCAAACTTCAGCTAGGGTGAAATTAACATAGATCGGAAGAAGTGTTAGGAAAATTCAAAGTCTTGAATCTACTGTTCAGAATGGATGTTCTCAGGTTAGCATACTGTGAATGCTTTCTTGAACATTTATTTAAAAAATAATAAATGCTTTCAATAGCTCTGTAAAAAACGATTCAGAAAAAGAAATCTTCTTGAAGTTACTCTGTGGTACTGAAGAAAAATAAGGCTGGGCCAATGAGATTATTCTCTTGGACAGTGTGCTGGCTCTACCATATGCACCACACAGGTTCATGTGCCCAGTACTGAAGGGAGTTTTGGTGCTGTAGTCTTAATCTCTCTGCCTATCTACCTGTCTCTATTTAAAAAAAAAAAAAGATAGAAATCAAAAAGAAGCAAAGAAAATTATGTTCATGATGACTTTGCAAGGTTTTTTTTGTTTTCGTTTTTAAACCCTCACATAAACACAGTCACACTTAAGTATTCTATTTAAGTGAGTTTCTTTCTTTCTTTTTTTCTTCTTTTCTTTCTTTTTCTTTTTTGCCTGCAGGGTTATTGCTGGGGCTCGGTGCCTGTACTGCGAAGCCACTACTCTTGGAGGCCATTTTTCTCCCATTTTGTTGCCCTGGTTGTTGCCGTTATTGTTATTGTTGCCACTGATGTTACTGTTGTTGGATAGGACAGAGAGAAATGGAGAGAGGAGGGGAAGACAGAGAGGGGGAGAGAAAGACAGACACCTGCAGATCTGCTTTACCACCTGTGAAGCGACCCCCCTGCAGGTGGGGAGCCGGGGGCTTGAACCGGGATCCTTACCAGTCCTTGTACTTTGCCCCATGTGTGCTTAACCCACTGCGCTACCGCCCGACCCCCTTAAGTGAGTTTCTAAGGCAGTTAGGAGATGTTAGGTACTCCAACACAGCTTTTCAATGACAACAACAACAACAACAACAACAACAAAAAAAGGGCATGATGTCATAGCAGTGTTAGTCAGACACAAGGATCAAGCACTATGGAGTTATTTGTGCCTTCTGAAGTCACAGAAGATAAGAAGTATTTTGGCAAAAATTTGTAAAAACTAGAGAGAATTAAGTGCACATGCTTTAAGTGTACAATCTGATTAAGTTTGGGTAAAGTGTGTAAATCCAATGTGCCCACTGCCACAATCAAGGCAGAACATTTTTATTAATCCCCCACCCCCCACCTCCACCACCAAATTCCCTTGCGGCTGTTAGTTTCCATTCTTCTACCCAAGACTGGCAAGCAATGTTTTGATTTTGGTCAGAGAAATCATGTAGACATTAGTTTTGCTTATTCTTTGATTTCACATAACTAGGATCATAAGAGTATCCTTTTGTGTCTTATTTCTTTGGCTTAATATACATATATTTTGAGACTCATCTATGCTAATGCACAAAGCAGTTCATCTTCTAATTGGTTAGAAGTAGTCATTTTCTGAATATACCGCAGTTATGTTTACTCATTCTCCTATGGATGGGTATTTGGACTTTTTCCAGTCCAGGGCTATTATGAATAAAGTTGTAATTAACATTCATATTTAAGTCTTGTTGTGGACATATGTTTTCATTTTTTCTAGCATAAATACCATAGGAATGAAATTACTACAGAGTAGATGCTTATTTTTAAGAATCCACCCTGTAGCTTTCCAAATTGGTTGACTGCTTCACACTCCCACCAGTAATTTATGAGAAGTCTAGTTGTTCCATATACTTGCAAACATTTGGCATTGTCAATCTTCTTCAGTTTAACTATTTGGGGACAAGGCAGAGGGTGGGGATGAAATCTTACCCCATACAATTTACTATGCATTTTTCCTGATATCGAATAATGTACAATTTTCATGTTTACTGCCTACTGACACATTTTTGAAGTGTTAACTTGGTCTTTTGTCCATCTTTTAAAGTTGAATCATTTCTTATGAATTGTAAGAGATATTTTTATATTCTAGACATAAATCTGTCAGATATGAGTATTCAAAATACTTTCTCTAGTTTGATAGTTTGTCTTTTAATTTTCTTAATGTCTAACAAAAAATATCTGATTAAATCTAATTAATTCTTTTTCAGTATGGTAGATACTTTTATTTTTTGCATTACTTACAAGAAATTTTATATTACCCCATGGGGAAAAATATATTCTCCTATATTTCCTTCTAGGAGTTAGCATTTATACTGAAATCTGTAATACTTTTCAAATTGTTGTTGTTTTGTGAGGCAGAAGTTTTTTTTCTCATATGAATATCCAGTTGCTGCAATATCATTAGTTAAAACCTTCCTTTAAGCACTGAATGACCATGTGTATGTCAAAAATCAATTCACCACACATGTATAAGTCTACTCAGTATTTCTGGGCTCTATTCTCTCCCATAGATCTATGTTTATTCTTTTACTTACCTCACTGCCACTAACTACAGCTTAAGCAGGCAGTCTCTAAGATAAGCTATTTCTCTGGTCCTGATATTAGCTATTTCTTGTTATGTCTATATTTTATTCCTTTGGCATTTCACAACTGTTTTTTGATACCTCAAGTTTATAAGGATTTCCCCCCTCCTTTTATTTTTTCCATCAAGAGTTATTGTTGGAACATGATGCCTGCATGATATATATATATAATTTTTTTGTCTTTGCTCTTCTTGTGATAGAGACAGAGAGAAACAGAGAAGGGGAAAAGAGAAAGATACGGAGGAAGAGAAAGAGATGCATGCAGTACCTCATCAATGATCATCAAGTTTCCTCCCTCCAGTTGGGACAGGGTCTAACACTGGGCCCTTGCATTAGTAATATCTGTGCTCTACTGGATGGCCACTGGCCAGCTTGAAGACCATTCTATAGTCTAGATATCCCTTGTCTCTACTAAGTTTCCTTTCTATCTCTCACATAAAATTCATTGGGGAAATATTAAAAGGACGACCAATTGGACACAGTAAGTGATACTCAGTGCTTTAACTGGGAGAAAGTCTAAGCTAGTCAGATAAAGAAAGGACTACAAAAGCTGGAAAAAGGCAAAAGACTGGTTCACTTAATGAGGGCCTTTTTGGTCAGCACCAGTCTACTCCATCTTCTGGGGCCCTAGTCAGTAAATTCTTGGATTCCAACATACAGATGATGGGTTTAGACCTCTAGTAGGTCCCTCACTCCACCATCACTGATCACTTCCATCAGGAATGTCACCATAAGTCCTCTTGTGGGCTTCTCCAGAACCTTGCTGTCACTATATAGTAGCAGTGGTACGAACCACCCCACTCTCCAACGGGAGGCTGGGTCAGCCTACTCTGCCACTCAGGGAAGACTGGTCCTGAAATGAGTGCAGCCTAGAATGTTCCCAGTTGTGACCATGAACTGCAAGCTCAGACTGACAGGGACTCAGAGGTAGCACAGGCTCCTGTGCTGAACAGGACTATATATGGGCCCTGGCTCAGGTGGATGGGGTAAACAGTTAATTGTATTTATATATTGTCTTCACGTTTGGGAGCTACTCTCTGCTCTAATCCAGCTTTATAATCCAGAGATGAGAAAATCTGACATCTTCCCAGTCAGTATTTTTCCTTTCCTTTTCTTTCTACATTTTACTAGTGACTTAATATTGATCTACAAATTATAATAGTTGGGGCCAGGTGGTGGCACACCTGGTTAAGTGCTCACATTATAATGTGTGAGAACCCCGGGTCAAGCCCCTGGCCCCCACCTGCAAGGGGAAAGCTTCATAAATGGTAGAGCAGAGCTGCAGGTGTCTCTGTCTCTTTCCCTCCCAATTTCCTCCTTCCTCTCAATTTTTGGCTATCTCTACCAAATAAATAAATAATAATTTAAAAAATTAGAAGATAACCAGGGTATAATTCTGCACCATTTCCACCTCCAGAGTTCTGAATCCCAAAAAGATGCAGATTATGTGATGACTATTATTCTATAATTATCTGTATATATATATATCCATTTTCTCCCTATGGTCCTGCCTTCTCTTCCTTTGAATGGCATGTCTACACCTCTTACTACTTCCAAATGTCCTTCCTTTTTTCCTCTTCTCTCTCTGGGTCCTGATGAAATTGGAGTTTAGAGCACTCTGCTCATCTTTCCCTATCATTTCTCCTCCTCTGGAAGTATGGAGCAAAATGCTTTTTGGGGTGCAAAAGGTGGAAGCTCTCTCTGATTTCCATAATTGCTTCTCTATTAGACATGGGCATTAGAAGGTCGATCGATCCTGTTTCTATCATTCCCTGGTGGAGTAGGGCCCCAGACAATATTTTTAGGCCACCTGCATGTTAGCTATCAAGCTCAAGCAAAAATTACTAAAGCCATGGACATTCTAGGAGCATTCCAAAAATAGACTTCTCAGCTTCTCTCCACCCTGAGATACCTGATCTCATCAGCTCTATGACTACTTTTGGGTTCCTGTTTATTAAACATTTTGTCCTGCTTTCTATCTTACTGCCTTTCGACCACCAAGTTGCAGGTGCTACTATGGGAGCTGGGTGGTGGCGTACCTGGTTATGTCCATGGTACAGTGACCCAGGACTTGGCTTCAGGCCCCCCAGTCCTCACCTTCAGGGGAAAAGCTTTGCAAGTGGTGAAGCAGTGCTGCAGGTCTCTGTCTCTCTTTCTCTGCCTCTCCCTTGCTGTAGATTTCTGGCTGTCTCTAGCCAATAAACAAATAAAGATAATAACAAATGCTACTATCATTCCATCCTGACCTCACCAATGTGACCCAGGACCTCAAATCTCCAGAGCCCTACCCTACTATGGAAAGATAGAAACAGGATGGGAGTATGAACTGACCAGTCAATGTCCATGTTCAGCAAAGAAGCAATTATAGAAGCCAGAAGCTTCGGCACCCCCAAAGAACTTTAGTTCATATTCCCAGTGGGGTAGAAATGATAGGGGAAGATGACCAGAGGGCTCTGAAGTCCAACTCCATCAGGACCCAAAGAGAGAAGAGAAAGAACAGAAGGACATTTGGAAGTAGTAGCAGGTGTAGGTGTGACTTAGAAAGGAAGAGAAGGCAGGACTATAGAAAAAGTGGGCAAGTATATACATAAATATAGATAGTTATAGAAATAATAGTCAGGGCAGAGGATAGATAGCATAATAGTTATGCAAACAGACTCTCATGCCTGAGGCTCCAAGTCCCAGGTTCAATCCCCCACACAACCATAAGCCAGAGCTGAACAGTGTTCTGGTAAAAAAAAAAAAAAGCAGAAGCCCAATCAGAAATAATAGTTAACCCATATCTGTGACGACCTTGAGGGAACTACAGCAGTTTCCAATGGAGGGAATGGAGACATGAACTCCGGTGGTGAGACTGGTGTGGAATGATAGCCCTGTTATCTCATGATTTTGTAAATCAATATGAAATCACTAATAAAAAATAAAAATTGTAACTACTAAATGTTGTACTAAATGTTGAAAGACACCGCAACACAGAAGCCTCTTCCAGTGCAGGGGGGACTGGGCTTGAACTTGAATTAAGAACATAACAAAAAAAGTGCCTTTCCTGGTAAGTTATCTTGCCAGCCTCTATTTTTACATTATATTTAAAGAGCTGAATGCTGTCCACATGCCACCTGTTTACTCAATATTTCTCTAATATCTTCAAACAGTTTTAGCAAATATCTTATTGGGGACCAGGCAGTGGGTTAAGCACACATGGTGTGAAGTGCAAGGACTGCCTCAAGGATCCTGGTTCGAACCGCCAGCTCCTCACCTACAGGGGGTTCGCCTCACAAGCAGTGAAGCAGGTCTGCAGGCATCTCTCTTTCTCTCCCCCTCTGTCTTCCCCTCCTCTCTCCATTTCTTTGTCCTATCCAACAATGACAGCAATAACAACAGTAATAATAACAATGATAAACAACAAGGGCAACAAAAATAGCCTCTAGAAGCAGTGCAGGCACTGAGCCTCAGCAATAACTCTGGAGGCAAAATAAATAAATAAAAATTAAAAAAAATTTAAAAAGAAAATAGCTTGTCTAGAATTAATTTTTTTTGTCTATCAGGAAATTAAGTACATTATCAAACCCTGCCACTATGAGATTAAGAACCTGAACTGATCTGTGTTTACATGGAACCACTGTGCAAATTAAAGATAAGTGGTTTGTCATGACAACTTATGCTTTTGTCCATTAGTCCAACTGGCCCTGTAGCTAGAACTAACTGCACACTCCAAGTAAAATATGGGCGAGAAGAAAGGACAAAAGAGGAGGAACACTGAAGATAAACACTACTGACAATGAAGAAGAATGTGGACTAACAGCAGCTCCTAAACTGCTGGTAGGAGGGTAAATTGACTCAGCCACCTGTCACAACAATTTGGCAATATCCACAGAAGCTGAACCTCTGCATACCTAGTAACCAGCACTGCCATTCCTAAGTACATATCCCAGAAAGTTCCCAACATAGAAATCTGGAAACAAGCCAAGTATTCACAAAAGGAAAATGGCAATATTGTGGTACACTTTTCCAGTACCCAAACCATGGTCACACCCAACATGGAATAACCTTGGGAACACAGTGAGTGGAAAATCAAGGCTTAAAAGACTGCATAGAGCATGGGACTCTTGTTTGATGCATAGTTTATAAAGTGATGGGGAAAAAGGGAGTCAGGCGGTAGTGCAGCGGGTTAAGTGCACGTGGCGCAAAGCGCAAGGACCAGCTAAGGATCCCGGTTCAAGCCCCTGGCTCCCCACCTACAGGGGCATCGCTTCACAGGCGGTGAAGCAGGTCTGTAGGTGTCTATCTTTCTCTCCCTCTCTCTGTCTTCCCCTCTCTCCATTTCTCTCTGTCCTATCCAACAATGACGACAACAATAATAACTACAACAATAAAAAACAACAAGGGCAACAAAAGGGAATAAGTAAATATTAAATAAAAAAAAAAGTGATGGGAAAAAAAAAAAAAACCTTCCACACCTATGGACATCTAATCTTTGATAAAGAGGCCCAAAGTATTAAATGGAAGAAGGAGGCTCTCTTCAATAAATGATGCTGGGAAAACTGGGTTGAAATATGCAGAAGAATGAAACTGAACCACTTTATCTCACCAGAAACAAAAATCAACTCCAAATGGATTAAAGATCTGGATGTTAGACCAGAAACAATCAAATACTTAGAGGAAAACATTGGTAAAACACTTTCCCACCTAAACCTCAAGGACATCTTTGATGAAACAAAACCCAACTGCAAGGAAGACTAAAGCAGAAACAAACAAATGGGACTATATCAAATTGAAAAGCTTCTGCACAGCCAAAGAAACTATCATACAAACAAAGAGACCCCTCACAGAATGGGAGAAGATCTTTACATGCCATACATCAGACAAGAGACTAATCACCAAAATATACAAAGATCTCAGAAAACTTAGCAATAACAACAAAAAAATGACCCCATCCAAAAATGGGCAGAGGATATGAACAGAACATTCACTCCAGAGGAGATCCAAAAGGCCAACAAACATATGAAAAACTGCTCCAGGTCGCTGATTGTCAGAGAAATGCAAATAAAGACAACATTGAGATAGCACCTCACTCCTGTAAGAATGGCATATATCAAAAAGGGACAGCAGTAACAAATACTGGAGAGGATGTGGGGACAGAGGAACCCTTTTGCACTGCTGGTGGGAATGTAAATTGGTCCAGCCTCTGTGGAGAGCAGTCTGGAGAACTCTTACAAGGCTAGACATGGACCTTCCATATGACCCAGTAATTCCTCTCCTGGGGTTATACCTAAGGACTCCATAACACCTAACCAAAAAGATGTGTGTACTGCTATGCTCACAGCAGCACAATTCGTAATAGCTAAAACCTGGAATCAACCCAGGTGCCCAACAACAGATGAGTGGCTGAGAAAGCCGTGGTATATATACACAATGGAATACTACGCAGCTACTAAGAACAATGAACTCAACTTCTCTGACCCATCTTGGTCAGAGCTAGAAGGAATTGTTAAGTGAGCTAAGTCAGAAAGATAAAGATGAGTATGGGATGATCTCACTTATCAAGAGAAGTTGAGAAAGAAGATCAGAAAGGGAAACTAAAAGCAGGATCTGACTAAATTGAAAGTAGGGCACCAAAGTAAAAACCTTGTGGTAAGGGGGAATGGACATGCGGCTTCCTGGGCCGGACCTATTAAATTGTAGTCATACAAATCACTATTTAATTAATATGAGAGGGGGAAAATTGATTGTATGTCTAACAAAGGGACTTTTCAAAGTTAACCCAATTATCAAATAATGTGATGATAACAATAACTATCCATTGTCTTCTTGAACCCTAAGACAGCAGGAACCTCACATTTCCACTATAGAGTCTAAACTTCCCCCAGTCCTGGGACCCTAGGGTAGGGCCCAGTTTCCCATATGCTTCTCCCAATTCTTATCAAATAATATTGCATCTGCTGATCGCAACCTAATCAATGCAATGAGTGCCACCCCAGCATGCTTCACTTCAGACTGTGTCCAGAGACTTCAGGTGTGGAACGACAACCCTTCAGCTTCATCACTCAGGTGAGACCTTTCCTTTCATAGTATTCTCTAATTCCATCCCAGGTGGCTCACTTCCTAACAAAGTCCCAAAACCTAGATATAGACTAGGCTCCAGGAGATAGAGCATATGTTCACACATATCCATAACTAGGGCAAATATATACCTGAAAGCAGTAGTACGCTAGAGTTTGCAGTGAGTACCCCCCCAACACTTCCTCTCCACTATTCCAACCTTTGGGTCCATGATTCTTCAACAATTTGTTTGGCTTTGTATGTTAACTCTCTTTCAGCCACCAGGTTCCAGATGCCATCAGGATGCTGGCCAGGCTTCCCTGGACTGAAGACCCCACCAATGTGTCCTGGAGCTCTGCTTCCCCAGAGACCCACCCTACTAGGGAAAGAGAGAGGCAGACTGGGAGTATGAATCGACCAGTCAATGCCTATGTTCAGCGGGGAAGCAATTATAGAAGCCAAACCTTCCACTTTCTGCAACCCACAGCGACCCTGGGTCCATACTCACAGAGGGATAGAGAATGGGAAAGCTATCAGGGGAGGGGATGGGATATGGAGATTGGGTGGCGGGAACTGTGTGGAGTTGTACCCCTCCCATCCTATGATTTTGTTAATGTCTCCTTTCTTAAATAATAAAAAAAACAACCTTCAAAAAAACAACCAAAAGTAAAGAAGACAGCTTTGACAATAATATAGATGTGATCAAACTATTTTCAGACAGAGAAGAGGAGTAATAGAATAAATTCCAGACAGTAGTTTCATAGGGAAAGAAAGACAGAACGATTGGACAGAGGAAGAGCACATGGATACACAGACACTAGCACCAGTAGGTGGGCCTAATTTGGATGCTGAGTTCCCAGATACATATATGTACTAAGATGAATACATGAATGAATAAGGAAACACAGAAATAAAAGGTCATGCTTGCATCAAGTAAAACTAAGGATTATGATTAACCTGAAAATGGGTATTCAGTGATGAGAATAGTCAAGGACTAGGAAGGCTGACAGTCAGAAACAGACTCTGTCAGCCACATGACTTAACAAATGCATATATCAAGGTACTGGTGAAGATAAACGGCTATTGTTCATACCTATTCTCAATCCAAGGTGAAGGCAATGAGTTTCTGTTTCTTTCTGGTTCTCTGCTCTACCTTCCACTGGGAATCAGAGTAGCTTTTACACCACCAGATACATGTAGCCTGGTCGGGATATTATTCTGAATTAGAAGTGACTGCAGTTCCATTCCGAATCCATGGTGCTAAAGACCTACACTGGGACCATGGAACAAAGCTGATAAAACAAGATTCATGCTAACGCTGCACAGCAGAGTTTTTCTGATCAGCGTTGTCCTCCACCCAGCCTGGTTATGTACCAAGAACCTAGGGTGAAGTATTTTTGGTGTCTGTTTTAATTAAAAATACAAAAAATGTATAAGGGAGGATAAAAGATATTTATAGTTAGGTCTCTAAATCAGGGTGAGGGCCAGAAAAATGCCTTTTAGAAGATTTCTCCTTCAAATTTAGGGCTGGGCACCATTGATAATGTTGTTTTCTACAGTCTAGTTAACTTCCCTAAGAGAGGATGGAAAAAAATACATCATGAATATTTATTATTACTTTAAAAAGCAGAAACTTCTGCTAAAACTAAGAGGTTTCTTTGGAATAGAGGCGTGAAAGATCTGAACGGAGCCAAGCATCATAGCACTGCTCCACTAAGTCACACTGCAGAAGCATAAAAGGGCCATGGCATACCTCATGATACCATATGATGCAGAAGCATCATAAAGGGCCATGACATACCTCATGGAAAGCTGCAGTGGACCCAGGCATGATAAGCAAAATCCCAGGCTAGAGAGGTATCACAATAAATCAGAGCACAAGGATTTTCATGCTTAAGGCCCCAGGAGCCCAAGGTTCAATTCCCAGCACCACTGTAAGAAGTAAGTGGTTCTCTGGCCTCTCTCATATTTAGTAAGTAGGCAAATCTTAATTGATCCAAAAGGCTAACAAACATATGAAAAATTGTACCAGGTCACTGATTATTGAGATACCACCTCACCCCTGTGAGAATGGCATACATCAAAAAGGACAGCAGCAACAAATACTGGAGAGGATGTGGGGACAGAGGAACCCTTCTGCCCTGCTGATGGGATTGTATATTGGTCCAATCTCTGTGGATAGCAGTCTGGAGAACTCTCACAAGGCTAGATGTGGACCTTCCATATGACCCAGTAATTCCTCTCCTGGGGATATACCTCAAGGACTCCATAATATCCAACCAAAAAGATATGTTTACACCTATGTTCATAGCAGCACAATTCATAATAACTAAAACCTGGAAGCAACCCAGGTGCCCAACAACAGATGAGTGGCTGAGAAAGCTGTGGTATATATACACAATGGAATACTACGCAGCTATTAAGAACAATGAACCCACCTTCTCTGACCCATCTTGGATGGAGCTAGAAGAAATTATATTAAGTGAGCTAAGTCAGAAAGATAAAGATGAATATGGGATGATCACACTCATCAACAAAAGTTGAGAAAGAAGATCAGAAAGGGAAACTAAAAGCAGGATTTGACTGAATTTGAAGTAGGGCACCAAAGTAAAAACCCTGGGGTGTGGATGAGAGTGGATGTTTGGCTTCCCAGGGCAGGGGGCGGGGATGGGATGGGACACAGTCTTTTGGTGGTGGGAATGGTGCTTATGTATACTCCTATTAATTTGTAGTCATATAAATCACTACTTAATTAATATGAGAGGGGAAAATTGATTATATGTCTTAAACTTTTAAAAACATATACTGAGTCTTTTTAATACATAGGCTGAGTCTTTGATATGTTGATGCTCTCAAAAGCCTAGACCAGGGAGAACAGAAGCAGCCAGTGGCACAGCTATATACAAATAATGTCAAAGGACATAAATTATGGTGATGTTGTTGTATGATACAGCAAATCATAACAAAGGGATTTTTCAAAGTTAACCCAATTGTCAAATAATGTGATTATAGCAATAACTATCTATTGTCTTCTTAACCCTAAGACAGCAGGAACTTCCCACTTTCTCTACAGAGCCTATCTTTCCCCCAGTCCTGGAACCTCTAGGGCGGGGTGCACTTTCCTGCATGCTTCTCTCAGTTCATATCTAATGATATCACATCCATTGATCCCAACCTAATCAACGCAACAAGTACCACCTCAGCATGCTTCACTTCAGACTGTGTCCAGAGACAGGCACGGAATGTCAACCCTTCAGCCTCATTACTCAGGTGAGATCTTTCCTTTCATAGTATTCTCTAATTCCATTCCAGATGGTTTACTTCCTAACAAAGTCCCAAAACATAGATACAGAGAAGGTCCCCTGAGATAGAGCATATGTTCACATGTATTCATAAATTAGGGCAAAATATATACCTGAAAGCAAAAGTACACAATAGTCTACAGTGAGTCAGTATAAAGTTCCTAATGAAATATTATCTAATTAGACTTAGATACCCTCCTCACCTACTTCCTATTAGTTTTCTCACTCACTCCAAAGCTAACCTCATCAAAGCAAGGACTGCAAAAGCTGAATAAGGTCAAGAGACTGGCATACTTTAACGATGACTCTTTAGTCACTATCAGGCCACCCCATCAGCTGGGGCCCTATTTGGAGAGTCCTGAGATTCCCGAACAGACACGATGGGCCTAGACCTCAAATAAAACCCTTTCATCTTGTAACCAGTCATTTCTATCCGGAACAACAAAATAGACCCCTTTGTGGGCCACCCCCCATAGGACTTTGCCCTCAACTTGGATCAACAACCATAGAGAATGTTCCATCCTCTGATAGGAGGCTGGACAACATACTCTAAGCTACACCTGAGGAAGATGGGTCCTGATATTGGGGCAGCTTGGAATGTTCCTACTCATGACCACAGCCATGGCCAGTGAGCCGCTATGTTCCATCGCTGGGGAGCCAGAGACGACCCGAACTGCCCCTGTGGCTACAGACAGACTATGACCCACATAGTCAACAACTGCCACCTCTCCAGATTCAAAGGAGGTCTCGAAACTTTACATCAGGCTCAACCTGATGCTGTTGACTGGCTACGGAAGAAGGGCAAACACTAGAAGAAGAAGAATGACCACAGAATGTGAGCTCAGATCTACAGGGATGCAGAGGTCACATAGGCTCCTAAGCTGAATATGGGCCCTAGACCAAATCAAATAGATGGGGTTTATAGTCAACAATATTTATACACCTTTCCCATTTTAGGGAGCTACTCTCTTCCCTGATCCAGCTTTCTGTTCCTTTTCCAGCCATGACATCATCTCCCCAGACAATAACTTGGATCCACCTGTATATCAGATTTCAGACTCTGGGGAAAAAAAAAAAAGAAACTAGTATAGCCACAGGCCCTTTGGAATATAACTAAAATATACCTACTAGCTATCTACAAAATGGAGACCCCCTCCAACTCTTCATCTGCACTATTACAGCCTTTAATCTTCATTACAGATTTAATCTTCATTACAGATTTAATCTTCATTACAGCCTTCATCTGCACTATTACAGCCTTTAAGTTCATGATTGATCAACAATTTGTTTGGCTTTGTATGTTAACTTTCTTTTCAGCCACCAGGTTCCAGATGCTAGCAGGATGCCAACCAGACTTCCCTGGACAGACAACCCCACCAATGTGTCCTGGAGCTCTGATTCCCCAGAGCCCTTCCCCACTAGGAAAAGACAGAGGCAGGCTGGGAGTATGGATCGACTTGTCAATGCCCATGTTCAGCAGGGAAGCAATTACAGAAGCCAGACCTTCCACCTTCTACATCCCTCAGTGACCTTGGGTCCATGCTCCCAGAGGGAAGAATAGGAAAGCTGTCAGGGGAGGGGATGAGATACAGAGATCTGGTGGTGGGAACTGTGTGTAGTTGTACCCCTCTTATCCTATGGTTTTGCCAATGTTTCCTTTTTATAAATAAATAAATTTAAAAAAAGAGGGGTGGGGAAAGCACTACACAGAAATGTAAATCAACTAAAATGCCCAAAGGTGCAGACTCACTAGATGAAAAGGCTTCTGTTTCACAGATCTGTGGTTCTTGGCACCTGGTGTTTACTTCTGCTAAGTAGCCCTGGGATAAATCACCCCACATCCACAGGCTTGCTTTTGTTTACTATTACATCTAGCTTCCCTTCCGGTCAGTGCTATTATTACTTACTTCTTTATAATTATTCAAATTTGTCTTTGCCCTTCTCACTACTTCCATTTACTCCTAGAACACAATTCATATTCACGTCTCTGATAAGAATGGAAACTAGGGATTGCAAATCTCTAGACTGGAACAGGGAGGTAGCATGGCAGTTGTGCATTAGACTTTCATGACAGAGGCTTCCAGGTTTCAAAGTCCCAGGTTCAATCCCTGGTACCACCACAAACCAAAGCTGAACAGTACTGTTTTCTCTCTCCCTCTCTCATATAAAATATGTAAATCTTTAAAAACTGTCTAGTATTGCCTTAAGATCATGTGACATTTACTTCTCTTATAAAAAATATTATTCATTTTTTATTTATTTATATTTATTATTTATTCAAGATGAAAGGGAGCGATAGACCTATAGTACTGCTTCACTGCTCAGGAAGCTTTTCCCCTGCAGGTGGGGACCAGGGACTTGAACCCAGGTCCATATACATTGTAACATGTGTATTTAACTGTGTGCCTCACTATCTGGCCCCAAAACTGACTTTTTTTCTCATTTTGTTGCCCTTGTTGTTATAGTATTATTGCCATTGATGTTGTTGTCATTGTTGGATAGGACAGAGAGAAATGGAGAGAGGAGGGGAAGACAGAGTGGGGGAGAGAATGATAGACACCTGCAGACTTCCTTCACTGCCTGTGAAGCGACTCCCCTGCAGGTGGGGAGCTGGGGGCTAGAACCGGGATCCTTATGCACATCCTTGCACTTTGCACCATGTGTGCTTAACCTGCTGCACTACCACCCGGTCCGTCAAAACTGACCTGTAAGTGCACACTATACTGGCTACAGAATGCCTTGTACTGGTCAGGAGGGACCTGGAAATGTCATCCTCCAGGGTGGTATAGGATGACATGACAGAATTCTTGTATACAGTGGTAGAAAATGACTGAGCATCAAGACAAGGGGTAGATCTGAACTATCTTGATTTATTATTATTATCATCTTTTAAATTTTTTTTGATATTTATTTATTTCCTTTTGTTGCCCTTATTGTTTTATTGTTGTAGCTATTATTGTTGTTGTTATTGATGTCATTGTTGGACAGGACAGAGAGGAATGGAGAGAGGAGGGAAAGACTGAGAGGGGGAGAGAAAGACACCTGCAGACCTGCTTCACCGCTTATGAAGTGACTTCCCTGCAGGTGGGGAGCCGGGGCTCGTACCGGGATCCTTGAGCCGGTCCTTGAGCTGGTCCTTGCACTTTGCGCCATGTGTGCTTAACCTGCTGCGCTACCACCCGGCTCCCAATTTATTATTATTTTTAATTAGAATGATCTTATCTTTGCTGGGCTATTATTCACCACCAAAACAGTTTCTCAAAATCACTGAAAATAAAAGTTATACTTTCTGGTGCTTAGCCAAATTGTCTTAACAGGTCTTTATTTTGCAGAGGGAATGAATAATAAATACAACTTAACAAACCTGCTTATTTTCTTTTTCCAGAGCTTCTAGAAAGTACTGTGTAAACACCTGAATAGCAGCTCGTATTTCTCGGGCGCCATCGGTTTCCAGAAGTGTGTACCTGAGCAATGCAGAGTCAGATCACAAGAATATGCAGTGATTCAAGTGACAAACATATGAACCTGAATTGTAAGGGGAGAATGGAAACATTTGTTTTGACCACAGGCTTCGGTGGTATCTCATCAGATTTCATTCTTGTGTGAAACAGAGAAATTTGTTACTCTTTCTTCTAAATGCTTTGAAATTGCAATATGTTTCCTCTCTTTTAAAATACCCAAGCACTGCTTATCATTTCCACATAAGCCCAAATACTATTTATAAATATTTATATGCTGTATGCTGGAACATGTAATATTAACAGACCTTTTGCTTTTGCAAGTAGAGAAAGAGCTGCCCCTAGGGGAAAAAGGTCTAGGTCAAACCCACCCACCAAGGTGGTAGAGGCTTGGTTTCCACATATTACAATGCAATTAATGTTTCTTTGCATTTATTTAAACAAAAACAACAAAATCATCATATCTGTTGCTGATTTAAGCTAAAAATAGCCGTCAGATGGCTTATTTTTGCGCTCATTTAGTAAAGTTGATCTGTTTCAAGACCAACCAGAAGTGTCCTGTTGGGTTATGTTGGATAATTCCCCTTTCTCATGTCTGCAGTCTGCTGAGGGCAAGGAGGAGCCTGTGGAGAGAAGATGATCACCCTGGCAGCAACAGAGTCCATGCTTTCCTATTCTTTATCCCTCAGGCATGCAAGTCCTAGAATCTAATGCTTAGATATCTCCTAAGTCTCTAAGCTGGCATTCTGAAGACACAGCTCTCCTCTCAAAAGACCCTGGCATACAGCGGGGAAGCAATTACAGAAGCCAGACCTTCAACCTTCTGCATTCCACAATGATCTTGGATCCATACTCCCAGAAGGTTAAAGAATAGGAAAGCTATCAGTGGAAGGGATGATATACAGAGGTCTGGTGGTGGGAACTGTGCGAAGCTGTACCCCTCTTATCCTATGGTTTTGTCAATGTTTCCTTTTCATAAATAAAAAATTTTTAAAAAGAAAGAAAGAAAAAAAAGAAAAACAAACAAAAAAGGAGTTGGGCGGTTGCATAGCGGGTTAAGCGCACATGGCTCAAAGTGCAAGGACAGGTGTTAAGGATCCCGGTTCGAGTACCCGGTTCCCCCCCTTCAGGGGAGTCCCTTCACAGGTGGTGAAGCAGGTCTGCAGGTGTCTGTCTTTCTCTCCCCGTCTCTGTCTTCCCCTCCTCTTTCCATTTCCCTCTGTCCTATCCAACAATGACGACATCAATAACAGTAATAACTACAACAATAAAACAACAAGGGCAACAAAAGGGAATAAATAAATATTTTAAAAAATTTAAAAAAAGACCCAGTCTCCTACTAACTGCCAGTCATAACTCAACCTAGTGTCCAGTGGTCTCTTCCGCTCTAAATCCAAGGCATTTCTCTCCTTTTCTTTTTTCTTTTTTGCCTCCAGGGTTATTGCTGGGGCTCTGGGCCTGCACCATGAATTCACTGCTTCTGGAGGCTATTTTTATAATATTTATTTATTTATTTTCCCTTTTGTTGCCCTTGTTGTTTTTCATTGTTGTTGTAGTTATTGTTGTTATTGATGTCACTGTTAGATAGGACAGAGAGAAATGGAGAGAGGTGGGGAAGAGACAGGGGGGAGAGAAAGATAGATACCTGCAGACCTACTTCATCACCTGTGAAGCCACTCGCCTGCAGGTGGGGAGCCGGGGCTCAAATCGGGATCCTTACACCGCAGGACATTGCACTTTGTGCCATGTGCGCTTAACCCGTTGTGCTACCTCCTGACCCCCAAGGCATTTCTTAAGAACCAGTCATGAAATCTCCCTCTTCACCTCACTGTGGATGGAGCTTGAAGGAATCATGTTAGGTGAGATAAGCCAGAAGAGGGATGAATATGGGGTGACCTTACTCATGAAAAGAAATTAATAAACAAGAACAGAAAAAAAGGAAACAAAGAAAACTAGTTTAGTGTACTGCACCAAAGCAAAGGATTCTGTGGAAAGAGGGAAAGGAGAGGGGTGGGGACGGGTGGATTGGGGGTACGTGGGGGGGGGGGGGTGGTCCTGGTGTATGATGATAGTTCAAGTTTGAGGGTGAGAGTGTTTCACAGACACCTATCTTGGTTAGATGAGAAATTGTGCCCTTGTGCCAACAATTGCATTATAAACCATTAACCTACAAATAAAAAAAAAAAATTAAGAAAATAGGGAGTCGGGCAGTAGTGTAGCGGGTTAAGTGTATGTGGCGCTAAGCGCAAGGACTGGCTAAGGATCCCAGTGGGAGCTCCAGCTCTCCACCTGGGGAGTCGCTTCACAAGCAGTGAAGCAGGTCTGCAGGTGTCTTTCTCTCCCCCTCTGTCTTCCCCTCTTCTCTCCATTTCTCTCTGTCCTGTCTAACAATGACAACATCAGTAACAACAATAACTACAACAACAACAAAAAAGACAACAAAAGGGAAAATAAATATAAAAAAATTTTAAAAATTAAGAAAATAAAAGCAGTCATGCTTTCAAAACAAAAATGTCATAAGCGTGTGGTAAGACAACGTGTCTAGTTGGCGTTTACCTATCAGAAAAGCTCTGTTAGGAGTGGCAGTGTATGGCATTATTTATTTTTCTTGATTTTTCCTTAGCTTTACAATCTTTTTTAAAATGATTGGTCAGCCCTCATGTGGTGAAGGGAGTATATTGCTACCTTTTCTTTTGAGGTCAGCAAAATTCATTACAAAATCCTACATGAATATTTAACATCTAATTCAATTCTCCTTTTCTACAATTATTATTAAAACTTGAAAAGGTCAAAAGAAAAAAAAAAAACTTAGTGCCTAGGCAATAGTTTTCAAATATACGCTGCCATCTGGGTTTTACTAAAATTTAGCTCAGCAGGGCAAGAAGGAATCAGAAACTCGTAATTTCCCCAAGGTACAGTCAGATACTATAATTTTTAATTCATATTTATTAAGTGACTATTTTTTAGATCAGTTTCTAGCACAACATTTACCTGAACATTTCATCCACCATTCTGAATATGGCAGGGTGGCAGGCTGCTTCAGGCTGTAAAGCAAAGGAGAAAGTATAACAGACAAGTATTTCATCAATAACAATTTGTTGTTACCAGGCAAATGAGCTGCCTGGAATTGTTGGTGTCAATAAAATGGACATACTGCTTTGGGTTAGAAAAAAGAACGGAGGGCGGAGGGGGTAGATAGCACAATGGTTATGCAAACAGACTCTCATGCCTGAGGCTCCAAAGTCTCAGGTTCAATCCCCCCACACCACCATAAGCTAGAGCTGAACAGTGCTCTGGTTAAAAAGTAAAATAAAAGATAAAAAAGAAAAGAAGAGAAAAAAGAACCGAAGACCAAGGAAAATGACTTAGTTCTGGCCAACCTCTGCTTTCAACTTTATAAAATAAGTCAAATAAATCTCTAGACACACACACACTTAAACAAGCATGTGTGAGTGTATGGGGGGAGGGGAGATAGGGATGCAGGGGGAGAGAAGAAGCATCTATAGTTGAAGAGGTGCCTCAGCGAGCAGAGTGCAGAACTTGTGTACGGCAGACCTTTGGTTCAAACCCCTTCCCCCCACTGCACATATGGCCAATGGTAGTCAGTTTTCTCCTCCCTTTTTCTCTCCTATGTACAAATGCAAACAGTGGTTGTCATGGGGGAGGGAGGAGGGAGGCAAGATTCATTTTCTTGAATTTCCTGCAGGATTCGTATTTTCTATAATAAGCCAGATTTTAAAAATCCAGACTGAGTCAATCAATATTAAAAAATAAATAAATAGTGGTCCAAGAGGTGGCGCAGTGGATAAAGCATTGACTCTCAAGTGTGAGGTCCTGAGTTCAATCCCTGGCAGCACATGGACCACAGCGATATCTGGTTCTTTCTCTCTCCTCCTATCTTTCTCATTAATAAATGAATAAAATCTTTAAAAATAAATAAATAAATAAATAAAAGTTGAAGGGCTGGGTGGTGATGCATCTGGTTGAACACACATTACAATATGCAAGGACCTGGGTTCAAGCCCTTAGTCCCCAACTGCAGGGGGAAAACTGCAGTGGTAAAGCAGTATTGCAGGTGTCTCTCTGTCTCTTTCACTCTCTGTCACCCTCTTCCTTCTCAATTTCTGGCCATTTTTATCCAATAACAATAGTGGAAAAAAAATGAAAAAGAAAAAAATTAAAAGTCCCTTTTACCAGCATGCTAATGTAAAGACAAAGAATCCTGCCTGTGTTTCTAGCATTACTTACCCACTAACATGTTCTGGCTTCTTTATATATCCTAGAAGTGCCTTAAAGTCAGATCTAAGTCTGCTATCTTTTCTTTTCTGCTTATTAAATAATACATATTTGGTAGTCTAGGAGTATTATTGAAGAAAGAAGTGACAATGACCATGTTTGGAATAAATATCTTATCTAAATATACAACAATTTTGTAGTTTATGCTACTGAGGATAAAAGGAGGGTCAATGAAAAATGGTAAAGCCATTATGGTCTTGAATGATGAACATTTCTGTGCTAGGTTTTAGTGGTCTACATCTGAAGAAGCAGGCCCATGGAAGCCCCAGTTGGTCCTGTGGTTTGGCTGGTGCTTCTGTGGGTCTGAACATGTTTGAAAGAAAAATATGTTAGGTCAGGAAGAGATTAAGTCACATGAAAACACCATAGATGTTCGACAACAGACATTGTACAACAACATCCATAGTGTTAGTGGATTCAGTTTTAGAAGTAATCTCTTTTTAAGACAGCTCACTGGATAAAGAAGTTATGGGACATATATTCAACAGGATATTACTCTGTAGTTAAAAAGAAAAACAAAAATCAGATTGCATCTTTGTGGACAGAACCATAAGTGATGACGCTGAGTAAGAGACAACTACTGTATGGTGCTGCTCAAAAGGGAAGGACAGTTATCTTCAGGAAATGAATATTCAAAGAAAAAAAAAAGTAACCTAATCATCTTTTAGGATTTTGTGAGAACTATGATGGATATGGGGGGGGGGGGTTGAGGAGAGGCACAGAACTTTGGGGTGAATGATTTACACCATAATGGGTGTGAAACTAAACCTCTGAAATCCTACAATTTTGCAAACGATGGTTAAATCACTACTACCATTTCTTTTTAATTTCTTTTGAGTCATACCATACTTTATGTGACTAATTTCAGGAGATGCTTTGTCATAGTTCCATCACAAAGGAAAACAAAATAAAATAGATCTGCTGTGCCTCTCAAGTTTTTGGTACCAAGCTGAAGAAAGAATTGTGGCTACCTCCATAGTCTTTTCTCACTCTGGGATCTCTCTGCTCTGGTGTTTGGAGTTCTAACATTGAATGTGTGCCATCTAGTGCCCATAGGCTGCTACTGCTGGCAGCCGCAAAGGCTCTAGGCAAGAGCATCACCACTTATTCAAATGATGAACTAGCTTTCTCTTAATTATTTGAAGGGACTTCAATTAACTGTGATTTCCAAGTGACAAATCTCTACTCTTAAGCAGAGTAATATAGGCTCACTAATATTTCACTTATGTTCTTTTTATAATCTAAAGAAGCCAACTAAAAACTCTCATGGATAAAGTAATTATATACTCAAAAATCAGAACCATGGTTCAACAGAAGAGTAGAAGGTTATTTCTTGGCACTGATCTTAGGCAATTCAGTGAATTTCCATGCTTCTCAATCTCAATGCAAATAATAACAATTATTAAGAGGTCACTGGATAATTGCCCAGAAAACAGAAAAGTTTCTGTGTTCATAATGGGGGGGGGGGGGAAGGGAAATCAAACAAGGAAAAGCAAACTGAAAATACTGAAAAAATGTGATTCATCAAATTTGCCGGAACAATTTCTCAAAGTTTCACATATAACAATAAGCATCTTAAATAGGTGTGTAAAACCAAGCCACACTGTTACATGCCTGCAGAGAAAGAGACACACACACAGAACCTAGAGACAGAGATAGGAAGAGAGAGAAAAATAAGACAAATAGTAAAAATCATGACTTTTGTCCTAAATTATCTACTACTCCAGAGCCTCCCAAGAAACTAAATGCTAGTAGAAGACCACTTGGTACTAAATTCAGGGATTTCTAAATTATAGAAAATTATGATCTGACACGCAGAATACAGTTACCACACAAAGCAAGGAAGGAGTAAATAAAGTTGTGACTCATTAAAGAGAAAATAAAAGAACAGTGTCTAGACATATTTTCCTTTCAAACAAATCAAATAAGGTTTAAATATCTCTAGTTCATGGGGGATTTGCCTCTTCTCTCCTTGCTGGTGGGCTCTCAGATTTCATCTGTCCAAATATTTCAGGCCTTTGGTTGTTCTCAGTTTACTTTCACTATTAATTTTAGTTTTTACAACAGATAAGATGCTGCCTGGAGGCAGGGAACCCTGCTGAAACAGCAATGGCTGCGGTTATTTTAAGACTAGCTTCCCTTGCTGACCCAGAGCTACGCACGACTTTTTTCTTGTCCACAGCCTTTTCTGATGGTTTTTAAAATGAGAATCTTTACACTTCCTGAGCACATAATTTCAGGGTCAGTGAGTCCCCTCATGAAACCCAGAGTGCTCACAGGCTAGGCATGTGTCCCAGTGACATCAAATCACAAAGGCAAACTTAAGCTGCTTTTCTTATCAAGGGGCTGCTCCAAATAGAATTAAAATCTTAATTTATCTTTCTCTGGAAACCATTAAACTTCAAAACTTCACACACACACACACACACACACACACACACACACACACACACACACACACACACACACCTTTATAGCATCCCTATGAGGGAAGGGGCAAACATTTAGCCCCCTTGTGCCGTCCTAAGGTAGCACATGGTCGGTCCCCACGCTGTATGTAACACAGCACACTAAAACCCCGTGATCCAGGCAATTACCTTTTCTCTTAAAATGAAGAAAGACAGACCTTCTTGGATTCCATCTGTTTGTCTGTTTTTCTCCATCCTACCAGAATCTGTTCCATCTTGAGTTTTTCTCTTTTCCATCTGGCCTAATGATTTCCACGTACAGACTATTTCAAGTCTAGGGAAGAAGCTATGTCACCAGGAGGCCACCAGCAACAGTTCTGCCCTTCTCTCTCCTCCTGTCTCCCCCTTTCACTGCCTGTCTCATGAGGGGAAGATGATGATCGTAAGCTCCAGGCTCTGGTTTCCTTTTCTTATAGAGCAGACTGTTCTGCTGGGTGTTCATCCTTTTCTCCTCTCCCACAGTTACCCAGACTGTATTGCTTTCTACCCTGCCTTGAAGGACAGCCCATTTCCATCCCTCTACAAAACAAGGGAAGACAAAGTCAGCACAGACGCAATGTGCAGTGGCTGTGTCCTGTAGGCCTGCATGTGAGAAGAGGGGAGGGAGAGGACAGCTTGCCATTCTGAGCCATGAACTGTACAGTAACACTGATGCCTGCTCTCTGCCCTCAGTGTCTAATCTGTTATTTTCATCGCAAGTCATCAATAAGTATTAGAAGACACTTTCACTTGAAAGAGGCTTGAGAACACAGCCAAATAGAATTCTTAGGAAGAAGTCTCCCCCCCCCCCCGCCCTGTCAACTTCTGATTATCTTTTGGTGTGAGAAAGTAAAGAGGAGAAGAAAGAAATTACCAGAAACCAGAAAGAGAATTATACTATGGTTTGAGGTAATTCACAGACAAAAGTGAATGTCTCTCAAAAAAATATGAAAAAGCAGCAAAAGAATTGTCAAACTTTTTTCATTTATGACTTCATAACTATTTTTCCCTTAAAAAACAAAGAGGGAAACTGTAGGTGGAGATAAGAAATTGAAATGTAGTTAAGTTTGTAATAAATTTTCTTTCATGGCTGACTTCATTCAACAGCATATATATATATATATATATATATATATATATATATATATATATATATACTTTTTTTTAATTGGTGGGACCAATGGTTTATAGTCAACAGAAAATACAGTGGTTGGTACATGTGTAACATTTCTCAGCTTTCTGCATAACACTCTTAGCACCAATATTTTATGCAGGAATGCTCACTTGTGAAAAAGAAAGAGCTGGTGGTCAGATGATTCAGCAGGTAGAGAGCATGCCTACTCTGCATGCATGAGACCTCAAGTTTGTTCCTTGGCATTACAAATGAGAGGAGGGCAGTTTAACCTCCCTCTCTTCTATCTTATAAGAAAATAATGCTCTATGGGGGTTGGGCGGTAGCACAGCAGGTTAAGTGCAGCGGGTTTAGTGCACATGGTGCAAAGCGCAAGCAAGGACTGGCGGCATAAGGCGTAAGGATCCCAGTTGGAGCCCCTGGCTCCCCACCTGCAGGGAAGTCGCTTCACAGGCAGTGAAGCAGGTCTGCAGGTGTCTATTTTTCTCTGTCCCTCTCTGTCTTCCCCTCCTCTCTTGATTTCTCTCTGTTCTATCCAACAACAACAACAACAACAGCAATAACAAGAGCAACAAAATGGGAAAAATGGCCTCCAGGAGGAGCAGTGGATTTGTAGTGTAGGCACCAAGCCTCTGGAGGCAAAAAGAAAGAAAAAGAAAAAAGAAAGAAAAGAAAAAGCTTTATAAGAAAATTTGATGGGAAGTTTTATCTCCAGTTTCTCTATCAACTGGAAACCCCTATGTAGCTCACTCTGCAACAACTGCTCCCTTAGCAGGCAGGGGTCCCAGTGTTGGTATATTTATGTAAGTTAAAGAGTGACTGTACCTATTAGAAGATTCATGTCAATAGTAACACTTTCTTAAAATTTGTTATTTGGTTAGAGACAGAAAGAAATAAGAAAGAAAGAGAGGCCAGGAGGGGGCGCACCTGATTAAGCACACACCTGACAGTGCGCAAGGATCCAGGTTCAAGCCCCTGGTTGCCACCTACAGGGGGAAAGCTTCACAAGTGATGAAGCAGGGCTGCAGGTGTCTCTCTGTCTCTCTCCCTCTCTGTCTCCCCCTTCCCTCTCAATTTCCCTCTGTCTCTATCCAATAATAAACAAGTAGAACATAAAAAAATTTAAGAAAGGTAGAGATTCTTTCTCGGGTCCAACACAGTTTAAAAAAGAATTTTAAAAAAAGAGACAGAAAGAGGGGCAAGGGAGACAGATAGAGAGAGATAGTGAGATACCTGAAACACTGCTCCATCACTCATGAAGCTTTCCTCCTGTGAGTGGGGACCAGGGACTTGAACCTGGGTCTTTGCACCATTGCAACATGTGTGCTCCACTAGGTGTGCCACCACCTGGCCCCAATAGTAACTTTTATGGAGCTCACAGACAGTTTTAAAAATCTACTTACATAAAACCTTCACCTCTAGCATGTAAAATAAGGTACCTTTAGAAATATGTATTTTTAATTATGCCATTTTCTTCTTTTTCATGTTCAAAATACTACCCTGCAAATTCCTCTTTTACTTTTTAGATTCTATTTTGTTTCAAAACATTCAAGTTTCTTTCAACAAATTTGAGCTTGGAAAAATTATCCTTTCTTTTTCATCTTTACCAGATGTTATTTATACTACAAGTTTTTTTTTTCAGTACTCCATAATGTAATTGTTGTTTAATTAGTGATAAATCTGTCACTTCTGGACTTAAAAAAAAAGTCTTTAATGAGTACCAAATGTACTTTTGTATTTGAATTTACCCGTATGTTCTTAGACAGGGATACTGGCTCTGGAAACTGAGTCCCTCCCTGCCCACCGGGCCCCTGGATCTCTTTTCTAGTCTTACCCAGCAATCTCTGTCCAGGTAGCTTGTGCAGGCTAAGAAAGCAGCTCTGCCCTTGCTGCTTCTTGATTCAGTCTGAGTAGCAATGACCTATTCCTCAACCACCATCCTATTCTTGTCTCTCCTTCCTCTCTGAGAGGTTGCAAAGCCATTTCTTCACAATGTGGGGAGAGCTGGTGCCCCCCTGAGGTCAAGGCTGGAAAGTGCAACTGAGGTCTGACAACTTTCAGTCATGAGCCAAAAAAAAAAAAAAAAAAAAAAAAGCCCTCTTCACACATTCCTACTAGATCACTGCTAAATCATCTGCTTCCGCTTTTGGTTAAATTACATGTACCATATGAAAGGGCTCAAGGAAAAATGCTTAAAAGGGTCCCAATGATGGACAAGAAGATAACTCACCTGGTAGAATGCAGGCCTAAAAGGCAGTGGTTTTGTTCTGGTTTTTACTGAAAATCTGGAGTTGCCTAGGAGAATTACATTCAGCATTTATGAGAAGGGATATAAGAACCTGTTCTGCTTCTGCATGGTATAAACTGCACAGAAGACCGTGATTGCAAATGCTGCTCCCCTCCCTGCCTTTTCCTCCCTTTCCAACTGTTCCCACCCTAGCTCTACCCCCAGTGCTGGAAAAAGACCTACTTTCCACTTCCCGACACTGGTATTTAACACGGACTCCACAGGCTTGGTCAAACAATTCCAATTTGCTAATCATCACCAACTCACTTTACTCTCCACAAGCTAAAATTAGCAGCGGCAGAGTTGGCTCAGCAGACACAGCGCATTCCTTGTCTGTGTGAGGCCTCACGGTCACTCCAGCATCACAGATGCCAAAGCAGAGTGGTATGCTGGTTTGCTTTCTCATCAAAAAATTTTAAATATTAGGCAAATAAATATATACTTTTGCCTTAAAACTTTAAAATTCAGTTGTAGTACCAAGAGATAGCTCACCGAGCACCACATGGGAACACTGTGGATAGTACTGTGGGAGCTCTACTGATGGCAGAGTGCTGCTAGTGTCGTTCCCCCCCCCCCCCGCAAATAAATAAATAAATAAATAAATAAGTAAAAAAAGCTCAGTGCAAAAGCAGGAAGCAATCTCTGAAGTGAAGCAGTGGAAAAAGTGCCAAACTTAAGAACCTGAAGTCCTGAGCTCAGTCTCTGACACTGCATGTACCAGACTGTGCTTTGATGCCTTCTCTCTCTCCAATGAATAAGTAGATGCTTAGTTAGTTAGTGGATAGAGACAGAGAGAAATGAGGGGTTGGGGGAGTTAGAGATGGAGATGGAGAGAGAGAGAGAGACCCGCAGTGCTGCTTCACTGTGCATGATAAGATGGGTGCTAACCCAGATGCTCCAATGCTCAGCTTCAATTGACCTCTTTTCTTTTTCTTTTTTCTGCCCTGCTCTCCATGTAGTCCCTGTACCACACAGAGGTAACATGGCATTGAGAGAAGCACTGGTGTATGGTGTCACTCCTTTTAGCTTAACTCTTGATCTATCGATCTATCTAGATGGAAAAAAAAAAGTGACCTGGTAGCAGTGAAATCACACACACACATGAGATCCTGCAAAGAACAGAATGGTTGAACACAGGCCTTGTTTACCTGAAGTTTACCTGAAGTTCATTCCCCAGCTATGTGTCTGACCTGAGTAGTACTCTGGTGTCTCTCTCTGTCTCTCTCTCTCTCTCTCACTTACATCAAACAAATAAAATATTTATAAGAACAAATATGAGTAAATGAAAAGAAAAATTAATTCAATCTTCCTTCTTCCACTTTCTTTCATGGGTGAATTTGAGAAAGCAAAGGTATGGTGTTAGGTTGTGGGGCACCTGGTAGAGTGCACATGCTACAGTGCTCAAGGACTCAAGTTGAAGCCTCTGCTCCTTACCTGCAGGGGAAAAGCTTCACTAGAGCTGATGCAGTGCCACAGGGGATCTCACTTTCTTCCTCTCTAGCTCTCCTCTCCTTCTTGACTTCTCTCTATCTCTGTCCAACACTATAAACAGGGGCAGGAAACAGGAGGAATCAGCAAAAGAAGGATGAGATGTAGAGGCATCACACCTCTAGATGTCAAACTATACTATAGGTCCATTGTAATCAAAACTACCTGGTGCTGGAACAGAAACAGACACACTGCCCAATGGAAATGAACTGAGAGTCCGGAAGTAAGTCCTCATACCTGTGGACATCTAATTTTTTCACAAGGAAGTTTTGGGACAATTGGGTTGAAATGTGCAGAAGAATGAAACTGAACCTCTATATTTCACCACACACACAAGTAAACCCCAAGTGGATCAAGGATGTGGGTACTAGACCAGAAACTATCAGATACTTAGAGGAAAATATTAGTAGAATTTTCTTCCATCTAAATTTCATAGGCATCTTAATGATACAAATCCAAATGCAAGGAAGACTATAACAAAATAAACCAATGGGACTACATCAAGTTGAGTTTCTGCACAGCAAAATAAACCATCATCCAAACAAAGAGACTCCATATAGAGTGAGATAAGATCTTTACACGCCATATATCAGACAATAGGCTAATAACCAAAATATATAGAGAGCTTACCAAACAGCAACAACAACAACCACCACAAAATAAACAAATGCCTCCACCCCAAAACAGGGAGAAGATATAAACAGAATATTCACTAAAGAAGAGGTCCAAAAAGCCAACAGACATGAAAAAATGTTCCAAGTCACTGATGGTCAGAGAAATGCAAATAAAGACGAGATATGACTTCACTCCTGTGAAAATGTCAGACATCAGAAACAACAGCAACAACAAATGATGGAGAGGCTGTGGAGGCAAAGGTAAACTCCTGCAGTACTGGTGGGAATGCAAATTGGTCCAAGCCCTGTGGAGAAGCAGTCTTGAGAACTCTCACAAGGCTAGAAATGTCCCTTCCTTATGACCCAGCAAGTCCTCTCCTGGGGTTATAGCCTAAGGAGTCAAACATACCTATTCAAGAACATCTGTGTTTATCTATGTTCATAGTAGCAGTTTCTAATAGCCAAAACCTGGAAGCAATCCAGGTGTCCAACAACAGATGAGTGGCTGAGAAAGCTGTGACACACACACACACACACACACACACACACACACACACACACACACACACACGAGTACCACTCAGCTATTAAGAATAGTGAATTCACCTTTACCTTGGATGGAACTGGAAGGAATTCTGTTAAGTTCTTTCTTCCATAAAGTTTCCTCTTTCTTCTAGAAAGAGGGAGAATGAATATGGGATGATGCTACTCATAGACAGAAGCTGAGAAGTAAGAACAGAAAGGGAAATACAAAGCAGAACATAGGCTGGGTTTGGAGTATTATACCAAAGTTAGGGACTCTGGAGGAAGGGGGACTTCCAGAGATGTGACTATGGAGTAGCAGCAGAATTGTTCTTGTTCTCCCTAGCCAATTAGGAAAAGCAATGGAAATCACCTGAAAACTCAAAAAATAAGACCAGGATTTCTTCAGAAACACACCAAGCCACAGGAGAGCAGACAGGTGTGGCTTGTGGACAGAAAAGGGGTAAAGGAGAGATTTCCAGGACTAAAAACCAGTGCTTAAGGGCAGCTGGCATCAAAATTGGGAGGCTGGTGGCTTAGCTGTACCACTTCTGGGTCTGAGTTTAAGCAACAAAGAACTGTTAAAAAGGAAAAAAAAAATCACCTAAAAGCTCACCGATTTATAACTGTGACTTCTTGAGTTTACAATGCTATTGCCCCACAGAGGCTGGGTGACTTAGGATAAAATCACCCCTCCCATGGAAATACATAAACAGGGAAACTGAACACCGTAGCCACAGCGCCTCCTGCTGGCACAACAAAGGTAATACTAGATGCAGAAACTGAAAAATATACAGATAGCAATGACAGAAACCCTGGACAGACAGATCTAGAAATAATGACAAAGATAGAGTCTAGACGACTAATTATGTAATCAATTCAAGAAACTAAAGTTAAGATTCAAGAACTCAGTGGTCATTTTACCAAAGAGTTACAAAGTATATTTAAAAAAATCCAAACAGAACTGCAGGGCCTAAAGGATACTTTGAATACAGTTCAAGTTGAGGTAAGAGGCCTCAGAAGTAGACTTAATCAGGTGGAGGATAGAATACCAACACTAGAAGAAACAACCACCACACTCTTTGAATTTAAAACTCTTGGAGAAGGAAAATGAAGCACCACAGAATAGCAGACTCCATCAGAAAGACAAGCACCTGAGTTATTGGGATGCTAACAACGAGGAGATGCAGAGAGGAGCAGAGAACATATTCAAAGAAATTTTGGCATAAAATTGTTCATACCTTACCAATGTTCAAAATATAGAATCAAAGAAGGTAAATGCATACCTAAGTTTTTGAATCCAAAATGACACACCAAGATACACTAATGTAAAACTATCCAAAACCAGGAACAAAGAAAAAATATTTCAGGCTGCCAAGGAAAGAAAGAAAGCTACATACAAAGGCAGAACTAACAGGCTTTCATCAGATTTCTCAACACAGGCACAGAGGTTGGGGGGGATGGAATGGCATCTTCAATGTATTAAAAGATAAGAATTGCCAGCCACAACTTCTGTATCCTGCTAAATTATCTTTCATATATGAGGAAGAAATAAAGATCATTTCAGACATTCAGAAACTGAAGAAATCTGCCACCACGCCACATTATGCTGCAACTGCTTTTATATATAGGGAAGTGGGGGCGGACTATTTAGCACTTTTATCTTGAGGTATATAGTTAACCCTAACGTATGGATACATGTATAAATGTACCCAGGCCGCTAGGTCCTAGCCTATATTTAGGGTCTGTAACTTTGTTAGAGTGTGCCATTTGAAATGGAACCGAGTATTCCATATATATATATGGAATAAAGAACTTAAAGAAGTTATTGCCAGTTCTGAAATATAACTGGTCCTGAAATGAGTGCAGCCTAGAATGTTCTCAGTTGAGTGATGGACTGAGAGTTCAGACTGATAGGAACTCAGAGGTTACACAGGCTCCTGTGCTAAATATGAATATATATTGGCCCTGGCTCAGATTAAGTTAATTGTATTCATATTCTGTCTTCAAGTTTGGGAGCTACTCTCTGCCCTAATCCAGCTTTCTAGCCCGATTCTCAACTCTGACTACATCTTCCCAGAAAATGTTTCTAGTCAACCTACATGTCATCTAACAAGCTTAAACAAAGTTACTCTAGTCATGGGCCCCTTGGGAGATACTTAAAATAGACTTCCCAGTTTCTCTCCACCCTAAGAACCCTAATTTCATCTGCTCTATTCCTACTTTCTGGTCCTTGTTTATTGTTCAATTTCTTTGTATTATCTTGCTTTGTATCTTGCCACCTTTCAGCTACCAAGTTGTAGGTGCTACTATGATTTCATCCTGACTTCCCTGGGCAGACAATCTCACCAATATGTCCAGGAGCCTCACCTCTTCAGAGTCCTACCCCACTAGGAAAAGATAGTAACAGGCTGGGGGGTATGTATCAGCCTGCCAATGCCCATGTCCAGCAGAGAAGCAATTACAGAAGACAGAACTCCAACCTTATGCAACTCCAAAATAATGCTGGTCCAGGCCCTCAGAGAGGCAGCAATGTTAGTGGAAGATGACCAGAGGGCTCTGAACTCCAATCCCATCAAGACTCCAAGACCCAGAGAGAGAAGAGGAAAAAAAAAGAAAGACATTTGGAAGTAGCAATAGGTGTAGGTGTGACTCAAAAAGGAAAGGAAGGCAAGACCATGGGAAAAAAATGGGCAAATATATATAAATATAGATAGTTATAGAAATAGTAGTCAACCCATATCTGTGACCTTGGGAGAAAAATTGCAGTTTCCAGTGGAGGGAGTGGGGACAGAGAACTCTGTTGGTGGGAAGGGTGTGGAATTATAACCCTACTGTCTCATAATTTTGTAAGTCAATATTAAATCATTAATTTAAAAAAGGATCAAATGGGAGGGCATGGGGATCAAGGTACATCGTGGGCCAGGCACACAGCAAGGAATTCAAAAGCAGAACCGTGACTAGAAAGTGTAAAATCTTTTTGATTTTACAAGAGGCCAGATCTGAAAAAAACAAACAGTATGAAAAAGAATTGCAAGTAGTTTTCACTATTTTTGGTGACATTCATTTTTAAGGATAAGTAGGTCTGAAGTAATGGATTATCATCTGCCTGTCTTCATTCTGTCAAGAGAAACACAAGATCATTTGCTTTACATCAGGCTCAACCTGATGCTGTTGACTGGCTACGAAAGAAGGGCAAACGCTAGAAGAAAAATTTGCTTTTGAAAAGTGTCAGACTGCATGACAGGTGGCCATATACTTGGGATTGGATAGTCCAGCCTATGAAAACGAAATGGTAAGTCTCAATAGTGAATAAATTTTGAAACTATTTTATTTTAGATGTTGAACGTGTGTGTGTGTGTGTGTGTGTGTGTGTGTATACACATATGCACTGAACACATACACATTTATACACACACATTTAAAATTCAGATGATACTAGATTAGCATATTATTATTCGTAGTCATACTGGAATGTATCTGGCCTCTGAGCCCCTGCAAAGCTAAAAAACATTTGGGGCAGACTATTTCACTCTGTACAACCTGCACTACACTTTTACCTTTCATTTTTGCAACATCTTGGTAACTATAGAATTTCCAGGGCTAATTCTAGATAGTCCCAAGAGATGGAAACATAATTAACAGTGCTCCCTATAAAATACAAGTTATGTAGACCATCACACTTTAATTACTCTCAGAATCCAACTCTAATGTAATAGGCATCAAGTTTCTTCTGGAGAAAAGCACAGCAGCCCCTTGCTATCTGAATCCTGGAGATCTCTCTGATATTCCTGTCACTGTACCAAGATACTGTGCTGTGATAAATGAGTCAGATGATGCAATTAGGAAGCAAGTTCTTCAAGTTACCCTCCTAATCACCCAGTCACGTCATAGGTTTTATTCTTGCTGCTTGGTTTTTCTGGCACCACAGGCCCTGAATGCCTGAGGATAATAGCTTGCACCAGTCAGGGACGTCCAGCTCTGTATGGTAATTGCCTCCTTGAACCATAAGGCACAGAGAGGTCACATCCTGCCAGTGCCACAATAAATTAAAACATCTAACACCCGCTGGAATCCTCGTTTCCCACAGTAGAAGTTCTGAATCTCTACACACATGATTCTGATAAATGTTTTTGTAAATCAAGTGACTTTGAAGCTGTTTGGCTGGGGGAGATTAAACTACAAACTGGAGAGTGAAGGTTATACAATGCAATGTTTAATGGGACTGTCAGATCCCACTCCCCACCACCCAACAACTCTTCTGAGACCAAGGGCCAGAGGCAAAATGGACATAGTGAAGGTTCAGAGACAAGCCACCAGGACCACTAATGGACAGAAGTTGAGGAATAACAACAGAAACAGGAAACACGAAGTAGAACTTGGACTGGGTTTGGCGTATTTCACCAAAGTAGAGGACTTGAGGGGGTGGGCAGGTGCAGGATGGGGGGCTTTCAGTTCCTGGTGAATGATGGTGGTGAAGGAAGACCCAGGCTGGGGATGAGAGTATTTTGCAGCAAACTGAGAGAGAAATTTTACACATGTACCAACACCTGTATTTACTGTAACCATTAAAAAACCCTCATAAAAATAAGTAAACAAAAACATGTTTTTTAAAAAGTAAAAAAAAAAAAGTTAATAGAATACGGGGAAAATGGTTAAGTGTTAGAGCAGATGCCTTATACGTATGCAGCCTTGGGTTCAATCCCCACCATGTTTATGGGAAAAGATGTAAAGAAAATTGAATTAGGATCTTGAAAATAAGGAAACAGCTCAGTTACTGAAAAATGGCCAGAGAAAATTAAGTTAAAGCACATGCATTAAAGTTAGAAATAAAGATAAAAGTGACGATTAGAAAGGGTTGTAAGGGAATTTTAAAAGCACTTATTTTTCATTTCATTGTAATTATTTCTAAAATAAGTCATATTCTTAACATTCCAATTTCTCACCTAAATATGCAACTTTTGCATAATATGATAAAATAGTGATTTTCCTAAAAACAAACAACAGCAAAATCTCTTTGGACTCGCTCAGTCTTCATATCTATTTCCCTTCTTTCATTTCTTTTTTAACTACCAAATGCTGTGAAATTCCACATTAGTTGGGTTCAATTTGTATGGCCTAAATCACAGGTGAAAACAGTATCATCCATGGCTAGCATGTGAGGCCTCAGAACATGAAGGGAGAACAAGAGACACAGCTTAGTTACACTTGCAAGCTGATGATGACCAGAATAATGAGATATAGCTAGAAGTTAACACATTTCACTCAATTATGATTCCCACACTTAGAATCAGGGAAGCCAAGAAAGAAAGCAGGCAGTTCCTAATGACAGATGAGCAGCTAGGAGAACTGCAGTGTATATACACAATGGACTATTACTACTACTCTGGTGTTAAAACGATTACGTCATCTCCTTTGCCATGTCCCACATGGGACTTGAAGGAATCTGTTAAGTGAGATATGTGAAAGAAAGAGAAGGGTGAATACCGTATGATCTCACTCACAGGTAGAACTTAAGAGACAAGGACAGAAAGGTAAACACAGAGGAAAACTCAACTGGGTATAGTGTATTATACCAAAGCAAAAGACTGTGGGGAAGGAGGGGGAAGGAGGGAGTGGAAAGGGCCCTGGGGGTCCCCGTGCATGATGATGGAAAGAGACCTAAGCTGGGGATGACAGTATTTTGAAGACACGTATCATGGGGAGATGAGAAATTATACATACCCATGTGTCAACAACTGTACTGTAAAGCAATAACCTCTGAATAAAATGATTTGAAAAAAAGAAAGATAGAACGGAAGAAGGAAGGAAGGAAGGAAGGGAGGAAGGAAGGAAGAAAGGAAGGAAGGAAAAAGAAAATGGGCAGTTCCCACTGAATGAAGCAACAGGTGTATGAGAGGTGTATGAATGCAGCCAAGCCCAAAGCATTACAAAAGCAGAATTCTCTTGAGTTTCAGCTCAGCAGCAGTGTGGAGGCAAAAACTCACTCTGTCTACCATCCTAGCCAATTCAAATTCTGATCACAAATTCACCATCTCTCTCTCAATTCATTTTAGCCAGCTGAATAAGGAGAAAACTCCTGTGCATGACATCCCTCAAGTTACAGATGCTCATGAAAAAACATGCTGGTGCCCACTGAGACTGCTGTTGGACAGACACTCAGGGAGTAAGGCACTGACTGGCTGTTTCTAAACTGTCTTTTTGGGTTTTGCAAAAGTCGAGTATGAATTCTGCATAGCTGCCTTTCACAGAAAGGAAAAACTTGCTGGCTGGTTAGGACATAGCAGCATGGGCCTACCGTGAGCATGGGCTACCTGAGACTGCATCAGGCAATGGGGCACACTTGGCCCACTAAGCCCTCAACTTGCAAGGTTTAAGAATCCCTGAATATACAGAGGGGCAGTACATTGCATGGAAGGAGGGCTAAAGGGCTGTTGCTTCACACCAAAAGAAAACTTGTGGAATTCTTAGCTGTTTTAACCATTTCCCCCCCATAATTTTGTTTTACTTTTTTAAAAAAAGTATTTTTTTCTCTGGATGTACAAGTTTTTATTATTTTCTATTGTTAACTGAGTCCTTTTATTCATAAAGTTTCCATTTTTTAAACTTAACTTTTATCTGGAAATAAGAAATACTTTCTTTAAAAAAATTAGTAAAACTATGGGCGCCTTGGAATAGACCTAAAATACACCTACTAGCTTTTTCCAAAATGGAGACCCCAAAACTCATCTGCTATCTTCTTGCCTTTAGGTTCCTGACTATTAAACAATTTGTTCTGCTTTATATCTTAATGCTTTCGGATGTGAGGGCGATCTGGCTGCAACATCTGTCACCCCATTGATTGCCAGGGTTGATCTGGCTGGCTAGGCGGGTGTCCCCTTCCTCCCTCACCGCTCCATGTGCGTCCCTCCCAAAGCTGTGTGCTGGTCCTTCCCAGAATAGTGACGGACAGTCTTCCTTGGAGGGTATATGAGTAGCTGTGCTAGAACCTCCAAACAAGCTCTCAAGGTCCATATATCTCAATGCTTTCTTGGCCACCAAGTTGCAGATGCTACCGTGATGCCAGTCTGACTTCTCTGGACAGAGGACCTCACCAGTGTACCCTGGAACCCCACTCTCCAGAGCTCTGCCCCACTAGGGATAGAGAGAGGCAGGCTGGGAGTATGGTTCGACCGGCTAACCCCCATGTTCAACAGGGAAGCAATTACAGAAGCCAGACCTTCCACCTCCTGCACCCCATAATGACCCTGGGTCCATACTCCCAGAGGGATAAAGAATAGTAAAGGGGGGTCGGGCGGTGGCGCAGTGGGTTAAGCGCACGTGGCGCAAAGCGCAGGGACCAGCGTAAGGATCCCGGTTCAAGCCCCCGGCTCCCCACCTGCAGGGGAGTCGCTTCACGAGCGGTGAAGCGGGTCTGCAGGTGTCTATCTTTCTCTCCACCTCTCTCTCTCTGTCTTCCCCTCCTCTCTCCATTTCTCTCTGTCCTATCCAACAACAAAGCAACTCAACAATGGCAATAATAACCACAATGAGACGGCAACAAAAAGGTGGAAAAATGGCCTCCAGGAGCGTGGATTCATGGTGCAGGCACCAATCCCAGCAATAACCGTGGAGGAAAAAAAAAAAAAAAAATCCTCTTGGAGGAAAAAAAAAAAAGAATAGTAAAGCTGGGAGCCCGGCGGTAGTGCAGCGAGTTAAGTGCACATAGTGCAAAGCCACTTGAGCACCTGGCTCCCTACCTGCAGGGGGGTCGCTTCACAAGTGGTGAAGGTGCTCTGCAGGTGTATATCTTTCTCTTCCCCTCTGTTTTCCCCTCCTCTCTCCATGTCTCTCTGTCCTACCCACCAGCGATGGCAGCAATAACAATAATAATAACAACAAATAATAATAAGCAACAAGGGCAACAAAAGGGATAAAATAGCCTTCAGGAGCAGTGGATTCGTAGTGCAGGCACCGAGCCCCAGCAATAACCCTGGAGGCAAAAAAAAAAAAAAAGAATAGGAAAGCTTTCAAGGGAGGGGATGGGATACGAAGTTCTGGGGGTGTGGTGGTGGGAATTGTGTGGAACTGTACCCCTCTTACCTTACTGTCTACTGATTTTTATTTTATTATTATTATTTTTAATATTTATTTCCTTTTGTTTCTCTTGTTGTCTTAATTATTGTAGTTATTATTATTGTTGTTGGATAGGACAGAGAGAAATGGAGAGAGGAGGGGAAGACAGAGACGGGAGAGAAAGATAGACACCTGCAGACCTGCTTCACCGCCTGTGAAGCGACTCCCCCGCAGGTGGGGAGCCGGGGGCTCGAACCGGGATCCTTCCGCCGGTCCTTGCACTTTGCGCCACGCGCGCTTAACCCGCTGTGCTACCGCCCGACTCCCCTGATTTTTATTTTATAAATAAAATAATAAAATTTTTAAAAAGGTAGCTTTCAAAGTCAATTCTTGTGCATAGGCAATTAAGGTGAAAATTCAAGTTAATACCAAAGCTCGCTTCCTTCCTTCCTCTTCCTTCCTTCCTTCCTTCCTTTCTTTCTTTCTTTCTTTCTTCCTTCCTTCCTTCCTTCCTTCCTTCCTTCCTTCCTTCCTTCCTTCCTTCCTTTCTTTCTTTCTCTTTCTCCTTCCCCCGCTTTCTTAGATAGATGCAGAGTTAGATAGGCAGAGAGAGGAAGAGTGAAAAAGACCCAGCACTGAAGTTTCTTTCAGTGCAGTGGGGGCTGGGCTCAAGTCTGCGTCACACACAAGGCAATGTGGTGCACTATCCAAGTGAGCTATTTCACCAGCCTCTATTTCTGATCCACTTCAACTATGCAGGAAAGCCCTCAGACCTTGGTGTTTTAAAATAGTATGCAAATTCATACTTACTTTTAAAGACACCGATTACTTTTTGTTTACATTTTTCACTTGCTTTGAGTAAAAGAATTTTACGCAGATCTTACGCAATTTTACTCATCTTTGGTAACAGTTTTTCGCTTTAGCAATGTAGCACATACCAGCAACGAATCTTTCACAAAGCATTCAATCCTTCTCAGAGAATTCTGTTCATTGGAGATTAGGTTTTCAAAAAGATGCAGTACTGCTTTTTCAAGGCTTGGTAGGTGCTGAAGCCAGAGACAGACTATGGCTGGAGTAGGGAGTGAAATCTTCTTCCTTTTGGCAAGACATATAATTTTAAATAGGAATGGTTAAATGTAAAAGAAAATTAAGAGAGTTCAAAATAGTAACAATGAATCTAATTTGTGAATCTCTTAAGCTTATCGCAGCCTAACAGTTGTAGTACAAATGGATACTTACCAGGTCTCCCTTTTAAAAAACAAATATGTTTCTGTTACAACTCGCCTTGAGAAATAAATGCTCAGAAGAAAAAGAAAAAAATTCAAATAAAGATAAAATATACAATGATGAATATGGGCCCCAGATCAAATAGATGGGGTCTACAGTCAATAATACTTATACACCTTTCCAATATTTGGGAGCTACTCTCTTCCCTGATCCAGCTTTCTAGCCCTTTTTCCAGCCATGGCATCATCTCCCCAGACAATAACTTGGGTCCATCTGCATATCAGATGTCAGGCTCAGGAAAAAACTAGTAAAGTCATGGGCCCTTTGGAATGTAACTAAAATAGGCCTACTAGCTATCATCAGAATGGAGACTCCAAATCTTCATCTGTACTATTCCAGCCTTTAGGTTCATGATTAGTCAACAATTTGTTTGGCTTTATATGTTAGCTCTTTTTTCAGCCACCAGGTTCCAGATCCTACCATGATGCCAAACGGACCTTCCTGGGTAGGTAATTCCACCAATGTGTCCTGGAGCCCCGCTTCCCCAGAGCCCTGCCCCACTAGGGAAAGAGAGAGACAGGCTGGGAGTATGGATCGACTTGCCGACACCCATGTTCATCGGGGAAGCAATTACAGAAGCCAGACCTTCCACTTTCTGCACCCACAATGAACTTGGGTCCATACTCCCAGAGGGATAAATATAGAATAGGAAAGCTATCGGGGAGAGAATGGGATACGGAGTTCTGGTGGTGGGAATTGTGTGGAGTTGTACCCCTCTTATCCTATGGTTTTGTCAGTGTCTCCTTTTTATAAATAAAAATTATATACAGTGATGAGAGAAGAGAGAGTGGCAAAAATGAGATGGAAAAAGGCTGCAGGCCACCCAGGTAAACACCGTCTCTAATTTAAAGATACAGCAATTTTGAAAGTACACCACAGTGGTTCAAACTGTGCAATGAGGCCTGGGCTTGAATCCTAGAGCAACCACATACTCATCATGAGACCTTGGGAAAATTACTTAACCCCTGATGTTTGGCTGTCTCATCTGTGAAATGGGTCTGTCTCCCTCATAGTGCTGCCAGAAGGATTCTATTCAACAGTAACACATGTACAGTGATGAAAAATGTGTCTGGCACCTAGTAAATATCGTTAAAGATTTATTTATTTAGAGAAAGGATATATCTATATCTATATCTATATATATATGGAAAAAAAAAACAACCCTGCTCAGCTCTGGGGTAAGGTGTTGCTGGGGATTGAACCTGAGTTCTCTAGCATGAAGTTAGTACTCTGATATGCTGGCTGAGCTATCTCTCTGGCCTGCCATCTAATAAACATTTAATCACTGTGTTTATTAATCTATTGTTTCAAAGTTATTTGTTTTCTTTAGTAACAACTTTGTGTGAGATGGTTATGACTTAGTTACTTCATAGCATGATACTCTGCAAACCTCCAGCTATTTTGTGTCACTATATTTCCAGAGGAAAATTACTTGGAGGTCCCACTTAGGCCAGATCAGTGAGTTAGGGATTCTCTTTAGCTCTGGGAAGGAGTCTGGAGGGGGACATCATCTAACTCTGAGTCTTTGACAGTGGATCTGTGACAACAGCAGAGTTGTCTCCTGTAGGATTCTCCATGGGCCGATTCTGTCTGGGGTGGGGAGTGGGGGGTGGCGGTGTGGGGCTTGTTTTTCTTCTCTCAGCCCTGCTTTTCCAGGTCTTCCCCTTTCACCTACAGCATCAGAAACAGCAGAATGATTTCCAGGTTCTGTCAAAGATGTTTATTACTTTTAACAAGAAAAACCAAAGCTGAGGGCACAAAGGTTCCTCATTACCCAACAGTCCATTCAATGTCTTTCCCTTCACCATAACTTCTGGGCCATTTCTCTGTAGGAGCTGGCGTGAAGCCCAGGAATTGGTTCAGGGGCAGCAAATGAATAGGCAGGAGACAGAGGGTAGCAATTTCCAGTGGTTTCTCTTTTTTCTTCTCTCTCAGCATAACTCCTGCAGACTTTGTCCTGGATTAACTCAAGCGCCAGATTAGAAGCAGAAAAGCTGGAAGGACTGTCACAGAACAGACAAAGGACAGGAAAACAGGAGGGAGACATGTCCCCCTCTGACCCTCTGGTCTCACACTCTCATCCTGAGCTTCAACTCTCCTGGGAAGTTTCTCACACACTATCCACGGCTAGCAAACAAATGACATGGTGCCCTACACCTGCATTAATTGGCACATTTGGGAGGAGGGTCACACTATGGATATCTTCTGTTGTGACATCAGAGACTTAGGTTGTCATTCTCATTATTCTTGGTGGAAAGAAGCAACAGTCACTCATTCAAGGAGCAGGCCAAACAATTGGGAATAAATAGACCTATTCTGTACCTTTAGTTGTTCAGATCTCAGGGAAATGTTCACATACGATTATTACAATTGTAAAAAAGAAATTACTGAAAAGAATAGGCTGGAGTAAAAGACAGTAATATGGAGCCTAATTTAGATTGGGTGGCCAGGGAGCTGCTCTCCAGATGAGCTGAGCTCGCTCAGTAAAGAGTTATGGGCAGGGCGCTGGAGATGGCTGTGAGACAGGAAGCCAACAGTAAGCTCAGAAGGAGAAGCCCCAGAGAGCAAAGATAAGATAGCTTAATAACCATGAGAACTACTTATTTCCAAAAACTGGAAAAATAGAAATCTTTACTATATCCCACAGATATATTTTCAACTTGACCGATGAAGTTTATCTGTCTTGAGGGAACTGTGTCCTTCTCATCATTACTCAGAGGTGCAGATAAGCCATTTCTGAAAGCAAAGAACACCAACATGCAGCAAAGAAAACTTCCAGACTCAGGGGGCTGGGCGGTAGCTCAGTGAGTTAAGTGCACATGGTGCAAAGTGCAAGGATCAGTGCAGGAATCCTGGTTCGAGCCCCTGGCTCTCCACTTGCAAGCAGGTTGCTTCACAGGTGGTGAAGCAAGTCTGCAGGTGTCTCCCCCCTCCCCACCTTTCCTTCCTCTCTCAACTACTCTCTGTCCTATCCAACAATGATAAACAACAAAAGTTCATCACACACGTGACCCAGGTTCAAGCCCCAGCCCTGCACAGAACTGCCAGGGCATCAGGGGGTAACTCTGGTACTATCTGGTATCTCATCCTCTCTCTCTTTATATTTCTCAGAAATAAAAGAGGAACAAAAAGATTAGCTGAGGATTGGTGAATCTGAGCATGCATGAGACCTCAGTACTACCCAAAACAATTTTTTAAAAACTAATTCTCCTTACAAAAAAAAAAAAAAAAGATATGTAACCATGGAATTTTTCAAAGTGAACCAAGCTCTCAAGTAACTTAGTTATAATAATAATTATCTATTACCTTCTTAAACTCTAAGATTGAAAGGAACCTTCCCCATTCTCTTTAAAATCCGTATTTCCCCCAGCCCTGGAACTTCTCAGACTTTGCTTGTATTTTTTGATGCCTCTCCTCTTGATCCCCTACCCTGCTGACCTCAACTACATCAACGTACCCAGCACCACCCGGCATGTTATGTTGCCACTGCTTTTTCACTTTGGATTGTATTCAGAGATGTCAAGCCTAAGATTTCAACCATCCAACTCCGGTAATCTGGTGAGCCCTTTCCTAACACATAGAACTATCTAGTTTCATTTCAAATGGTGCAAATGGTGCAAAATTATAGACCCTATATATAGAGCAGTACCCCACTAGGGAAAGACAGAAACAGGCTGGGGATATGGATCGACCTGCCAACGTCCATGTCTGGTGGACAAGGAATTACACAAGCCAGAACTCCCACCTTCTTCACTCCATAAAGAATTTTGGTTCATACTCCCTGAGGCGGAGAAACGTTAGGGGAAGATGACCAGAGAGCTTTGAAGTCTAACAGGATCTAGTGAGAGGAGAGGAAGAAAGGAAGGACAGTTGGAAGTAGCAACAAGTGTAGGTGTGACTTTAAAAGGCAGAGAAGGAAGGGCCACTGGGGGGGTGGTAGGGAGAAGGGCAAATGTATGCGAATAAAGATAGTTATAGAAATAATAGTCAACCCATATCTGTGACCTTGGGAGAATTACTACAATTTCCATTGGAGGGGAAGCAGACACAGAACTCTGGTAGTGGGGATGGTGTGGCATTCTATCCCTGTTATCTCATAATTTTGTAAATTAATATTAAATCACTAGAATACCATGTATATTTTCAAAAATATCAATAAATCTGGAAAAATTACAAAAGCAAATGAACAGCAACAACAAAAATAAAACACCCCCCAAATTCTCTGGAACTAGTCATGTAGCTGACTTGGATAGTGTACTTCTTTGTCATATGAAGTCCGGTTTCTACAGAATTGTGGTCTGTTTCTCTTTCCCTCTCTCTCTCTTTATAAAAAACAAATAATCAGGGAGTCGGGCGGTAGCACAGCAGGTTAAGCGCATGTGGCGCAAAGCACAAGGACCGGCTCAAGGATCTCAGTTCAAGCCCCCGGCTCCCCACCTGCAGGGGAGTCGCTTCACAGACGGTGAAGCAGGTCTGTAGGTGTCTTTCTCTCCCTCTCTCTGTCTTAACTTCCTCTCTCCATTTCTCTCTGTCCTATCCAACGACAATGACATCAGTAACAATAATAATAACTATAACAATAAGACAACAAGGGCAACAAAAGGGAAAATAAATAAATATATATCAAAAAACCAAAAAACAAATAATCAAAATGTTATAGTCTAGATTATAATTTGCATGGTCATTGATTTAACCCCATGAGGTTGGTCAACTGGTTACCCATGCATTAGTCTTTTTACTTGATTTTCAGTTCATTCTCCATCCAGTCTTCCAACTTCTCCATGTTTCTGAAGCGGAGGATTTGGATTTACCTTAGCGGCCGTGTCATGTTGAATTACTTGTACTCCACAGACTGAGGAAAAGAATTTAAGCTGCCCTCTCAGAAAGGTTTACCACAGTCTGTAGCCAGCAGGTGGCCATGGCAAACAATTGTAGGGATTATTTGACATCTAGATCAAGAAGTTAAAAAAATCCTTTCAAGTTATCGAGACCACAGAGAGCAGCAAGCATGTGCTGTTTAAAAGGAGAAAGGCAGCCCAATTTTGAAAATACAAGACTGTATCTGGAAGCCAAAGATATCCAGCCAACTGTAAAACACATGAAATTCCACTGGCATATTGTGGTAAGCAAATAGCTGGATGGCTAAACACAGGGCAAGGCACATCGGTCGGAGAAAAGTATGTGGTTTCTACATGGTCCAGCAGCACATGTGGGGAACTGTTCAAGGGGCTGGGAGGGAAGAAGTATTGGGTGTGGGGATGGTAATTTGCTCTGATTGACTGAATCAGTTTCCTCATGTCAACATGTGGCTGGGATGCTCCGTCTATGTGAAAATGTCTATGGAAAGGGTCCAACCCTTACACCACTCACTGCTTTCGGAACTTGCTTATTAGCTGAAGCCACAGGAACTGGACAAAAGTTGAAGACCACCTGGCAATTCTGGACAGTCTGTGCCCTATGGATTTGCAGACATAATTTTCTTTCTTTTATTTATTTTTTTTCCATCAGGGTCATTGCTGGGATTGGTGCCCGCACCATGAATCCACCGCTCCTGGAGGCCATTTTTCCCCCTTTTGTTGCCCTTGTTGTTGTAGCCTCGTTGTGGTTATTATTATTGCCATTGTTGATGTCGTTCGTTGTTGGATAGGACAGAGAGAAATGGAGAGGGAAGGGGAAGACAGAGATGGGGAGAGAAAGATAGACACCTGCAGACCTGCTTCACTGCTTGTGAAGCGACTCCCCTGCAGGTGGGGACCTGGGGGCTTGAACCGGGATCCTTACGCCGGTCCTTGTGCTTTGCGCCACATGCACTTAAGGCACTGCGCCACCGCCCAACCCCCCAGACATAATTTTCTAAACCAAGCAAATTCTATTAGTCAGTGGGGGAGAATGTTCTATCACAAGTAAAATAAATACAAAGAAGTTTGAGCTTAGGCATATAACTATTGCCCTCAGTTTCCCACCAAGCACTGTGGGTGAAAGAAGAGAGGCCAGCAGCAGAGTAAGTTTTCTCCTTGCCAGTGATTTCTGAAATAGTTTTGTGGGGTCTCACAGAATATGCCAAGGGGGTATTTCTCTCTTGTTTCCCTTTAGTTCACCAAAGGCAAAACAAAGGTTGCTAAAACTAGAATCTTGCAGGAAATACAATGCTAAGTAAATCTGAACTGCAGACATGAAGGGCATAGATCATTTAACTTAAGCAGATAGTTTGAGTTCAGAGAAGTGGTGCAGCAGCGGAACACAGTCCCTTTATAGGTGAGACCCTGAGTTTAGTCTCCAGAACTGTATGAAAGGACTTCTGGCTTCTCAGTGTCCCCACCCCTTCATACATACAGAATGTGACTACTCTGAAAATTTGCTTTAGAGTGTGAAGAGTGAAAGTGGGTGGAGGTAAGGCACTAGAACCTGCATTCTCAGGTAAATGATCATATATACCGCATTATGCAAACTGCCAAGGTGATTACTACTCAGTATCTTACATAAGTAATAGGATGAAGGATCATACTCCTCAGCATTTTGAGGCTTACTAGGAAATTTTCGAGGTTTAGAGTAGGCAGAAAAAAAATATATATATATCAGCAATTGAATCCAGGATCCCATACATGCATTTTGGCACTAAGTTATATTCCTAGCACTAGGCTTTATAGTTTTTTGATTTTTTTTAAAATTTGTATTGCCACTAGGGTTATTGCTGGTGTTCAGTGCCAGCACTATGAATCCACAACTCATAGTGACCATTTTCTCCTTGCCATGGTAGTACATACTCTTAGCTGGGTGTGCCACCACCCAGCCCCAAGTTTATAGTTTTTATGTGTAAAATAAAGAGAAAGAAAGTAATCCTGATGTTTGTGGAAATGTGGATGGACCTGGATGGCAATAAGCTAAGTGAAAAAAGTAAGGTTTTACTTTATCTGATATTAAAAAAAATGAAATTAAAAATAGAAATAGGAATTAGAATGCTGGTTACCAGGGACTGAGTAGTGGAGGATGATAGAGATGTTGGTAAGTGTATACACTTCTGGTCATAAAAGGAATTTCAAATTCTGAGGATAAGAGATGGCAAACGCTAGAAGAAGAAGGATAAGAGATAATGTATCAAGGTCCTTCTAGATAATGAAAAATGCTGACTATAGTATACTTGAAAGTTGCTAAGAGAGTATACCTTAAATGTTCTTAACACCAACACAGAAATGGAAATTATATGTGGATATAGAAGTATTAGCTAATGATTCAGTGACAGTCTTTTTGCAATATAAAAATATTATGGGTGGGGGTAGATAGCATAATGGTTATGCAAAGAGACTCTCATGCCTGAGGGTCCAAGGTTCCAGTTCAATGCCCCATACCACCATAAACCAGAGTTGAAAAAAAAAACAAAAACCAGAGTTGATCAGGGCTCTGGTTAAAAAAAAAAAAAAAAGGGGGAGGGAGTAGGAGGGAAGGGGGAAAAAAAAAGGAAGATACTATAAAAATGAAAATTTAAACATTAAAATATTGCTTTCTCATCCCACACCTGTTTTCACTGGGAAAATTTGAAACCTGATATGCCAGTGATTTCTCAGAGTCGTAATGGGGAGATATCTACTCTAAAGGAAGTAGACACAGTCAGGTGTGACACACTGGTAGGGTACACAAGGTACCATGTGTAAAGATCCAGGTTCAAGTCCCAGGTCCCATCTGCAGAGGGGAAGAAATTTTACCAGTGGTGCAGCAGTGCTGCAGGTATCTCTCCTCTCTTTCTCTCTCTCTCCTTCTTTCTCTCTCTCTCTTAACTGCTGTCAAGAAAGAAAGAAAAAAGAAAAAATGGTCATGGGGAACAGAAAAGTCATACAGCTACTGAAGCCCAGCTATAACTGTGGCAAAATAAAATAAACTTACATACAGAATAAAAGAATTAGGTAAAACTGCAAATAAAAATATATAAGAAAAATGATTCTTCCTTGACCTTAGAGATTTTAATAATTCATCATATTGTGATTTATTCAGCATGTTTTCAAATAGTACTATAATTAGTTAGTACTATAGTGCTAGTTAGTTATGACATTGATTTGAGACCAAACATTCAGTCTAAGCAAAAAAGGACCAAAAAATTCAAGTGTCGATATCGTACATTAATACTCATCAACAAAACTGTAATCCTGCCTTAAAACTGAATCTCTAGATATAGTGGATTAGCTGTGCTGCTTGTATTCATCTGGTGTCAGCACTGAGGACATGAATTCTGTAGGTTAATTTGGCAGTTTACAAGGTTCTAGAAATATTTCAAGTGCTAAATAATTTCTCTGAATCTCTTGGGAGTTTTGCTTGTTCGTTTCTAGGACAACCATGGTGATGTTTGCGCACTGGTGGATTAAAAGCAACAGTGGGTTAAAAAAAAAAAGCTAGCATAAAGCAAAGTAGATTTTTGTTATTATTCTACATCACTATTACTACCCTTTAAATAAAAACACTACTAGTGGGAGTCAGGCGGTAGCTCAGCGGGTTAAGCGCACGTAGCACAAAGCACAAGGACGGGGTAAGGATCCCGGTTTGAGCCCCTGGCTCCCTACCTGCACGGGGGTCACTTCACAAGCGGTGAAGTAGGTCTGCAGGTGTCTATCTTTCTCTCCCCCTCTCTGTCTTCCCCTCCTCTCTCTATTTCTCTGTCCAAAATGCTGACAAGAATAACTACAACAATAAAACAACAAGGGAAACAAAAGGGAATAAATAAGTATTGAAAAAACAAAAAACACTACGTGGTCTGGGAGGTGGTGCAGTGGATAAAGCATCGGACTCTCAAGCATGAGGTCTGAGTTCAATCTCTAGCAGCACATATACCAGAGTGATGTCTGGCTCTTTCTCTCTCCTTCTATGTTTCTTATTAATAAATAAATAAAGTCTTTAAAAAAACACTACTAGTTTAATATAAAATGTCTTATGAAACTAGGAAATATTAACTTCACTAAATTTGACATGAAGGATACTTAAATATGTGTGGTGAAAAGCAAAGTATGCATAGAACACTTCTGCTACATGACAAAAAACATGGTTGTCTAGGAGAAGACCACCTGAGCAACTGTGTCAGCTGCAAGATTTCACTGCATCCTGTGTGTGTGTGTATGTGTGTGTGAATTTACTCAAATTAGTAGCAAACAATGCTTTTTCAGATTTAAGTATATAGCACATACCTTCTCAAAAATTAGTGAAGTGACCCTAACCCCACCAGGGAAACAACTGACAATCTGTTTAGCCAATGGTAAATTTGCATTTAAAGCAGAAATAATAATAATCTTGAATACTTGTTTTCACCAAAATGAGCTTAACATCTGCCCAATACTTCAATTATTTTTTAAAAAAATGTTTTATTTAGTTAGTTATTGGATAGAGGCAGTGAGAAACCAAAAGGGAAAGGAGAAATAGGGATAGAGAGACAAAGAGAGACCTGCAGCACTGCTTCACTGCTCTCGAAGCTTTCCTCCAGCAGGAAAGAGCTTGAATCCGGGTCCTTGTACATAGTAACGTGTGTGCTCAACCAGGTGTGTTATCTCCTGACTCCCCTAGTAAACTTCTGATGAGATCAGTGGTGATAGAAATAAATTCAAGTTGTGCTGCTGGATTCATGGTACAGGTATGGAGCCCCAGCAATAACCTTGGCAGGAGGAAGGAAGGAAGAAAGGAAGGAAGGAAGGAAGGGAGGGAGGGAGGAAGGAAGGAAGGAAGGAAGGGAGGAAGGAAGGAAGAGAGAGAGGGAGGGAGGAAGGGAGGGAAGGAGGGAGGGAGGGAGAGAGTAAAGTGGATCATAGGGTAAATGGACATCACTTACAGCAAAACCGCCTCATTCACAGCTTCAAAGAACTCAGAGCAGAGCATTTCTTGAGGTTCGTGTCCTCTGTAAGTAAGCAGAGCCTCTACTAGTGGTCCAACATCTGGCAGAGTAATAAGTGGGACACAAACTTGTGACAGGGACCTTATGTGTCCAGGAGTCATTCTATGGAATAGAAAAATAAGTACCCAATTTTTCAAACCACACGTAACAGAAGACATTAAAATAGGCTGTAAAGACTGACAACAGGTCCTTTGACTTGTCCCTCATGTAACACCACTTACAAACTTCTCTTATTTATTTATTTATTCATTCAATATTCTAAGAAGAAACCCATTCACTGTAATTACTATTTTAATATCACTCATTGTCAGGAATTGGGCATAACTACTACAGGCACCTCCAACTTACCATCCCCCCCCCCACCAATAACTCTTTAATTCCTTCTCCAAATGCTCTCTTTACCCATTGTTACCTTTCTCAATCGCTCAGGCCAAAACCCTTCCTGTTCTTCCCTGTTTCTTCCCTTTCATTTAAAACCGCATAGCTGATACAGTAACAGGTACTGTTAGTTCATCTGACCCTCTCTCAACATTTAGATCACTAACCTTAAGTCCCTAAGACTGAGCATCACCTTGAGCCTGTAGCCTCCTTAACTTTCTCCCAGTTTCTGCCCTCATCCCCACTGTTTACTCTAAGAGTAGTGCCAGCCATCCTTTAAAAATTCAGATCGATAAGGCAGCATGGCTACCAAGCAGCAGCAGCAGCAGCTATGTTTCTCTCCTCGCCTCTCCTGCGTCAACTAGGAACACCAAAGGAGATCATCTCCCGCGTCAACTAGAACACCAAAGGAGATCATCTCCCGCGTCAACTAGGAATACCAAAGGAGATCATCTCCCACGTCAACTAGGAACACCAAGGGAGATCATCTAGAACCGCAACAAGGCAGGACTAGAACGACTTCAGGAACCCACCAAATCAACGGTGAGTGCAAACACATGTGGGTGGTGGATAGAGAGGAGCCTAAAGAGAGATTGAGTGGCTGGTAACAGTCTAGCAGTTTACCAGTTGAGGCACCACCTCCAGTCTGTTTTACCAACAAAAAGATGGCTGAAGGGAGGAGAGGACTCCCCTAAGACTCACCAAATGCAACTGTGAGTCTCCATTGCTATTGCCCTCAGAGGCTGGAGCAGCAGGGGGGGTGGCCCTGTGCTGACACCTGAGGAAAGAGAACTGAACAGAAAACTCAGGAGAAGAACTACACCTCAGTGGCCTAGCGGTGGGGCTGTTTGGTGGGAGCCTTTCCATGTTGTTCTCCTGATGAGAACATAGTGAATAGTTGCCTCAGAACATACAGACTATAAACGGGACTTTAAATAACAATGAAAATAAGAAAACCATACAAAAGATCAATGAAAGTAAATGTTGGTTCTTCGAAAGAGTGAACAAAATCGACAAACCTTTAGCCAGACTCACAAAACAAAAAAGGGAGAAGACCCAAATAAGTCGGATCATAAATGAAAGAGGAGATACCACAACAGACACCACAGAAATTCAACATATCATGTGAGTCTGTGAACAACTATATGCCACCAAGCTAGAGAACCTGGAAGAAATGGACGATTTCCTACATACCTACAAACTTTCAAAATTAAATAAAGAGGCACTAAATTATATGAGCAGGCCCATCACAGCTAATGAAATTGAAACAGTTATCAAAAACCTATCCAAGAATAAAAGTCCTGGACCAGATGGTTTTACAAATGAATTCTACAAAACCTTCAAAGAAGAACTAATACCTCTACTTTTAAAAGTCTTCCAGAAGATTGAAGACACTGGAATACTCCCTTCCAGCTTCTATGAGGCCAACATCACTCCAATACCAAAAGTTCACAACCAAAGAAGAAAACTACACACCAATATCTCTGATGAACACAGATGCTAAAATATTGAACAAAATTCTAGCCAACTGGATACAGCAGTATATTAAAAAGATTGTTCAGTTTCGACTCAATCACTTGTGATCACATTTTGCTTGTTAAGAAAGTGACATGCAGCACAATTCTAATATACAAAATCTAGATACAACTCCTGTGTCCAACACAGATGAATGGCTGAGAAAATTGTGGTATATTCACACAATGGTAAATTGGGTCAGTTAAAATGTGCTATTAAAATGATGATGTCATGGGATCACCTCAATCTCAATATGGGATGATCTCAACCACAGGCAGAAGTTGAAAAACAAGATCAGAAGAGAAAACACAAGTAGAACCTGAACTGGAGCTGGTGTATTGCACCAAAGTAAAAGACTCTGGGGTAGGTTGGGGGGAGAGTACAGTTCTTGGAAAAGGATGAGAGAGGACCTAGTAGGGGTTGTACTGTTAGGTGGAAAACTGAGAAATGTTATGCATGTACAAACTATTGTATTTACTGTCAACTGTAAAACATTAATCCCCCCCCAAAAGAAATTAAAAGAAGAAAAAAAAGACTGTTCATCATGACCAAGTGGGGTTTATCCCAGGGATGCAAGGTTGGTTTAATATATGTAAATCAAGCCACCACATCAATAAAGCAAGACCAAAAGCCACATGGTAATATCAATAGATGCAGAGAAAACCTGACAAAATACAACATCCCTTTATGATCAACAAACTGCAAAAAATGGGAATAGATGGAAAATTCCTCAACATAGTGTCTATATATAGCAAACCTACAGCCAACATTATACTCAATGGTGAAAAACTGGAAGCATTTCCCCTCAGATCAGGTACTAGACAGGCCTGCCCACTATCACCATTACTGTTTAACATAGTATTGGAAATTCTTGCCATAGCAATCAGGCAGGAGCAAGGAAGTAAAGGGATACAGACTGGAAGAGAAGAAGTCAAACTCTCCCTATTTTCAGATGACATGATAGCATACATAGAAAAATGTAAGGAATCTAATAAGAAGCTTTTGGAAATCATCAGGCAATACAGCAAGATGTCAGGCTACAAAATTAACATACAAAAGTCAGTGGCATTCCTCTATGAAAACACTAAGTTAGAAGAAGATGAAATCCAGAAATCAATTCCTTTTACTATAGCAACAAAAACAATAAAGTATCTAGGAATAATAACTAATTAATATGAGAGGGGGAAAATTGATTGTATGTCTCAAACTTTTTAAAGCACAGACTGAATCTTTTTAATACATAGGCTGAGTCTTTGATATGTTGACTCTCTCAAAAACCTAGATCAAAGAGAATAGAAGCAACAAGTGGCACAGCTATATACAAGATGCTGGGTAATATACAGCAAATCCTAACAAAGGGATTAACTTTTCAAAGTTAACCCAATTACCAAATAATGTGATGATAACAATAACTTTCCATTGTCTTCTTGAACCCTAAGACAGCAGGAACCTCACATTTCCACTATAGAGCCTATATTTCCCCCAGTCCTGGAACCTTAGGGTGGGGCGCACTTTCCTGCATGCTTCCCTCAATTCATACCAAATAATACTGCATCTGCTGATCCCAACCTAATGAACGCAAGGAGTGCCACCTCAGCATGCTTCACTTTAGACTGTGTCTGGAGACTTTAGGTGTGGAATGACAACCCTTCAGTTTCATTACCTGGGTGAGACCTTTCCTTTCATAGTATTCTCTAATTCCATTCCAGGCGGTTCACTTTCTAACAAAGTCCCAAAACCTAGATATAGACCAGGTCCCCTGAGATAGAGCATATGTTCACATGTATCCATAAACTAGGGCAAAATCTGAAAGCAAAAGTACACAAATAGTCTGCAGTGAGTACCCCTCAACTCTTCATCTGCACTATGCCAGCCTTTAGGTCCATAATTGTTTAACAATTTGTTTGGCTTTGTATGTTAACTCTCTTTTCAGCCACTAGGTTCCAGATGCCAGCATGATGCCAACCAGAATTCCCTGGACAGACAACCCCACCAATGTGTCCTGGAGTTCTGCTTCCCCAGAGACCCACCCTACTAGGGAAAGAGAGAGGCAGAATGGGAGTATGGATTGACCATCAATGCCCATGTTCATCGGGGAAGCAATTACAGAAGCCAGACCTTCCACCTTCTGCATCCCACAATGACCTTGGGTCCATACTCCCAGAGGGATAAAGAATGAGAAAGTTATCAGGGGAGGGGATGGGATATGGAGATCTGGTGGTGGGAATTGTGTGGAGTTGTACCCCTCCTATCCTATGGTTTTGTTAATGTCTCCTTTCTTAAATAAATAAATGAATTTAAAAAAATATCTAGGAATAAACCTAACCAGAGAAGTCAAAAACTTGTATACTGAAAATTATAAGTCACTAGTGAAGGCAATTGAAAAAGACACAAGGAAGACACAAGATAAGGTTCTACTATCCGTTTTTTCTGGACCAAATCAATGGCTGGCTCCTTCATTTTATATAGATGTCAGCCACAATGTTGCTTTATGTGCATACTTCTCTAGCCTTCAAATGAAATTGCACTGATCTATACACAGTCCAGCAATCAGTTATATGTAGCAAATCAAATTTCCATGGATGAAATGCCAGTAACGTTTTAATTTCAGTTTCTTGGTTGCATTATTTACATATCAAGTGTTCAACAGCCACATGACGTTAGAGTTGGGCAAAGCATTGTACAGGTCTTGTCCACTGGATAGTACAAAGGCACAGAGCTTGTCCACTATCACAGAACACTCCACTGGACAGTGAGTATAATACAGTAAGTGGCCTCCCACTCTACACTGCAGTTTCTGTCTCTCTTAGCCTGTCTTACTTTCCTTCAGAGTGTTTATTGCCATCTGGCCAAGAATTTATTTGCTTATTGTTTAGAATCTGTTTCTTCTTGCTAGATACTGGCACTAGGAAAGTAGGCACTTCTTTGATTCTGTTTTGTTCAGTGCTCTACTCCTTAGAACATAGGAATAACTCAACACAGACATTACATGTTTAACAAGTGTGATAACCTATGAGGATGTCAAACATCAGAAAGGAAAGAAACAACAAACATGAGAGGGTGTGGAGAAAAAGGGGATACTTCTACACTGCTGGTGAGAGTGTAAAATGATCCAGTTATGGAAAGTTGTCTAGAGATTTCTTAAAGCACTAGAAATGGACCTACCCTATAACCCAGCAATTTCTCTCCTGGGGAAAGACCAGAAGAAAGCAAAATCAGGGGGTAGGGCGGTAGCACAGTGGTTTAAGAGCACATGACGCAAAGCGCAAGAACAGGCCCTGTTTGAGCCCCTGGCTCCCACCTGCAGGGGAGTCGCTTCACAAGCAGTGAAGCAAGTCTGCAGGTGTCTATCTTTCTCTCCTCTTCTCTGTCTTCCCCTCCTCTCTCCAGTTCTCTCTGTCCTATCCAACAACGATGGCATCAATAACTACAACAATAAAACAACAAGGGCAACAAAAGGGAAAATAAATATTAAAAAAAAGAAAACAAAAGCACTTATCAGAAGAGATCTATGTATACCTATGTTCATAGCAGCACAATTTAGAAATTTCGATCATTTTGAACTGTGACTATGTCTTTCTACTCTCTTCTAACTTATGAGTTTCTGCTAAGAAATTTGATGATAACTTGATTGGAGTTACATTTTTCCCTTTAGCAATCTTTAATAATAATAATAATAATTATTTTCCTCCAGGGTTATTGCTGGGCTCGGTGCCTGCACCATGAATCCACCGCTCCTGGAGGCCATTTTTCCCCCTTTTTGTTGCCCTTTTTGTTGTAGCCTCGCTGTGGCCATTATTATTACCATTGTTGATATTGTTCGTTGTTGGATAGGACAGAGAGAAATGGAGAGAGGAGGGGAAGACAGAGAGGGGGAGAGAAATACAAAAACCTGCAGACCTGCTTCACCACCTGTGAAGCGACTCCCCTGCAGGTGGGGAGCCGGGGGCTCGAACTGGGATCCTTATGCCGGTCCTTGAGCTTTGCGCCACGTGTGCTTAACCCACTGCGCCACCGCCTGACCCCCAATAATAATTATTATTAACAGTGGTGTGTCTTGATGTAGATATTTTTGCATTTTGATATTTAAGTACTCTGTCAAGTTCCTTGATTTTTGTGGTTAGTTCTTTTCAGATTGGAAAGTTCCTAGCTATTCCAGGCGATTCTCATGCACACAAAAGTTCCAGAAGCATTGCATTATATTAGTTATTAGGTAGCAGTTCCCCAAATTAAATGTAAGTAACTAGTAAAAAATAATTTTTTTAAGACATGATAGGACCATAAGGCTCATATTAGTTTAGCTCTATTTTCTTAATAACAGTAAAATTCTGAGGTTTTTTTGTTGTTGTTGAACTCCACAATAACTTCTTGTGTGGGATTTTTGTCTTTACTTCTTAAACACTCATTTTTTTTTCCTCTCAAATTCTATTTTTGTTCTTTGTCACTGCTGAAATCTGTTGGTTTTTCATTTATCTGCCTTTCTTGAAATTTTGGATTCTCTACTACCAACAGATGTTTCTCAAATTTTGTTGTACATGAGAATCACCTGGAAAGATGTTAAGCCGATTTCTTGACCCCACCCCCAGGGATGCAGAGGCCACAGGCCTGGTCTCTTCAATAGCATTTACCTTCCACAGTACCTTGCCAACTTTTCAAAGTCACCATTCAAGGTGGTTTCAGAGGTAAAATTAATTAGTGTGACTTTTTTTTTGGAGGGGTTATCTATCATCCTAGTTGTTAACAAAAACATATTTAGTTTGACTTGTTTACTGAAAAACTTTTTTTTTTTTTAATTTGGGGGCTATGTGAGTTAGTAAGCAGGATGGAGATGGGGAAACTCATGAATGTGTGTGCAACGTAGAATGCTTCCTCGTGGGCACTTTTCACACAGAATCTAGCAGAAGATTTTGAGGAGAGTAAGAGCTTTATGAATGCTTACAAAATTGAAAAATATGCCTCAGGGGTGTGTGTTTGTGTGTGTGCACGCATGCGCGCCAACACACCCATCAACATCTCCGAATGATTCTCACACAACAGTTCAACTGTAGAAGACTCAACAGTAACCATAAACTGCTGGAAACATCTTCCCTTGTTTTACTGAGGCTCCCTAACCATCTTCAGCAAACCAAAGAACTAGAAGATAAACCTAAGATGCTCAGAAAGTCTAGAATGTTACTCCTTCTAGGCCATTTGTAGCAAAGAACAAGAGGAAATTTTAAACATTCTGTCACTGAATTGTTGATTTTACGTAGTGGCAAGTGAAACTATTTAAAACACTATGACAAGGCAATTTATCAGACATCTAAAAATAATTCAAAAAGAAACTAAACAGATTTTCCTTTCTCTTTCTCTCTCTCTCATAACTTACACATCTTAAGTTATGAGATAATTTCTGTATTTTCTATGAGACCTCTGAATCTTTGGAAATGAAAGTTTAGACAGTTCAAATAGCAATTCAAGCTTGGGAGAATTTTATGTGCTTGAACATTTGAAGTTATTCCAGTAGAAGAAGTAAAGTTCAAATTTCATAATGTGTGTATATACTCAAGTTCAAGTGTACCATAGTAGTTTGCTCAACTTGACTATATTCTGATTCAACTTATTTTGTGAAATTTAAAAATGTACAGGTACTTTCAAATAGTAGAAAAATTCACAGTGTTATAGTACATGTTTTAATTATTCAAATGTAATGATAGCAACAGCCCTGGTGGTTTCAGCTTGCCTGGCAGCTCCTACAAATGTTTTCATGATGCAACTCCATGACCTGACTTCATAAAATCCGTTTCTACTTGAGATAGGCGAACACTCTTTGTTGAATTTATAACTCACTAGAGAGCTGTGGATTGAAGAGTTCTGAGTCTTACATAAGCTTTTAGGGATTCAGGTTCTTTTAAGAATGCAGAACAGAACTTCCTGGTTTTAGGTCTTAAAAGCAGGGCATTAGAAGCTCACAAGGAGACTCTAAAAGCAAGCCGGGCATCACACTGCTTTTCAAATTTAATCTTCTGATAGTTATAAATGAAGTGAACTCAAGAGAGTGAGTTTCCCTAAAAAACTGCTATGAGCAAATAAACACATTCAGAAAAATGCTTGCAAAAATCTATCTTGTTGGATTGTATTTTTTTTTTTTTTTTACAAAGAAGGAAAATTCTCCATAGTGAGTGAGCAATATTCCATAGAGCAAATTAGGAATATTTGCATGTATCAGTGTCCAGAAGACATCTTGCTAGCAAAGGAATCTCATATTCTTGGTAAAATTTGCATATTAAAAATTTAAGGAAGGTAGGCTGGGACTCACCCAGTTAAGTGCACATATTACTATGCTCAAGAACATAGGTTTTAGCCCCTGCTCCCTATCTGCAGCGGGGACACTTCATGAGCAGTGAAACAGGTCTGCAAGTGTCTGTCTCTCCCTCTCTGTCCCCTTCTCTCCCCTCTCAATTTCTTTTTTGTCCTATCAAATAACATAGAGGAAAGAGGAAAAAATAGCCACTGGGAGTGGTGGATTCGTAGTGCTGGCACAGAGCCCCAGCTATAATCCTAGAGGAAGATAAATAAATAATAAATAAATAAATAAATAAATAAATAAATAAATGTACTAACTTCATTGTTATCCTAAACTACCAACCAAATGAACCAGTATTTTATCCTTGCTAGTACCACTGGGGTGCCAGAATGGACAGTTACTAGTGGAATTTGCTCTGTGCCAAGGAATTTGTTCATAGTAGTCTCTTATGATTACTTCTGTGAAATCCATTACAATATCCTATTTGATATATTTGTATATAAACTGACTGACTTTTCTGTTTTTTTGGTTTTTTTTTTTTTTTTTGGAGCTAAGGCTTTGTCCATTTTATTTATCTTTTTTATAAAAAAACTTGTAGCCCCGTTGAGATGGTCTGTATGTGTGTGCTTAAGCATCCCTGCTCAAAATAGACTTTTCAGATAGGAAGAGAGGCAGACAGAAGGAAAGATACCACAGCACCAAAGCCTCTTCCAGGGTAGTACATTCCAGGATTGAACCTGGCCTGTGTATGATACTCATGTGAGCTACCTTGCCAACAGATTTATTTTTCCTGTAATTATTTCTGCTCTAGCCTTTATTATTTAATTCCCTGCTGTCTCTTGGTTTAACTTGTTTTTCTTTATCTTATTCCTTGAAGTGTAAAATAGGCTGCTTATTTGACATCTTCTTTATTAATGGAAGTTTTTTTTTTTTTTTTTTTTTTTTAACCAGAGCACTACTTTGCTCTGGTTTGTGTTGGTGTGGGGATTGAACCTGAGACTGCAAAGCCTCAGACATGAGAGTCTCTTTGCATAACCATTATGCTATCTAGCCCCACCCCAGTAATGGAAGTCTTTACCATGACTTTACCACTATTTCCTTTCTTATTAGTACTGCTTGATCTGTATCCCATTTGTTTTGGTGTTCTTGTTTTCACATGTCAAGATATTTATTTCTCTTGTGGTGTCTTCTTTGATCTACTGGTTGCTCAAAAGTGTAATAATATCCATAATCTGGTCTTTTATCACTGCTGTTGGAAAACATACTTGGTATGATTTCAATATTAAATTTGTTGGGCTTGGTTTTAGCCTAACATGTGATCTATCCTGCAAAATGTTTTCTGTGTGCATGAGAGAAGACTATTTGCTGCTACTAGGTGAGGTGTTCTAAATTTACATATTAAGGTGAATTTGGCCTATAATGGTGTAGCAAAATGCCTGTAAATGTCAAGTTCTCTATTTCTTCACTGATCTTCAGTGGGGTTCATCTACCCATGACTGAAGATGTGGTACTAAACTCTCTTATTTGGTTATCATTATACAAACGTCATTCACTTTCTCTTGTAGCAGTTTTTGAACTAATATATAGCTTATCTAGTATATATACATACATACCGCTACTTAACTCTCTTATATTTATTGACATGCAAATTATTTTTACTTTCAGTCTACGGGTATCCTTATACCTAAAATTAGTTTCTTATAGAGAGCAAATAGATCTGGCTTTTTCTTTCTTTCTTTTTTTATGGCTTATGGTGGTGCAGGGGTTGAACCTGAACCTTGAAACCTCAGGAAAGAGTGTTTATTTGCATAACCATTATGCTATCTCCCCTGCCCCAGATTTGGCTTTTTAAAATTTTTATTATTTGTTGTTGACTTGGCCATTCTGTCTTTTTATTGAAAGTTGAATTCATTACAGTCAAAATAATTTAAATTAATAAAAGAATTTGGTATCGCCAATCCACTGATTTCTGTATGTCTTGTACTTTGTCGTGATCTTGCTTTCTTGTTGCCCCCCTTTGTGTTTTGGTGATCTTTCTGAGTAATATGTTTTTAGTTTCCACTATGCATCTTAACTATTGTATTTGTTGTCATCATGCGGATTCTGTAAAACGTCTGAGTGTATTTCAGTGGTCTATATACAGACAGCAATTTCAGTTGTATATAAAATCTCTATTCATTTAACTCCACTCCATGCCTTATATTATTGACATCAAAGTTATGTCTTTTCATTTTATTATTTTTTTAATTGCCATCAAGGTTATTGCTGGGGCTCAATACCAGCATAATGTATTCACTGCTTCTGGTGACTTCTTTTTCTTTCTTTTTGTTTGGGAAGCTTCCATCCCACAAGTGGGCAACAGAGCCTTGAACCTGGGTCCTTGTGCATTCTAATATGCATACTCAACTGGGTGTGCCACGGCCTGGCCCCTAACTTTTCTCCTTTATTGGGCTATATCTCCTTGTTTCTTTGTATGTCTTGATTTGGGGAAGTAGGCTGGTGTGTGGGGGGGTATGTCTGTATTTTATGCACCTGAAGAAATAGTCATCATTCCCGGTCTTTATGAAGTGACTCTGTACAGGGGGAAGACTTTCATTAATCACCCTGGCTAGAGAACCTGCTGATCTTTCAAACCTTTCAAACCATGCATCTTCTCTATGGTAGTGCAAGCTATTTCCCAATTAGAGAGTTTTCCCAGTTTCTTTTTCAGGAGTTTGTGATCTCTCGCTCCCTCTGGTGTTTATCTGTGGTTTTGCAGTTTTTCTGGTGCTGCAACAAACCATTGAACCCTCCTCTCTTTCTCTTTTTCTATAGCCCTTTAAACATCAAAAGGTTCTGTTATTGTTTCAAGTCAAAGGAGGCAGAAACCAGTTCCTAGGATTGTTCCTTCAAAAGCTAGACCCTTGGGTAAATATTCTATTCTTCTCTTCACTTCCCCAAGAAAGAAGCTGTATGTTGGGTACTCTTTCCTAATCATGACATGAGTGTACTTCTATCTGAGACATGGGGCCAGTTCCCTGATGAAACAGGAAGCAGATAAGTATCCCTCCTCTCCTGGGGGTCTAGTAGCGCAGTAGCACAGTGGGTTAAGTGCGCAAGCACAAGGATCCTGGTTCAAGCCCCTGGCTGCCCACCTGCAGGGGAGTCACTTCACAAGTGGTAAAGCAGATCTGCAGGTGTCTATCTTTTTCTTCCCCTCCTCTCTCCATTTCTCTCTGTCCTATCCAACAATGACGACAGTAATAACTAAAACAACAAGGGCAACAAAAAGGAGAACAATTTTTTAAAAAAGTATCTCTCCTCTCAGCCCTCCCCTCAGTCCTTTCTTTTTCCTCTCCTCCTTTTCTCTCTCCCTCCCTTCTTCCTTTTCCTCTCTCTCTCTCTCTCTCCTTCTTTCTCTGTTTTGTTTCATTGTTCTAGGCTGACTTTTTCACACAGATATGTTCACTCCAAACTTAGATCATTCTCTGCCATCATCATGGGGAGATGAGAAATTGTATCCATGTGTTCAACAACTGTATTGTAAACCATTATCTCACAGTAAAATGATTGGGGAGGGGGGTGAAGGGAGATAAACAGTGAGAGAGACAGACAGACAGAGAGAGAGAGAAGATGACACTATAGCACTGAAGTTTTGTACAGTGTGGTCGTGGATGGGTTTAAACTTGTGTGGGAAGTAAGACAAAGCAGACACACTATCTAGGTTAGCTATTTTGTGGTTCCACAGTTGAGTTCTCTTTAACTCTCTGAGGTCCTCAATATTAAAATATTAAAAATATGCCCATACCCTGTGAAGGATCAGTCAGGCAGGGCTTATCTCAACCCGTTAGGCAGCCCCCTAGTTCCCAACAGGCCAAAATATTTGAAAACACTTCACTCTTGCCTTTCTTCCATAGAAGGAGCTGCAAACTGGATTATTCCTCTCCTCCTACAAAACTGGGTTGGTCTTGAGGAGGGGTATGGTGGTAATATGAAGTAGTTTTGCTACCCATTTCAAATGGCTGTTCTTGACTCTGAGCTTGCTAAATTACTGTCACTTCAAGGTTTAGTGAGTTATACACTAATTAAATTTCTGTTTTCTGCTAGAGAGTCTTAGCAGTTCTTATATATCCAGGATATTAACCCTTGTCAGATATATGATATAAAATGCTGATGCTCATTTGCTTATTTATATTCAGATGCCTACATTTGGTAGGTTGCCTTTAATTTTTTTACAGATTTATTAAAAAAATTATTATTATTATTTTGCCTCCAGGATTATTACTGGGGCTCAGTGCCTACACTATGAACCCACTGCTCCTGGATTATCACTGGGGCTCAGTGCCTACACTATGAACCCACTGCTCCTGGAGGCCTTTCTTTTTTTTCCATTTTGTTGTCTTTGTTGTTATTGTTGCCATTGCTGTTGTTATTGGACAGGACAGAGAGAAATGGAGAGAGGAGGGGAAGACAGAGAGGGGGAGAGAAAGACAGACATCTGCAGACCTGCTTCACCGCTTGTGAAGCAACTCCTCTGCAGGTGGAGAGCCGGGGACTCAAACCAGGATCCTTACACTGGCCCTGTGTTTAGCACCATGTGCACTTAATCTGCTGCACTACTGCCTGGCCCCTTATAGGTTTATTTTTATGCACATGTTATGTGCATGTGTTTGTGAGAGAGAGAAATAAGAGTACTGTTCTGTCACATGTAGCACTGGGAATCAAACCAAAGGCCCCACACATGCAAGTTCCATGACTGCTTCACTGAATCACCTCCCAGCCACTAGTATCCTTTGATTTACTGACATTCTTGATATTATTAAAGTTCAGTTCATCTATTTTTTTCTCTGCTGCTCATGATTTTGGTGACATATCAAAAATCACTGCCAAATTAAATGTTGTGAAATTTTTTTCCAGTACTTTCATCAAACAGTTTAATGTCTAGATGTAAAGGACTCTTAAAATTAGATCATTTGGGGGAGAGATTTAATTGGAAATAGCATTACAAGACAACCACAAAAATCCTTTGTTTCCAGATTCCCTTACTTAATGATTTGTTAAAAATGAAATGCTCACCAATGAAAACAACCCTGAATTCTTTCCCATGTTGAAAAAACATTTTGTAATATGATTAATTGTCTTTTAATTTGTCTAAATCTATTTGACTTGTTTAGTCTAGATATGGGGATATTATGTTTCTTAAATTAGGTCATATGCACAAACCAAATTATCTATTTTCTTGTAAATATTCAGACTGTGTCACACACACACACATAGCAAATTGAGCACTTTTTTGTGTGTTCCCTTCTGTGTATGTAAAGCTCCTTACTGAATGGGTGCACAAACTTAAGGGGTAGTAGCTGAGAGAATAGCAATTAAAGAAAAGAAGTTTGATAAAACATGCCTCATGGCCTACTAAAATAACATCTCCACATAGACTATGAGCTACAAACATGAATTTTCTAAGAATCGTAAAAATTTTGTTCATAAACTGAACTGATAAACTTTTTGAAACTTGAAAAGAGGGATGTTTGGCTTAACACCTACCGTTTTTGAGTGTTAAATCCATTAAGATGATTCTCCTGCAGTTCAGACACTAATGATGAAACCATCTGTAAAACAAAATCAGTGGCAGGTTAACTCACACTGCAAACAGGATTACATCAGCTCTATTTTTCTTGGTGTGAGTGATATTTCCGTTGAGATTCTCTAGCTGCACCTCCTCTTCCTTTCTCCTTGTTTTACTTTGTCTAAGTGAAAGCAAAGTATCTGCCACGTCACATTTACTAATACTTTGGATTTTATGTTTGCGCTTTGCTAGTCTATATCCATATTTAAGGAAATGAATGATAATTTCCTCATAATTAAAGATGCATTAAAAAAATAAAACACTTAATTCTTGCTTAGTTTCATTCTTCACTTTTAAAGCATGCTATTCACATAGAAAGTTTCAAAAATATCAGAATGGTTAATAAACATTAAAAGTCTTTGTAAGATTTTTGGAAGGTGTATATCAAGATCCCAAATTAAAATTTCTTGGATTTGTCTAAAATTTGAGAGGAAAAAGCATAGCTTTGATACCAAGATGTAACTGTGTAATACTAGTTACAGAATTACTATTTATTGGATTTTTCATTTTAACATAACATTCCAATCAGTTTATTTTAAATGCAGTATGTGTCCAATAGTGAAAGGTTGGGTTTATATTAGCTAAGGAGATCTCCTCTCCTAAAACAATCTTTGAGAAAACACATGAGATGTATTAAGAAGAAGGAGAAGTTGGTTGATTTAGAATGACTTATTCTGTCTTTTCATAATCTTCCATCTCACATTTCTTCCTTACATGGCCATACGTCCACCCAAAGTAAGAAGAGATAAACACGGAAAAGTTAAACATCTCTCCTGGTGGAGTGAAATATTTCTACTTACCCTTTCTGCTGATGGTCCATTATGTGACAAAAATTTCTATACTAATAAATTAAAGAGACTCACATTGTTAAGCAAAGCAGGACAGTAATCTGCAGGTTCATATCCAAGACCTTGAGTGAAAGTACCAACTTCATTCATATCTAATCTGAATGTCGAAAGTATATGAGATAGCAACCCCTAAAAAACAAAACAAAAAGAGTTCTTAAAAGGAAATGTAAGCAGAAGATGGAGGCCAAGGGGAAACAAAACGAACGCATGTCCCTGTGGTGGTGGCGGCTCAGTGCGTACAGCACGTTCTTTGCATGTGTGGAGCTCTGGGTTGGATCCCTGACAGAGCATATGTCACAGTGGTGTTTTCTCTCTCACATGTATATATATTCTCCTCCCTCTCAGTAAATGCAAGTGCCTTTTATAACTGAAATCTGGGTCATTTGTAAGTGGGATAATATAATAATAATTACTGTTTTTATTATTATTATTGCCACCAGAGTTCTTGCTGTGGCTTGGTGCCTACAAGATGAATCCAGTGCTCCTGGTGGCCATTTTCTTTTCCTTATTTGAAAAAAAAAAAAAAGAGAGAGAGAGAGAAACTGAAGAGTGGGAGATAGAGAAGGAGAAAGACAAAGAGGCACCTCCAGTACTTGCTTCACTGCTGGTGAAGTTTCCTACATGGGATCATCTCAGTGGGTCCTCATGCATGGAAATATGTTTAGGCTACTGTGTCAGCCACCACCTGGCCCCATAACTGACTTTTTTTTTTTCCCTCTCCTCCAGGGTTATTGCTGGGCTCGGTGCCTGCACCATGAATCCACCGCTCCTGGAGGCCATTTTTCCCCCTTTTTGTTGCCCTAGTTGTTGCAGCCTCGTTGTGGTTATTATTGCCATTGTTGACGTTGCTTTGTTGTTGGATAGGACAGAGAGAAATGGAGAGAGGAGGGGAAGACAGAGAGAGAGGGGAGAGAAAGATAGACACCTGCAGACCTGCTTCACCGCCTGTGAAGCGACTCCCCTGCAGGTGGGGAGCGGGAGCTCGAACCAGGATCCTTACACCGGTCCCTGCGCTTTGCGCCACGTGCACTTAACCCACTGCGCCACCGCCCGACCCCCCATAACTGACTTTTTAAAAGTGAAATGATATAGGGGTCAGGTGGTGGCACACCCAGTAGAGTGCACATATTGCCGTGCATAAGGACCCAGGTTCGAGATCCTGGTCCCCCTCTCTAGGGGGGTACCTTCATAAGCGATGGGGTAGTGCTGCAGGTCTCCCCCTGACTCCTCCACCCACATCTTGACTAGGGGGCTCTGTTTCAAGAACATCAGGCACCATGATACTGTCACTTATTCAATGCTCCTCCTCTCCTCCTACAACTAACATACAAAATAGAACCACCTGCTGGCCAACAACAGAAGCAAAAACAGGTGGGTGAAACTGGAAGGCACTGGTTCTGAACAGCCAAAATGAGGGTCAGATACTTCCTGATGCCAATTCAGTCTCCACTGAAAAAATAACAAAAACAAGGAACTACATCACTGGGAAATTTGAAGAAATGCAAAACGTTAAATATGGATAAATGAATTAAGAAAGAAATCCCACGACTTCAAAGAGGAGCCTGCTAGGAAAATAGAGAACTTGAAAACAGATCTACAGTGTGAAAGACAGCTTTTTTTTCATTTATTTGTGATTAATAGGTTTTAAGAAAGTAAGATTATATTATATAGGCCCATACTACACCTACCACCAAAGTTCTGTATCCTCGCCGTCCTACCTCCCAACGATAACCACCATAGTTCATACATGTCTTAGAAACAGTTTGCTTGCTTCTCTCTCTCTCTCTCTCTCTCTCTGTTTTCAATTTCTAGATCCCACATATGATAAAACCATCTTTCACTAAGTATAATCACTTCCAATTTCATCCATTCTGTCCCAAAGCACAATATCATCTTTCTCGATTGCAGCAGTATTCCATGGGATATACATCCCATAACTTTTTAGACAGCGATCTGTTGAGTACTTAGGCTACTTCTACTCTTTGGCTATTGTGAATAATGCAGCTATTATGAACACAGAGATGTCTATGTCCCTTCTAAGTAGTGTGAGTGTCCTTTAGAAAACTCCCAAGAGTGGTATTACTGGATCACAATGTGCTTTTCTATGGAACGTGTTATGACTTTTCCAACAATGTGATAGATCATCAGGAAGCAGAGAGAACTCCCAAATTCCTAAACCCAAATAGACCTACACCAAGAAACATCATGGTGAAATTATCAAAAGGACAAAAAAATTTTTTTTTATAAGCTCTCAGGGAAAAGAAGAATGTGACTTATAAAAGCAGTATAGTTAGACTTGCATCAGACTTTTCTGCAGGAACCATGGAGCCCAGGAGACAGTACAGTGGCATATTCAAGGTTCTAAAAGATAACAACATCCTTTACCCTGCAAGACTATCACTCAAATATGGAGCAATAAAAACAGTACCTGATGTACAAAAAACTAAAGGAGTCTGCCATTACCAGACCTGTCTTGCAAGAGGTATTGAAAAGAGTGCCACAGATAAAGAAACAAACAAGACCTCTAAACAAGGTGATAGACAGTAAAAACAGACCCATAAATGCAAGCCAGAGAAATATATGACAACTTTAAAGCATGAAGAAGTGGACAGGTGCTGTTCAGGTGAAGAACAGTGAGACAAAAATAATTTAAAGAATACTCTTGGGAGCTGGGCTGTGGAACACCCTGTTAATCTTAGCACATATCACTAAGCACAAGGATCCCAGATTCAAGCCCCTGCTCCCCACCTGCAGGGGGTCTACTTCACAAGCAGTGAAGCAGGTTTGCAGGTGTCTATCTTTCCCTCTCTCTATCTCTCCATCTTCTTTTAATTTCTTTGTTATATCTAAAAATATTTTTTAAAAAGCACTCTTAAATGAATTTGCATATATTTACATGCACACTATATATATATATATATATATATATATATATATATAACATGTGTAAATGTATAAAGATTTCTGTCTTTTTAAATAATGTCATTTTCTGTCTAGTACTTTCAATAATTTCCTATTTTTTTTTGGTTTGTTTATCATATCCTATAATATCTTGAGGCTCTTTAATTTGGTGTTTGTGTTCTTAAACTCTTGCTATAGTTTATAACCCTTGTTATAGTTTACCAAATGATCTGCATTTCTCTGAAGGACAACTACTGGATGATTATGTTCATATGTACAATGTAAAGAACTGAAACACCTGCACTTGTTAAAAAGAAAAAAAAAATCAAACCATCACTAAGACCTTGTGAAAGTTATGGTGGTTATCCTTGCGGGGAAGGGTGGAGCGCCAGGGGATGGATGTAGGCACAGAGCTGCAGTGGTGGCTGCAATGTGGAACTATTCTCCTATAATCTTATGATCTTGAAAGCCATTATTAAATCACCAATACAAATTGTTTAAAATCTGTACAAAAAATTCATGTGCTTTCACCCAGAATTTTAATTTCTAAGTACAAATCTAACAGGAAGGTCTAAGTTCAGAGTAGCATTTTTAATATTTATTTATTTATTCATTCATTCATTCCCTTTTGTTGCCCTTGTTTCATTGTTGTAGTTATTATTGCTGTTGTTATTGATGTCATAGTTGTTGGATAGGATAGAGAGAACTGGAGAGAGGAGGGGAAGACAGAGAGGGGGAGAGAAAGACACCTGCAGACCTGCTTCACCGCTTATGAAGCGACTTCCCCGCAGGTGGAGAGCTTGAGGCTTGAACCGGGATCCTTATGCAGGTCCTTGCGCTTTGTGCTACCTGCGCTTAACCTGCTGCGCTACCACCCGACTCCCCAGAGCAGCATTTTTATAACACTGAAAACAAGAAGCAACCAAAGCATCCAACAACAGTTAATGAATTGAATTTATCACGGTTTATAATCTTTGATAAAACCAGAGTAAGGACAGGTGAGACAGCCTCACCTGGAAAAACATTCCTTTTGCCATACTCACAATTTAGGTTTGAGTCGCAAACCCCCATGGTATTGGGGGAACCTTTGGTGCTGTGGTCTCTCTCTATCTCTCTGAAAAAAGCTGGCCCAAACCAGCCCAAACCAGTAAAGCCTCAATGATGAAAAAGCCAGTGTGAATCATATTGTTAAAATAAAAAAAAAAGTTTAATGACACAGAAAAAGATAATGAAATATTAATAAAAAAATAAAGACATAGAGCTGTATTCAACAGGATTTTAGTTCTTCATCCATGAAAGTTTACTAGGAACAAATTTGACAGTTACCATAAGTTATGTCTAAGAGTGATGAAATTTTTTTCTTTAAATTACATGCATCTCCAAAGTTTCTATGATAATATCTTGATTTTTTAATCATAAAATGTTTCATAAAACAAAACTACATTATTTATTTTATTTATTTTCCTTCCCCTTTTTTTAAAATTCTCTAATGTGAAATTGTTGTGAAGAACTGCAAGAGTTCTATCCCTACATTAAACAAGTATAAGTCCCAGAAACAACACAAAAGGCCTGGATTTGGTTATATGATTTCAAAATAGACTTACACCTCTCAAACTCCAGATTCTGTATCTCTTAAACTAAACTAAAAAATGATAGTTCTCACGCCTAAGAATGATATTTTTACTGCCACCTAGTGGTACAAACCCATTAAAGATTGTAGGCACTGACCTCTGGACAAAAGTTAATTGCTACAATCGATTTTTTTAACTACTATCAGACTTTACAGAGACTTCTTTTATCTTCTTTTCTTTCTTTTCCTTCTCCTTCTTTTTCTTTTTACCAGAGAACTGCTCAGCTCTGGTTTATGGTGGTGCGAGGGATTGAGGAGCCTCGGGCATGCATGAGTCTCTTTGCATAATCATTATGCTATCTCCCCGCCCTTTACAAAAATTCCGTAGTCCAACCACCTCAGTTGACTGGTGAGGAGACTGGGTTTCTATGTACACACATAAATATCTATAAAATGTATATGGATGCAAATGCAAATATTTCAACTTAAAAGATATAAATATGGGAGTCCCGCGGTAGCGCAGCAGGTAAAGTGCAGGTGGCGTAAGGACTGGCGTAAGGACTGGCTTAAGACCAAGGACTGGCATAAGGATCCCGGTTCAAGCTCCCAGATCCCCTGCAGGGAAGTCGCCTCACAGGCGGTGAAGCAGGTCTGCAGTTGTCGGTCTTTCTCTCCCCATCTCTGTCTTCCCCTCCTCCCTCCATTTCTCTCTGTCCTATCCAGCAACAACAATAATAACTACAACAATAAAACAACAAGGGCAACAAATGGGAATAAATAAATAAAATAAAAAGATATAAAGCAAATGCTCAAACACACCATCCAGACTTGTGATCTAAAATCCTTCAAGAGTGAAAAGTGCAGGAACATCTGTGTACGAAACAATTTTAAGCCCAATTCTGAATCTTGTGGGAATAGTAGTAACTCTAATACTTAAAAAAAAAAAATTATTTATTCCCTTTTATTGCCCTTGTTTTACTGTTGTAGTTATTATTGATGTCGTTGTTGTTGGATAGGACAGAGAGAAATGGAGAGAGGAGAGGAAGAGAGGAGGATGCCCCTGCAAGTGGGGATTCTTACTACAGTCCTTGTGCTTTGCGCCACCTGTGCTTAACCAGCTGCACTACCGCCGGACTCCCAACTCTGCTAATACTTGAAGATCCATTTAAAACTTGTATTCATCCCGAAAGTCAACTTTCATGAGAGATTTTGAGGAAATCTACCACCCTTGTTTTCAGGTGTTCTTTTTTTTTTTTTTTTTGTCCTCACTTCACTGTTTATCTGCTCCATGTTATAACAGGCAGTACATTCAGAGGCAGGCTGGGAAAGTTGGAGCATTGAGGCTGTGGTTTGGAGGAGTCTGGGTCTGGAAGAAGGACTGTGGCTTTTGCTCAAGCAACAGGCTAGAAGAGCCAAATTGTGGCCAATATTCTTGAACAGAGACAGAGCATAGATTTTATGCTTCTTCAAACAATTTCTTCATATGATCATTAAAGTCTTCTAGAATTTCCATCTTTTTGGTCTTTGTTGCATTCAGGCAATGCTACTAAAACTATTGGGATATGAAGTCCCTATGATCTGATAAAGCGAAATAGAGATGAAGATATCATAATACAAGACAGAATGTAGTAAGTGCTATAATGAATGGGGTAAGCTAATCACTGTGGGAACAACAAAAGATTAATTCCAACTGCAGGGTTTCAGAGTATTTCCAGAGATGATGACTTCCGTCTGACAACTTGGAAAGAAAGAAAATGGGAGGAGAGATAGTGCAGAGGAAGAGTCAGACTGTGTGATATTGGTTAGAATAAAAATACCTAAATTGGGGGAGAGGATGTTTTACAGAGACCTTTCCCAGGAAGGTGGAAAATTGTACACATGTCATTAACTGTACTGTAAACTATTAACCCCCAATAGAAATGATTAAAAAAAAAAGAGAGAGAGAAAAGGCAACCAGAGAGGAAGTAAAAGGAGGCAGTGGAAAAGGAGATAAGGAGCCATGGGCCTCTGGGAAATGCTCCTGGATCCCCCTGGTCAAAACTTACTTCTCTTATTATTTCTTTTGATCCCTGTGATTTGGTGAGATCAGATTCACTGCTGGTCACCAAATTCAGCCAACTTCATGCTACTTACACATCATTTTTTTCTCATAAGAAACCCAGAAATACCCACTCATTTCCAACTGCCATGTTTCCTCCAAGATTTCTGTTTTAGTTCTTGAAAAGATGAGTTTGTATTCTCCTGAAATGTCCATGGTATCCTATTTGGAATTATATTAAAGAATCTCCTATAGTCTGCCATGCACCTTAGTTATGTGAGTCCCCTCACTCTACATATTACTCCATAGAATCTACAAGAAACTGCCTTACTGATCTTTCTGTTTTTTTTTTTTTTTTTTAACATCATCAAAATGCCCTCCTACCCAGAGGTATATACAGATTTAATGTAATACCTATCAAAGGTCCACCAAATCTACAGGAATAGGAGAAAAGTGGCAAGTGTTTATCTGGAACCAGAAAATTCCTAGGATTGTCAAAGTAATCTTGAGAAAAAAAGAACAAGACAGAAGGTGTAGAATGAACTCAAATTTTCCTGAACTCAAATTATTCTACAAGGCTGTTGTAATCAAGACTGCTTGGTACTGGAACCAAAACAGACATATTTGTACAACAGAACTGAGAGCCCAGAAGTAAGGCTCCACAACTATAAACAACTAACTTTTGGCAAGGGACCCAAAACATTAAATGGAGAAAGGGGAGTGTCCTCAGTAAGTGCTTGGAAAATTGGGTTAAAAGAAGCATATAAATGAAACTGGGACACCACATTTCAACACACACAAAAGTCAACTCCAAGTGTATCAAAGGCATAGACTTTAGGCCAGTAATTATCAAATACATTGAAGAAAATATTGGCAGAACACTTCACAATCTATGTTTCAGAAATGTCTTCAAAGATTCAGGTTCAACCACAAGGAAAACAAAAACAAAAATAAGCCAATGAGACTATATCAAATGAAATTGCTTATGCACATCAAAGGGAACCATCACCAAAACAAAAAGACACCTACAGAACTGGAGATCTTTACAAATCATGCATTAGTTAAAGGACTAGTAACCAAAATACATAAAGAGCACACAGTACACTCAGCAAAAAACCAGACAAACAACTAAAAAAATATGAAAAAAACAGAGGACATGAATAAATTCTTAACTAAAGAAGAGATCCAAAGAGCCAAGAGACATATGAAAAATGCTCAGTCACTGATTATTAGAAAAATACAAATAAAAGCAATGAGATACCACTTTACGCCAGTGAGAATGGCATACATTAGAAAGGGCAGAAACAGGGCTGGGTGGTGGCACACCTGATTGAGTGCACATGTTGCAATGTGCAAGGACCTGGGTTCAAGCCCCTGGTCCTTACCTGCTAGGGGAAAGTTTTGCAAGTAGTGAAGCAGTGCTGCATGTGTCTCTCTTTCTCTCTCCCTCTCTATCACTTTCCACCCTCTTGATTTCTGGCTGTCTCTATTCAATAAATAAAGATAATAAAAAAAAAATTTTAAAGGACGAAAATAACAAATGTTGACATGGATATGGGAAAAAAGGAATCTCTCTACATTGGTCATTGAAATATAAATTGGGTGCGTCCGGCTGTAGCACAGCGGATTAAGCGCACGTGGCGCAAAGCACAAGGACTGGTGTAAGGATCCCGGTTCAAGGATCCCAGCTCCCCACCTTCAGGGGAGTCGCTTCACAAGCAGTGAAGCAGGTCTGCAGGTGCCTATCTTTCTCTTCCTCCTCTTTGTCTTCTCCTCCTCTCTCCATTTCTCTCTGTCCTATCCAACAACAACAACAACAACATCAATAATAACTATAACAATAAGACAACAAGGGCAACAAAAGGAAATAAATAAAGGGAAAAAAATGGCCATACTCTATGAGCCAGCAATCTTCCTCCTGGGGATTTATCCAAAGGATGCAAAAATAACTACATAAACATCCATGTTCATAGCTGCATAATTTGTAGTAGCCAAAATTTGGAAGCCCAATGACAGTTGAATGGCTAAAAAAAGTTTTGATATATATAATGTGTATATATGTGTGTGTATATATACTAGACATATTATATAGTATTTTATATAATGGAATACTACTCAGATGTTAAAAATGATGAAGTCATCTCCTTTGCTTCATCTTGGATGGAACTTGAGAGGACAAGCCAAAATAAGAAGGATAAATATCAGATGATTTCAATTATAGACGGAAGCTAAGAAATAGAGATTAAAAGGGAAAGCACAAAGTAAAGCTTGAACTGGATATGGCATATTGCAGCAAAGCAAAGGACTCTGGGGAAGGAGGGGAAGAGAGAGGGTGGAGAGGGTGTTGGTCCCTGTGCATGATAGTGGAAAGGGATCTAAGTTGGGGGTGTTTCGAAAACACCTAAATGATAACAGGAAGATGAAAAATTGTTTCCATGTCAACAACTGTACTGTAAACAGTACATTAAGTCCCTAATACAGTGCTTGAAACACACACACACACATACATAATTTTACTGCCAACCTAATGAGCAAAACAAATTTTTTATTATTATTAGTTTGATCTAACATATAGCTATGTTTGGCAAAAAATAAATTAATCATCAAGGTATAGCACTACACATTTAATCTCATCTCAATACTTTACAGAAGCCTCTGGCTTATTCATTCATTAGCCAGCAAAAATGCTGCCATACTGAATACTTGGAAGGTTCTTTTATCACTCACACTCCCAGTGCTATATTAGTCACTTCTTTTTTTATGCTCCCATAGGATATTTTATGTAAACATATAATAGAACATTATGTTGTTATCCTGAAACTGTTTATTTACTTATGCAATACTAAAATTCCAAAATTAATTCTATCACTGGCAAGTGTTTTATATTTTTTCTGTATTAGATACCATAGTGAAAACTGCCTAATTTTCTCAAGAGCAGTCTTAAATGATCATTTCCCCTGCCATCAAAAACAAAGTTAAGCCAACATATACGTGCCACCTAAATATATCACTTTCCTGAACAAGAAAGCTGCCCTCTTATCATAATAATTATCTACTTCCTTCTTAAACTTAAGGCAGCCAGGAGCCTTCCTCATTCTCTATAAACACGTATTTCTCCCCATCCTGGAACCTCTGGGGTGGGGCTCATTTTCCTTCATGCTTCTCTGGATCCCTACCATTTGATACTGCACCTGCTCATCTCAACCAAATCAAGTCAAGTGCCACCTTGACATGTTCCATTTGGGACTATGTCCAGAGATGCCAGGCCTGGGATGTCAACCCTCCAGCTCCAATACTTGAGTGAGACCTTTCCTAGCTCATAGGACTCCTTAATTTTATTTCATGGACGCACTTCCTAACAAAGTTATAGAACCCTAGATACAGACCAGGGCCCATGAGATAGAGCCCATGCACACATGTATCCATAAGATAGGGGAAAATATACACACAACAGTCTACAGTGACTCAGTAAGTGCAGCAAGCAAGCGGGGGAGACTCAAAAAAGACAACATAAAGCACTTAATCAAATATTTTCTACTTATACCTAGAAACCCTCCTCACCTATTTTCTGTTTAACTTACCTCAATCACTCTAAGTCCAACGGTATCAGATAAAGTAAGGACTACAAAAGCTGGATAAGGGCAAGAGACCTGCACACTTTAATGATGGCCCTTTTGGTCACTACCAGGCCACCCTATCATCTGGGGCCCTAGTCAAGGAATCTTTGGATTCCCACATAGATATGAAGATGACTCTCTCCACCATCACTGGTCATCTCTATCAGGAACAATATGATAAATCCTCTTGTGGGCCTCTACAGGACATTGCCCTCAATGTAAAACAATAATAATAGAAATTGCTCCATTCTCCAAAGGGACACTGAGTCAATGTACTCTGCCACTTGAGGAAGACTGGTCCTGAAATGAGTGTAGCCTAATATGTTCCTGGCTATGACCATGGAATGTGAGCTCAACTGACAGGAATATAAAGGTTACACAGGCTCCTGTGCTAAATATGAATAGACATGGGTCTGAGGTCAGATCATGGGGTTAACAGTATTTATATATTTTTTTTCCATATTTGGGATCGTCTCTCTGCCCTGATTCAGCTTTCTAGTCCTATCCTTAACTCTAACACCATCTTCCCAGACAATACTCCTAGCTCACCTGCATGTTAGCTGTTGGGATCAATCAAAAATTAGTAGTCATGGGCCTTTGGAATAGACCTAAAATAGACTTCCCAACCCCTCCTAACATGAAGACCCCAAATTTCATCTGCTTTATTTTTACCTTTAGGTTTCTCATTATTAAGCAGATTTTTTTTTTTTGTTTTTTTTGCTTGATATCTTCATGCTTTTTAGCCATCAAGTTGCAGATGCTACCCAGACGCCAACCTGACTTCCCTAGGCACATGACCTCACCAATGTGTCCTGGAACCCAAACTCCCCAGAGCCCTGGCCCACTAGGGAAAGACAGAAACAGGCTGGGGGTATGGATCAACCTGCCAATCTCCATGTTCAGCAGAGAAGCAATTACAGAAACCAGACCTCCCACCTTCTGCACCCCATAATGACCCTGGGTCCATATTCCCAGCACTAGAAGAGTTCTATGGCTGGTGGAGAGGTGCTGGGGTGAGAGGTGCTTTATGAGAGGTGCTGGGGTGCGCTTTATGTCTAAATAAATTTAAATATATATTGTGCAACTGACACATGTGCCTGACTTTGAGTTCATTCCCCAGTACTAGAAAAAAAAATTGGGAGACCACATTTAAATAACTTTTATTACAGTATATTATTATTTTCTATTTTTTTATTAGTTGTTACTATCTCATTGTGCCCAATGTATATATTGAACTTTAAAGGTATGTAAGCATAGATAAGACAGTAGACATATGGCTTGGCACAATACACAGTTTAAGTATTCACTGTGGGAGAGAGTCCGGGGACATACATCACAGCGATGTGCAGAACTGCTGTGCTATAACACAGCTTCACTATCTCTTCTAAAATCTGTATAGGAAAAACATTTTCATATTATGAGAGAAAAATGTATTCTCATTGTGATGAAATATAAAAGAAACAAGATGCAAACTGTCTGAAGCTTTATTTAGAATTCTGTAAGTTATATATTAAAAAAAAAAGGCTTCCACTGTATTTCTCTGCTATTTCCAAATTAAAAGGTATTTCAATGTGTAGCTGAAATGCTCGATACTAGAACACCCTATAGTCAGATTAGGAGATATGTCTTAGAGTAGGGGTTTATTTCTAAAATATTCTTTCTGAAAATCATACCCGTGTAAACCAATTCAAAGTCATTTTGAGAAAAGAAACTCATCATTTTCCTTATAAATATACTGAATGGTTAGATTTTTTTTTGAGAATATAAAAAAGCTAAGTATAGTATTTCTACATTATTTCCATAAAAAACAAAATGTGAGGCTTAATAAATTAACTTAACAATGTCACAGAAAACAATATCCAATTCCCAACCTGGAACTCAACAATGGGATTCAACAGTTAAGAGCTTACTAGTTTTATGCTAGCATAATGAGTTCAATTTAATAAAACAATTGCCATATTTCCTCTTATTTCAATCCAATATTCAAATTGTTAAGTAACTTCCAACTTTAAAGAATCTACATCCACTGAAATCAGAATTAACAAAGTTTAATTCAGTGAACTACCTACTACTGAAGGAAAAACCACATAAAACAGGAATTAAAGTTGGGAAAGCGACCCTTGCTTCTTAAAGTATGCAGAATAAAACAACATCAACAGATTTTGCACAGAAGTCTGGGTGCAGGCCTCCTATCTTTCAAATACCAATAAAACCAAATTGCCTCACTGGAGGTACATCACTTCCCCTCCTCCATAATATACAAACAGACAGGAAACAGAGCATTGACTTCAATTTATATTGCAAAGCAATGTCTATTAATACAATCTGGAACAAAAATGAGCCAAGAAATAAACCCACAGGAGTCGGGCGGTAGCGCAGCGGGTCAAGTGCAGGTGGTGCTAAGAGCAGGTGGCACTAAGCGCAAAGACAGGTGTAAGAATCCCGGTTCAAGCCCCCAGCTCCCCACCTGCAGGGGAGTCACTTCACAGGCGGTGAAGCAGGTCTGCAGGTGTCTATCTTTCTCTCCCCATCTCTGTCTTCCCTTCCTCTCTCCATTTCTCTCTGTTCTATCCAAAAATAACAACAACATCAAAATAACTACAACAATAAAATAAGGGCAACAAAAGGAAATAAAGAAAAACAAACAAACAAAAAGAAATAAACCCATATATATATGGATACCTAACATATGACAAAGGGGTCCAAACCACTCAGTAGGAAAAAGAAAGCCTCTTCAGTACATGATGCTGGGAAATCTTGGAAAAGTCACACTATTTAGCAAAGTTAGCTCAAAATGGACCAAAGTTCTGGATATTAGACCTGAAACTTTAGATTGCATAAAAGAAAGCATCAGAGACACACTTAAGGACCTTTACATGAAAGATATGTTTGGAGATTCAACTCTATGGACAAGTGAAACTAAAACACAAACAAACGGGATTACATTAAATCGAAAAACTTCTACACATCAAAATAAAATTTCTAAAGGATTAAAATGCAACCCATTTACCAGAAGATAACTGTACTCCACACATCTGACAAGGGATTGATATCAAACATCTTTAAAGAAATCATTCATCTAAACAACAACAACAAACCAAATGAGCCAATCAAAACTCAAAAGAGCTGAGTAGGTACTTTTCTAAAGAAGATATACAGGTGGCCTACAAATATATGAAAGAAATCCTCCACTTCACTGACTAGAGGACTGTAGATTAAAACTACAATGAGATAGCCCCTCACACCTGGAGAATGGCCTACAGCAACAAAACAGGAAATGACAGGTGTTTGGCAAGGATGTAAAGAAAAAGGAAGTCTTGTTACACTGTTGGTGGGACTATAAACTGGTGAGGTGCAATGCAAAACAGTATAAAGAGTCCTTAAACTAGTAAAAATGGAAATACCTTGTGACCCAGCAATATCACTCTTGGGCATTTATCCAGGAGACATGAAAACACAAATTCGAAGGGATATATGTTATCTTTCAGCTCATAGCTGCATTATTCACAATAGCCCAAATATGTAAGCAACCTAAACGCCCATCAGTAGATGGCTGTTCAATGGAATAAATGTTATGTCCTTGGGGATAAAATGGATACATCTGAAAGTGATTATAATTAGTGATTCAAGTCAGAAGTACTGAATATTTTTGCTCATATGTGGAATATATATATATATACTTAAAGCACATGACCTTTCAAAGATCTAGCTCATTGGTCTCTGGAGCTTTTTGAAAACTATGATTTTTCTTTTCTTTTCTTCCCTGTTTTTTTTTTTTTGCCTTTGGGTTATTGTTGAAGCTCAGTGCTGGCACTATGAATCCACTGCTCCTGGTGGCCTTTTTTTTTTTTTTCTCTTCCTCTAATTTACTGGATAGGACAGAGAGAAATTGGGAGGGGAGGGAAGATAGGGAGAGAGAAGACCTGCTTCACTGCTGTGAAACAATCCCCTACAGGTGGGGAGCTGAGGACTTGAGGATCCTTGCCCGGGTCCTTGTGCTTTGTATTATATGTGCTTAACCTGGTGTGCCACTGCCCAGCCTCCTTGAAAACTTTTGATTGCTATCACTGAGTGGGTGGGGAAGAGGTGCACAGAACTTTGGTGGTGGATGGGAGCGTAACTGTATAAACAATTATCAAATCATTGATACAACTTTAAAATACAGTAAAACAAATGGATTGAATACTCACATACTTTTAAGTGAAGATTAGTGCTGAGAGACTATGTATTGATCAAGTACCATCAAATTCTGCTGAAACACCCTTACAATGATGAATAGATTTGAGCCAATCAATTTTTCTCAGTCTTGCTGAGATATTTTGGACCTGGTAGTTGGGGAGTTGGGGGGGAGGGTAGCTGTCCCCTGCATTCTTGGCCTCTACCTACTAGATGCCATTAGTAAACCCCTTTAAAACTGTGACAACCAAAAATGTCTCTAGAGAGAATGCAATAGCAAAACAATAATAGTAATATTCCCTCCATAGCAAATCAGTCCTGGTTAGGAATATTGAGTTTAAATACAATCTGCTTTTTTAAAAATCAGTCTCTGGCATAAAAGAAAGGAGACCTTTGTAACTAATATGAAAAACTCCACAAGTTAGTATTGTGTGAAGAAATTAAATTACAGAATAATACATTCAGCATAATTCCATTTACGTGAAAAAAAAACCAACAATATATTTCCCCAGAGCTCTGCCACACTAGGAAAAGAGAGAGAGAGGCTAGGAGTATGGATTGACCTGTCAACACCCATGTTCAGCAGGGAAGCAATTACAGAACCCAGACCTTTCACCTTCTACAACCCACAATGACCCTGGGTCCATACTCCCAGAGGGTTAAAGAATAGGAAAGATATTATGGGGAGGATGGGATACGGAGTTCTGGTGGTGGGAATTGTGTGTAATTATACCCCTCTTATCCTATGGACTTGTCAGTGTTTCCATCTTATAAATAAATAAATAAATAAATAAATAAATAAATAAAAACCATGTATTTTTACATAGCAAAGATTAGAAGGAGCTACAGTCAACTGACACAGGGGCATAAGACTGGACACTGCCATGTCTGAGCTGCTCAATTTTTCACGATACTACACTAATGTATTACTATGTAATTTAAGAAATCAAGGACTAGAGGGAAAAAGACATAGGAATGTTAAAAATAAATGGACTTGGATTTGAGTGCTAGATCCATGATGATAATCTTGTGGCTTTGCTTTGAAAAAACAAAATATCTTAGAAATGATTTGTTTTGCTTCATACTTAACAAAATATAACTACACAAAATTAAGAATGAGTCAAATTTTAGTGGCAATTTGCTGGTACAATGAAGAGAGCACAGTGTAACAGGTTCTTACTTTCAAAGTACAATTTGGGAAAGAAAAAAAAGTAATTTTTACTGCATTAGCTTTCTCAACACTAAGCTTTTGAAGCATTCTGTCATACGATTTGTCAAATATTTCTTTTCAGTTGTTTAACCCATCTCCACAGTATGTTAGTTCCTTACTTTCCCTTTGGCCAGTATCTGAAAAGCTGACCAATAGCACTTTCACAAATGCAATTAGATAAATTTGCATTTTAGTCATGCTTAAAGGGGAAGGGTCTCATATTTGATGGCCTGGGCAGTCAGAAGCTGTCAAAGTTTTAAAAGTTTCTATTTCTATAGGCATCATTTCACAGAATGATGCCTAACTTGGGAGGAGTCCTCAGAACCTTCTAGAGGGACTACAATTCACACTCTATTGAATGGTCATGTGGAGGAGGCTGGAAGGGGCCAGCTGTTACGAAGGCAAGAATTGGTCTGCAAGGATGGAGTTGGCACTCAGTAAAAAGCTGGACACAGAAGAAGGGAAACACATCCCAAGAGCCACTTGAGTCCTTGTTTCCAACTGCCTGAGGTCTGAGGCTATTGGCTCAAGTCGCCAGTCCCCATCTGTCAGGGGGAGGCTTCAGGAGTGCTCTAACAGTGCTTCACGTCTATTTCTCTCTCCCTCTCTCACAATCTAGCAAAGAAAAGGAAAAAGTGGCTGCTGAGAGTGGCGGAGTCTTATAGGCACCAAGCCCCAGTAATCTTTGAACAGTTTTCTTTTTCAAAGTAGTGGCTGCTCCATTTTCTGTATTTAGTAAAGTCTTGGCTGGGGAGCCCAGCTTTCACTGCTTCCAGAGTAGCTAGGTTTGAGTTGTATCTTGCTAATATATCTGGAGGATGTCTTCTGGAATTGTAGTTACTGTTGGAGGGGTTGATGTTCAGAGCGAGTCCTCATAAGAAGACATTTTAAGTGAAGGAACTTCAAGATTCTAAAAGCGGGGGTGTGTGTGTGGGGAGGGAGGGGTGTTGGGCGGAGCACAGCGGGTTAAGCACACATAGCAAGCACAAAGTGCAAGGACCAGCTTAAGGATCCAGGTTCTAGCCCCTGGCTCCCTACCTGTGGTGGTGGTGGGGAGGTGTCGCTTCACGGGCGATGAAGCAGGTCTGCAGGAGTCTGTCTTTCTCTTCCCTTCTCTGTTTTCCACTCCTCTCTCAATTTCTCTCTGTCCTATCCAACAACAACAGCAATGACAATACCAATAACAACAAGGGCAACAAAATGGGGGAAATGGCCTCCAGGAGCAGTGGATTTGTAGTTCAGGCACCGAGTCCCAGCAATAACCCTGGAGGCAAAAAAAAAAAAAAAAAAGATTCTGAAAGCACTTGTCTGAATTCAAAGCTAATGATGAATAGTGTCTGAGTTTCATCATTTGATGAACGATTTGTTTCTGGTGTTAGGTAATTTGTGGAGACCAGAGCTGTATCATTTTTTGTACAAGGAATTTTCAAGCCAGAAGAGCAGGACGTAGGTGCCAAAGGGGATGTAGATACTTAGCATCATTTTTTCCCAGCTGCTGGGCTATGAGGCTACATGTGGCAATGGAATTAACACTTTTCTCAGGTTCTTTCTTTCTTCCTTCCTTTCTTTCTTCTTTGCCTCCAGGGTTATTGCTGGGGCTCAGAGCCTGCACCACGAATCCACTGCTCCTGGAGGCCATTTTCCCTCCTTTTGTTGCCCTTGTTTTTGTAGCCCTGCTGTGGTTATTATTGTTATTGTTGATGTCATTCGTTGTTGGATAGGACAGAGAGAAATTGAGAGAGGAGGGGAAGACAGAGAGGATGAGAGAAAGACAGACACCTACAGACCTGCATCACCGCCTGTGAAGCGACTCCCCTGCAGGTGGGGATCCGGGAGCTCGAACCGGGATCCTTATGCCGCCTTTCCTTACGCAGGTCCTTGCGCTTGGCTCCATGTGTGCTTAACCCACTGCACTACCGCCCGACCCCCCTCAGGTTCTGTTCTATAGCCTCCTCACCTTAAAGTCTGAACTTCAGAGCAAAGAGCAATTACAGAAGCCAGACTTTCCACCTTCTGCATCCCACAATGACTTTGGGTCCATACTCCCAGAGGGATAAAGAAAGGAAAGCTATCAGGGGAGGGGCTGGGATATGGAGTTCTGGTGGTGGGAATTGTGTGGAGTTGTACCCCTCTTTTCCTATGGTTTTGTCAGTGTTTCCTTTTTATAAATAATAATAATATCCTCAGGGGACTATCTTCTCCAGCACTTGCTGTAGCTGGGCTGTCTCCTGGTCCAGGGTGATGGCAGCAAGTGCTGCTTCCTGCAGAAGCTCTGGATGGGATCCATGATCAGCACCGAGCAGCAACACTCAACAGCTATACTGACGACGAGCCTCCTCCTCTGAGCCTGCCATGCATTTTTATGGCTCAGTTTTTCAATAGTACTAGGCCTCTCAGTTCTCTTTTGTAGATAAAGCTTCTTTCACATTTTTTCCCCCAAGACTTATGGTCACTTATTTACTTCTTTAACCAGAACACTGCTCAGGTCTGGCTTATTATGTTGTGGGACATTGAACCTATGACTTCAGAGCCTCAGGCATAAAAGCCTGCATAACTATTATGCTATCTCCCCCCAATTTCTTTTTCTTTAAAAATTTTTTTTATTTATTTAAAAAAGGAGACATTAACAGAACCATAGGATAAGAGGGGTACAACTCCACACAATTCCCACCACCAGATCTCCATATCCCATGCCCTCGCCTGATAGCTTTCCTATTCTTTATCCCTCTGGGAGTATGGACCCAAGGTCATTGAGGGATGCAGAAGGTTGAAGGTCTGGCTTCTGTAACTGCTTCCCCGCTGAAGATGGGTGTTGACAGGTCGATCCATACTCCCAGCCTGCTTCTCTCTTTCCCTAGTGGGAAAGGGCTCTGGGGAAGCGGAGCTCCAGGATATATTGGTGGGTCTCTTTTTATTTTTTTCCCCATTTATTTATTTATTTATTTATTTCACCACTCCCATTATCAAAGGTCTGTGTCCCCATCTCCAACCCCATAAATAACCACTACAGTTCTCCCACAGTCTTGAAAAGAGGTTGCCATTTTGGTTTCTTTACATTTACATATTCAGTTGTCTCTATTCTGCATATGAGTGCACCCACTCTGTAGTTGTCCTTTATCTCCTTACTTGCTTCACTGAGCATCATCTTCTCCAACCCATCCACTTTATCCCGAAGGACACAATATCATTCCTTTTTATTGCTGCATAACTCTCGGGTATATGTCCCGTAGCTTTTTTTTTTTTTTTTAATTTCTTTATGGGGGGGATTAATGGTTTATAGTCAAGAGTAAAATACAATAGTTTGTACATGCATAACATTTCCACATAACAATTCAACCCCCACTAAGTCCTCCTCTGCCATCATGCTCCAGGACCAGAACCCCCCCAACCCAGAGTCTTTTAATTGGGTATAATATACCAAACCCAGTTCAAGTTCTGCTTTGTGTTTGCTTATTTTTCAACTTTTTTTTAACTTTTTTTTTTAAACTTAAAAAAAAAATTTATTTAGTTTATTTATTCCCTTTTGTTGCCCTTGTTGTTTTATTGTTGTAGTTATTATTGTTGTTGTCGTTGTTGGATAGGACAGAGAGAAATGGAGAGAGGAGGGGAAGACAGAGAGGAGGAGAGAAAGATAGACACCTGCAGACCTGCTTCACCACCCGTGAAGCGACTCCCCTGCAGGTGGGGAGCCGGGGTTCGAACCGGGATCCTTATGCCGGTCCTTGTGCTTTGCGCCACCTGTGCTTAACCCGCTGCGCTACAGCCCGACTCCCTCAACTTTTTTTTAACTTGTGATTTAATAATAATCAACAAGATTATGGGATAAGAGGGGTACACTTCATACAATTCTCACCACCACAGTGCCATATCTCAACCCCTCCACTGGAAGCTTCCCTATTCTTTATCCCTCTGGGAGTATGGACCAAAGATCTCTATGGGGCACAGAAGACAGGAGGTCTGACTTCTGTAATTGCTTCTCCACTGGCCATAGGCATTGACAGGTTGATCCATAGCCACATCCCAGTCCCATAATTTTTTTATCCAGTCATCTGTTATTTTATATATAAGGGCATTTATATATATAAGGGCATTTTGGCTGTTTCCATGTTTTTGCTGTTGTGAACAAAGCTGCTATAAATAGTGCATTTATCCCTTCGAATCAGTGATATTACATCTTCTGAGTATATGCCTACCAGTGGAATTGCTGGCTCGTATGCTATTTCCATTTGTATTTGTTTCAGGATTCTCCATACTGTTCTACATAGCGGTGTTACCAGTTTACATTCTCACCAGCAGTGTAGCAGAGTTCCTTCCTCTCTCCACATCCTCTCCAACACTTGTCTTCTCGGGTTTTATTGATGAAGCCTATTCTCACAGGTGTGAGGTAGAATCTCAATATGGTTTGATTTGCATTTCTCTGATGACTGAATTCACTCACAGGTTTATACAAAACTAATTGAGGCACAGAGGAGTAGCCAGTAAATACAGTGTACTGACCCACAGCACATTCTTCATCATCAAAGCTGATCTAGTTATAAATCTCAGTTTGGGTAAGGATAGATCAGAATCTGACAGATAAACCCACATTCCTGGGTTCTGAATACCTTTAGTTATTTCTCTTTCCATTATCATAGAAAGGGTCTGCCTCCTGAATCATCACATACACTTAACTGATAGTGAAGGTGTTACTTCTAGGTTTGCCACAATCAGCTAATAAATGTATGAAGCAAACCAGGAGAGCAAAGTGTGAAAACCAGGTTTCTTCACCTCGGTTTGTTCCTGGTGTGATGCAGAGATATTTAAGTTGGAATCATTTAGGTTCTTATTGCCATGCAGACAGTTCACTGAATTTAAATCTCTAGTGTGGAGTCCTACAATCTGTTTTCTAACATGACCATCACCTACTTCAATGCACTACAATTTTTTTTATTAGTGATTTAATACTAACTAACAAGATCATAGGATAAGAAGGGTACAATTCCATATACTTCCCAATACCAAAGTTATGTATCCCATCTCCTCCATTGAAAGCTTCTTGATTCTTTATCCCTCTGGAAGTATGGACCAAAATTCTTTATGGGGTACAGGAGGTGGAAGGTCTGGCTTCTGTAATTGCTTCTCCACTGAGCATGGACATTGGCAGGTAGATCCATAACCCCAGCCTATCTCTGTCTTTCTTTAGTGGGATAAGGCTCTGGGGAGTCAATGCTGCACTACAGTTTTGTTTTGTTTTGTTTTGTTTTTAAGATCACCACTCTGATGCCTGACTATAACCCAGACATTATGCACCTAAACACTATGCATACTATCTTTTGTACACTGGGGAAAACTAGGAGGAGAGAGTCAAGTCCAGGACACCTTATCACCTCCCTACCTTTGTTGGAGCTTTTTCTTTCTCTGGTGCAAAATAAGAGCAGTTCAGAAATGTTTAGACAAGTCTGTGCATTAAGATGTTTCAAGGAGCTGGACTAGAATACTTTCAGAGTGGAAACACCCCAGACTTGTCAAACACATTTAGATTCAGCTAGCAGCTCTGTCACTTATGGAGAAAATCATTTACTGTCACTAAGCTCCAATTTCTCAGTTATCTGCAAAAGGGAAGAAACAGTCCCTCTCCAGGCTAGGACTAAGTAAAGACACCTAGTACATAAATCATCCGCCAAAGATCTGAATCATAGGAGGTGCTAAATAAATGTTAATTGCTGTGGTTCAGTGCCAGGGCTGACCCAGTGTCTTTGGGAAAGGTCAAATGTCTAGAAGCTACTTTGATAAGGAGGAGAATAGTCTTTGATATATAATTCTATTTACCTACAAATCGAGCATTAACAATTTCTTCTGTCAAACTTAAATATTTCCATGTTCCCCAAGTTGGAGATCTGATTATCTGCTTTCTCCTCCTAGGGCTCTTCCAGAGTTCCAGGAAGACATTGCATCACTACACTTACAGCATCCAGATATACTCACACCAGCATTTTTCATGCTGTCACTGCCATTAAAAAAAGTTTCCCTTGGCTTAGGCCCCTGCCTCCACTCATGACTTCATATTCAAATCAACACCTCCAACTCAGTCTGGGTTTCTGGGGAGAGCACAGTCAAGAGGAACGATGAGCCTAGAGTTCTGAATGCTGGATCCCTTGAAGAGATCAACTAGAAAGGTAGCTCAGAGAGTAAAACAAATTTCTTGGATGTGTGAGGCCCCAAGTTTAGTCCTTGACACCATTTATAAGAGTGGTGTTTTGGAATCTCTTATTAAATAAGCAAATCTTAAAAGAGAGAGAGAGAAAAAGGAGGGGGCAGGAATTACTATAAGGCAGAATTTATTTATTTATTTATTTATTTATTTATTTATTTATTTATTGCCTCCAGGGTGCCGGCACAATTAATTCACTGTTCCTGGCTGCCATTTTTTTTTAGGGAAGATAGAGGCAGAAAAAGACACCTGCAGACCTGCTTCACAGCTTGTGAAGCAACCCCCCTGCAAGTGGGAAGCCAGGAGCTCGAACCAGGATCCTTAAGCAGGTCCTTGCGCTTCGTACTATGTGTGCTTAACCTGGTGTGCTGCCACTACCCGGCCCGCAAGGCAGAAATTTCTAACCAGTGAAAGATGAAACTAAAATATTAGTTTTTCTTTGTGCCTTATTATTGCTATTCATATTTTAAGATCGTCTTAATTAGTGAACAACAGATCCCTAAAATTGTCACGTGATAATCAGAAACAATGACAGTTTTGGTTTTGTCTATAGGATCTTCCTTCCTTTTCTCTCTCTCTCTCTCTCTTTCTTTCTTTCTTTCTTTCTTTCTTTCCTTCTATTCATTGTAAATCCCTGAATTTTCCTGTCCTCTAATATTTCTAAGCCTATGTCACTTGCTCCAGCTAAAAATCTCACAATCTGCATGTCCTTTTCTCTTGTCCTAAAGCCAAATCCATGTTAATCATTTTCTTATTTCACTCTGGATACTCAAAGTTTTTTATAGTTTTTAAAAAATATTTATTTTATTTATTTATTCCCTTTTGTTGTCCATGTTGTTTTATTGTTGTAGTTACTATTATTGTCATCGTTGTTGGATAGGACAGAGAGAAATGGAGAGAGGAGGGGAAGACAGAGAGGGGGAGAGAAAGAGAGACACCTGCAGACCTGCTGCACCGCCTGTGAAGCGACTCCCCTGCAGGTGGGGAGCCGGGGGCTCGAACCGGGATCTTTACGCTGGTCCTTGAGCTTTGCACCACCTGCACTTAGCCCGCTGCACTACAGCCTAACTCCCGGATACTCAAAATTATGATGTGCCTCTAGATTTTAACAAATAAAAAGTTAGAATTAAAGACTGATGAAAAAAGAAAGAGTTGATTTTAATTTAAAACTTGAAATTGTAAATATTTTCATGAAGGCACAGTAGTTGCACATTCTGGCATCCTAATACTCATACCCTCTGAACATCAACTAAATGCACCAATTGGTCTTAAAAGATGGAATGAAGTTATTTCCATCCCTTTTACAGTTTTATACCCTTAGCCAAAACAAATGACTACAGATTTCTATAATTTTTGCTTCAAAATCCTGCTTTCAATGTTTTCTCCTTTTTTAAAATTTAAATGTCCCATTGCTGTTCAAATGAAATGATCTACAATGAAACCTAACTGACCTGGTGGTTTTAGAGGCTTTTTTTTTTTTTTTACTGTGAAATAAACACTCCAAAATCTGGAGAACTGCAGTGGTTAAGTCTGTTAAGTGAGCAGGAAGGCTGCTCATTCATAGATCTGCCCACACCCATTGTTTACATAGCTTATTCCATGAGCAGGATGCTGACATAACACAATTCACAGAATTTCCAAACACAGTTCCAATCATAACAAAGTCTGCAATTTTTACTTTTGCTTACAGAACCTCTTGTGTGCTCACTCGTGTGTGTGTGTGTGTGTGTGTGTGTGTGTGTGTATGTGTGTGTGTGTGTGCTTGTGTGTGTTTTCAAGTAGGCTCTCTCTCCCTCTCTCTCCCACCAGGGTTGCTGCTGGAGTTCCATGCCTGCATGATGAATCCACTGCTCCTGGTGGTCCTTTTTTTATTTTTTTATTTTTGATACAGAAAGAAATTTAGAGGGAACAGGGAGAAAGACACCTGTAGCACTGCTTCACTGCTTGTGAAGCTCCCTCCTGGCAGTTGGGGACCAGTGGTTAGAAACCAGGTCCTTACATGTGGTGATTTGTATATTCTACTGGGTGCACAAGGACCCGGGTTTGAGCCCCCGGTCCTCACCTGCAGGGGGAAAGCTTTGTGAGTGGTAAAGCAGGGCTGCAGGTGTCTCTCTGTCTCTCTCCCTCTCTGTCTCCCCTCATCCTCTCAATTTCTGGCTGTCTCTATCCAATAAATAAATGAAGATAATTAAAAATAAGAAATGTATGCACTGGGCAGTGAAACAGCTCACTTAGACAGTGTGCTGCTTTGGCCTGTGTGTGACCCAGGTTCAACCCCCCTCCCCACTGCATGAAGGAAATTTTGGTACTGTGGTCTCAGTCTCTCTCTCTCCCTCTCTCTCTCTCTCCCCCTCTGTCTCTCCCCTTGAGTCTTGGTGTATGGTGACATGTCTGCTCAACCAAGTGCACTGTTGTCTGACTTCAATAACTGCCCGTTTCTTTGCTCTCCATTCAGCAAATTCTTACGAGGATTCTGCCTAAATTTGCCTTCTCCACTTACCCACTTCACACTTTTTTAGTTTTTGTTGTTTTTTTCTTTCCAGTCTGGCTTCTCTCCCAACCAACACACTTGATTAGAACACCAAGATGCAAACCAATGGCAGCGACCTGGTATTAATTCTTCTGCTAGGGCCTCCTTGCACACTGCCAACTTGCCTGTGTACCATATGCCATGCTGTGTGGCACACAGCCAGAGTGAATAAACATACTGTTCCTGCTAGAAACTTCTCTCATTGGTGGCCACACAGTACACTCTATACATTCCCTTCTCCTTATCAGGTCTAAACTGTTGGGTACTTTCTCCTCAAACTGATTTTTAAATATCGTAGGCCTTAGAGCTCAGTGACCACCCCCGCCCAGGATAGCTTACTTACAGCCTTCCGTTCTAAACACAGCTTATTGCCAATATCTTCTGTCATGAAGAATCAAAAAATATTTTTAATGCCTGACTGCTGATGGCTTTTAAGTTTCACAGCTACCAATCCTCAAGTACAACTGAGCAAGCTGATAAGAAACTGATAAGGAGGACTAAGTACTCCCTCCTGTGGGACTAGTGGGAAGTTCAAACCTTGTTAGGCTCTGTCCACAGGTCAACTCGTTCCCTAAGTTCTATCTTCTAACTACTAGAAAAATTGAAGCAGCCTCCTTTTCTGTTCTCTCAAGCTAACTATGAAATAGCTGGGAATCCACTTCTGTTTTGCCCCAGGGAACCCCCTCTTGCAATCAGTAAACATTACATGCCCTCTTATAGTGGGCGTGGTAGCCTCCTGGTTGGAGTAGAGATCACCAGTCTCTCTACCAGAACCATGGGGGTAAAGGAGCAGGTAGGAAGCCCATCCCACATCTGCTCTCTTATGGTGATTATAACACATCCTCAAATTCCAGCAATTCCTTTGCTCCGACTCTTCTGCCCCAGATTCATATATACAGCCAGGGCTTGGTGCCTGCACCACAAATCCTCTGCTCTCCTGGAGGCCATTTTTCCCATTTTTGTTGCCCTTGTTTTTTTTTATTGCTACTGTTGTTATAGCTGTTGCTGTTGTTGTTGTTGGACAGGACAGAGAGAAATGGGGAGAGGAAGGAAAGACAGAGGGGGAGAGAAAGACACCTGCAGACCTGCTTCACCACTTATGAAGCGACCCCCTGCAGATGGGGAGCCGGGGGTTCAAACCGGGATCCTTAAGCCCAGGTCCTTATGCTTTGCACCTTGTGTGCTTAACCCTCTGAGCTACCGCCCCGCCCCCAACACTCTCTTTTTAAAGTTTCTTACCTATTTATCTACATGAGTGATCGACAGAAAACTAGAAAGAGAAAAAGCAGAGCATCCGTCTTGCATACAGGATGGCAGGGGTTGACTTTGACATGCAAGTTTACTCTACCAGCTGCACCATCTCCCAGGCTGCACAGATTCAAACTCTTGTTCCAATCCCAAACCACGCTTCAATCTCTGTCACCTGAGTAAGTGATTCCAACCGTCCACATAGTTGCTCCATACAAAACTTTCACAGAGACTTGTTAACTATAATGGTGTAAGAACAAATCACAGAAAGCCATAAAAATAAAAGTTATCAAATAATCCCTTCGACATGCCCTTTCCATATGGGCCACACACATGCACAATACTGGTAAACTGTCTCCTGGTCCAGTCTGAGAAAAAGTAAGAGAAGGGGAGGGAGAGGAAGGGGGTAAAAGAGAAGGGAGGGAAAGAGGAGAAAGAGCAAGAGATCAAAGCAACACACTACAATTTATGGAATGCCCTCAGTGCTCCCACGTGTTGCTGGGAATTGAACCTAGGGCCGGACACACGGTAAGGCAAGTGTCAGTCATCTGCCTCTCAGTTACCAACATGCTTTTCTTTTCTTCTTTTTTTAAAAGTGAAAAATCACCATGAGTTGCAAGCACAGCATCACATGAGCGTGCCGCATATGGCACTGAAAGGGCTCCAAGAATGGCGCCATAGTGCTTTGGTGTCTCTCCTCTGTGTGTGTCTGTCTTTTCATCTCTCTCAAATAAAAAAATGAAAAAAAAAATTGGTCCAGAGAAGCTGCTCAGTGCTAGTGTCAAGCATACAGGAGGGCCTGTATGTATAAACAAAACTATAAGAGTAACAGATAAAGAATAAGGAAATTGGGAGTCGGGAGGTAGTGCAGCGGGTTAAGCACAGGTGGCGCAAAGCGCAAGAACTGGTGTAAGGATCCTGGTTCAAGACCCCGGCTCCCCACCTGCAGGGAAGTCGCTTCACAGGCAGTGAAGCAGGTCTGCAGGTATCTATCTATCTTTCTCTCTCCCTTCCTGTCTTTCCCTCCTCTCTCCATTTCTCTCTGTCCTATCCAACAATGACATCAGTAACAACAACTATAACAACAATGAAAAACAACAGGGGCAACAAAAGAGAAAATAAATAAATATAAATAAAAAAATTTAAAAAGAATATGGAAATTGAACAGATAGGAAACTTTACTCATAAGGTAAAGATTCCTGGTTTCTGTAGCAATTACAGAATGATTCCCAGCTTGCTAGCCCATACATATCAGCCTTTATTTCCCATTATATTTCCTGACTTGCTTTCAGCCAAAGATCACATGTGATTTTATTGAATAACCATAAATTAATATAACTAAAATCAACGGGAAAAAAATTCTCTTATCAGATAATGACTTTACTATAAGAACTTAAACAAAACATATCTATACTCAAAATACTAAGGATATTTATTGAGCATTTGCTTTCTGCCTGGATTTGGAGATTCTTCACTCTGGAGTTCACACTGCAGTGAAATAAGGGTAGAGGAAATAAAGAAAGAAAGTAAATAAGATAATGCCAATGGTAATGACTAAAGGGAAAATAATCAGGATGTAGTGATTATAAATAAGGAGAGAAGGAATGATTTTATTTTAGTTAAGGAAGACCACCAATACATTGTAGAAGGAATAAGCATTCCACATTAAGTAATCAGCAAGTTTCCACCAATGGCTAAAAAGAAAGTCTTGCTGGAAAACCCCCCAAGATAATCTGATTAGCAGAGGAAAAAATAGCATGAAAGGTGGACGGAGATGAAAAAGGGGTTTCAATCATTTGAGGTCCTGAGTTCATTTCCTAGTGCTGCAAATCAGGAAAACAAAATAATGACCATAAAAAAAAATCACTCAAAAAAATAAATTACTGTAGATATAAATCATTTTGGTACCAATATGATGTCACCTTCTTTATCAGAGATTTCTGTCAATTCAGAAGCAGTAACATTGCAGAATCACCTCAGTCAAATGTCAGTGACTGAGATAATCTAAAACCAAGCTATACTCCTATTTTATTTATTTTCCCTTTTGTTGCTCTTATTTCTTGTTGTTGTAGTTATTAATGTCATCGATGTTAGATAGGACAGAGAAAAATGGAAAGAGGAGGGGAAGACAGAGGGGGGAGAGAAAGATCGACACCTGCAGACCTGCTTCACCACTTGTGAAGCGACTCCCCTGCAGGTGGGGCGCGGGGGGCTTGAACCAGGTTCCTTGCCCCTGCTTGCGCTTCACACCACCTGTGCTTAACCCGCTGTGCTACTGCCTGACTCCCGCTACACTCATGTTTTAAAAAAGAGAAAAGAATCTATATTTATGGATAGAGACAGCCAGAAATTGAGTGGGAAGGGGGTGAGAGAGAGGGAGGCACCTGAAACATTGCCAAGCTTTTCCCCTGCAGGTCCCCACGAGGGGCTCTAACCTTGTGCACTGTAATGTGCTATCAACCAGGTGTGCCACCACCTGACCCTGCCATGGTACACTCCTCATGGGGGACAATCTACTTCAGTTCATACTTATTTTAAAGGTGCATCATCGTATGACTCCAGCTAAATTGAAGGGTTTACCAGGACTTCCTAATCTGGTAGATCATGGGTTCTAATTCTCACTCTCCCACTCCTGCAATGATACCAAAAACATCTGGCTTCTTCTTATCAAGTTTGCTCCCTTGGGAATTGGTAGATGTTCTCAACCCCCAGCCCATGGGTTCAACTTCGTATTGTCAATGTTCACGGCACCAGTATGCCGGGCTAGCTTCGCGGCAGGAGACAGACGACCAGGGACATGTGGCTGAGCGGAGAAGCAATATTTCTTTATTCACGAGCGAACGATTCAAAAAACTAATCTAATCTAATCACAACCCAATTTTTGTCCTGCCTCTCTCTCCTCTGGCAGAGTCAGGAACCCAGGAAGTATCTGGGATGGGGCGGGGAGAAGCAAGAAGCCCGAAAAGGCAAGGACTAAACCAAAATCTCCTGGAGGCAGGGGGAATGAGACCAAACCAATGTAACAGAATGACCATGTAAATAGACCACAATGTCAAGCAATGTAACAGAAGGGATCCCAGAAGCAGAACCAGAAGCATACCGACATCCTATGGGTGATGTCTTTCTGTTTTTTTACTTACTGGTCTGCTAAATCTTTGGTAATTTATGAATTTTTTTCGTGCCTTTAAGCATTTCTTTATTATTCAGATTTTCTCTATATTAATGAGAATGCTTCATCTGATTTTCAAGATTGTCACTGCTAGAAAGAGAAGTTCCTCATAACCTATTCTGAATATAAAAAGTGTGAACCCCCTTCCAAGAAAACTATTCATAATACAACATTTTAATATAACTTTATGGGATTTGCTGGTCTCTGAAGTCCATCCATGAAATGCAGCCTCTAAGGTACTAAAGTCGGAAAGCCCAATATAGTACAAAGAAAAGACAATCATAATTTACATGTACAGATAGTTTTCTCTCTACCCAGCACCCCTGGCTTGGCCTGGAATCACATGTAATTTTGCACCTAGCCCTTCAGTCTCTGCAGGAAGAAAGACTTGTTGATATTTAAAGTGCTGGGGGTTAACTGCTTAGAAAAAAAAACAGTAAAGCTGAACCAGAAAATTTTTCTACTGCTGCTGCTAAGATTACAATGAACCCTGAGTCAACATATGAAATTTATTAATTAGAAAGCTAAAGAACAATATTTTAAGCTGCTCTGGACTGATGGAACCATCCAAATGAATTTTCTTGGCAGGTGGTGCAAAATAACAAAGGCTCCCAAAGGACCCCCAAATTGTAGCCAAGTGGGTAATAATGACCAGTTTCCAAAAGTCTGTAGGGGAGAAGCCAACCTCAGCAGTGCAGATGGCCTACAATCAAGAAAACAAAGAGTGGCACTTGCAAGAGTGAGGTCCTGAGTTCAATTCCTAGTACCACATATGCCAGTGATGTTCTGGCCTCCCTACTTGCTACTTCTCGTAAAATAAATCTTACAAAACTGTAGACTGATTTTGGTAAGATGGCCATTTTAATAATATTTATTCTTCCAATCCAGGAACAAAGAATGTTCTTCTATTTCTTTGTGTCATTCTGTTTCTTTTAAAAATTTTCTCTAGTCTTCACTGTTAAAATCTTTCACCTCCTTCATGAGTCTTATCTCAATGTATTTTATCTTTTGGGGTGTTTTTTTCATTTATTTATTATTGGGTAGAGACAGAGAGAAATTGAGAGGGAGAGGGGAGGTAGAAAGGGAGAGAGACAGAGAGACGCCTGCAGCCCTGCTTCACCACTCATGAAGTTTTCCCCTGGAAGGTGGGGACCAGGGGCTTGAACCTGGGTTCTGTGTACTGTAGTGTGAGAACTTAATGAGATGTGTCACCACCTGGCTCCCTATTTTGGGGTTTTTGTGAGTGGGATTGAGTCTTTGAATTCTCTTTTCTCTGACTCTTCATTTGTACACAGAAATGCCATAGATTTCTATGTTTTGGTTTTGTATCCTGCTACTTTACTGGATTTATTATTTCCAGCACTTTTGTGGCAAATCTTTGGGGTCCTCTAGGTATATTATTATGTGATCAGCAATTAGTGATAGTTTTATTTCTGATACGTATGACTTTGAAATCTTTTTATTGTCTGATTGCAATGGTGAGGATGTATAGGGTCCATCAAAGTTCCTGCTGAGAAACTTTTGAGGGTCCACTGACAATTAATATTTGGAACTAGGAATTCATCTTACAATGATCAAGTGCCAAAGACAATTTTCAGGTGTCACACTGTACCTTCATATATGTGCAATCTGCTCTTATATCATATATGTCTCATACATAAATACAAAGCGATTTTTGCATATTTTGACATTCCCTGACTTCTCCAGAAACACAGCTACCATGTTATAGGAGATTTACTTGCAATTTCCTGCACTGAAGGAAGTTTTGGTGCTATGGTGTCTCTTATTCTTTCTCTGACTTTCTGTCTTTATCTAAAGAAGAAGAGGAAGAAGGAGAAGTTGGAAGAAGAGGAAGTGAAGGAGAATTTGGAGAAGGAGGAGGTGGGGGTGGGAATCTGTATCACACACTGAATTCAGGACACATTGTCAAAGTCTTTTTCTCCTTAAGATGCTATCTACCCATCTTCTGCACCCCATAAAGATCTCTGGAGCATACTCCCAGAGAGATAAAGAACAGGGAACCTTCCAGTGGAGGAGAGGGTATAGGGAACTCTGGTGGTGGGAACTGTATGGAATTGTACCACTCTTACCCCACAATCTTGTTGATCATTATTAAATCTCTAATAAAATTTTTTTAAAAATGCCACCTACATCTTCCTGCAGCTGTATAGACACAAACAAGCCCCCTTTGCACTGCATAGTCCTCACAGCCTCCTTTGGCCCTTCTCATAACATGCTACTTACTTAGCTGCTCTTGAGATGCCAGCTCCAACCAAGACCTCTTCATGTCCATTTGCCATAATTTTACTCAGCTGCCCATCTCATATGTATAGCCCCTGGTCTGCCCTTTGAACAATATGGCCTGTAAGATAAGGCTTATGTCTGTTTGAGCACCACTGTGGGTTCACCACAGCACAAGTAGGGCCTGGTACAGAGGCCTTACATACAAGGAATGAAAGAATGAAGGAATGAAGGAATGAAGAACAGGGGGAGGGGAGATCACCGTTTGAGGCCCCTGGCTTCCAGTCCAAGAATGAAAATTTATAGCAGTGACTTCCTTCAAGGGTTCTGAAAGGTACACATTCACCTTGGTACAATGACTCTCTTGTTTAGAGACCCTTCCACACTTCATTTCCTACTCAAAGTTTTATAAGAACTCTCTATATGAGAGAGAGGCATTTATTGAGTAAAACGTTTTCATAGCTCATATGAGTACTCTTTCTTTCAAAATAAACAGTTTTACTCTTGTAATCTTATTTTCAGGACGATTTATACTTAGTTGGCATCTTGCTATTCCACAGACTAGAGGTATTGATAATACCTAAGAATTATCAACGTTTTCAACTTCTCACTTTTCAGTAAACATAGAAAAAAAAACTCATTAAAAACTACACTGTCAAATCTTCACAAGCACAGACAAATACAAACAGGTGATACTATAAATACCAATGAATATTCGATATTTGAAAACTGGTGCAGATGAACCACAATTAGAAGCTATCTCACTAAACAGGACTTACAAATCTTGCAAACAAAACTGCTAAAGTTCATATTGGTAACTATACTGAAGAACTACCTCGTCAATCCGTGCCTTTTCTTTCTTTTTTTTTCTTAATCTATAAAACAGAATTGTTGAGAGGATTAGATGAAATAGAACATTATCTCACAGGCTACAACACTTAATAAGCACACAGAGCAGATCACTGAACAGTATTACTAGCATTGTTTATCGAGATGTCACTATGTAAATCACGACATTAATTGTGGAAACTAGAGCTTCACTTTTACAGAAGAACAGCAATGCATTTGGCAGAGTGGCTTCACTTATTAAATGAAGGACTGTAAATCTCATAGCATCTAAAACATGAAGATAGCTGTACATCTCTTGTGGCATCACAAGTTTGTTGTGGAAATTACATAAAATTTATTTGCAATTTATAAAACAGTCAAAATCTAAATTATTACTAGAATTGTTATTTTTGTGAGCTCAGTATTCCTTGGCAACTTATATGTTTAAGAATCCGATCATATACAGATCAGATTATTTTTCTTAAATCATGTAACAAACTAAAGAATTAAAGGCACCCAATTTAACTACAAGACCCTATTTGACCTAAGTATAACCTGTCTTGGTCATGGGTACAGTGAAATGTTATTTTGAAATAACCAGAATGTACTTTCTTGAATAAGTCAGTGAAGATCATGCTGGTTGTAAGTTATAGTTCATCTTCTAATAAAGTAAATTTATATGACACAACACAGAAACAAATGATAAAAAAATAGAATAAAACATCAGTTTTAACAGTTAAACAATATAATAGCAGAATTACTTAGTTTACTTCCCTTTTCAGCAACAAATATTAATTCTGCAAAAGTATTTTTCACACATATCAAGAGGGAAAAACTGTAACCATAATACCATATTACAAACACCATATCCCCTTGCACTTCTAGTCTCTCATCAATTCCAGCTCAGCTAACCTCAGTGAAACTAGTACAGCAAAAATAAACCGTGCTGCCACTGTGGCTCAGACCACACAACTTAAAATGGAACTGTTCCAAGGCTTGACGCTCCATTTGAAAGTCACTAACAAAATCTTTAGAAATTTTAAGAAAGAAAAAAAAAAAATCAAGGAGTTGAAGGCCTGACAAGACTTAAAGCCTGTGCCTACACACATTTATGAAAAGTAATCAAAGGTTCAGTTCAGTTTTTTTCCTTCCCTCTGTATTCTCTTCAGAGCAAGTCACTAAGAAAATTTCTATTTCATTCTTTTTTTCTTTTGCTAATTGAGAAAAAGAACGAGGAAATGGAGGCAGACTCTACGTAAGCTAGATGCAGAGAAAAACCATTATGCGACCACACAACAAAACTATAACGGTTCTTTAGCTACTATGCACTGAAATATGTTGGTTTGGCATCTGGTAATTTAAATGTGTTGCTTTATCCACAAGAAACGCACAGTTTAATACTAGCCAATACGCAGAATTGCTACAGCTACTTCAGACAATTGTAGATCCATTTTTAAGTGAATAGCAGGTTTAAAAGGTTCACCTAGGGAGTCGGGCTGTAGCACAGCGGGTTAAGTGCAGGTGGCGCAAAGCACAAGGACCAGCATAAGGATCCCGGTTCGAACCCCGGCTCCCCACCTGCAGGGGAGTCACTTCACAGGTGGTGAAGCAGGTCTGCAGGTGTCTATCTTTCTCTCCTCCTCTCTGTCTTCCCCTCCTCTCTCCATTTCTCTCTGTCCTATCCAACAACGACAACAACAATAACTACAACAATAAAACAACAAAAGGGAATAGATAAAATAAATATTAAAAATAAATAAATAAATAAAACAAAAGGTTCACCTATATTCCACATATGAGCAAAACCCTCCAGTCATCTTTCACTTCATTACTTACTTCAGAGGACACAGTGTCATCATGTCATCTCTTTTTTAATTGCAGAGTATTATTCCACTAAGTATATTTTCCATAACTGCTTCATCCAGCCTGACAATGGGCATTTAGGTCGTGTGTACTCCTTGGTAAACTGTGAATAAAGCAGCTATGAATATGGCACCTTTGAAATGAGTTCAAGGGGCTATTAACCCATGGATTAACTCGAGGACGTGTTCAGCTTAATTAAACATAGGTGCCCCATGTTCTGAAAGCATGCCTATGGAAAGAAACCGGCTGAACCTCCATTAGGTCTTATGAAACACACTCTATGTAACACAACATGAACCTGGAATGAGGCATTAAGAACCCTGTGGTATATTTTTGTATGTATCTGAGGGTGGAAATTTTAGCATAGTATCTTAAAGCACATTCTGTAGCCCATCAGAAGTTCAGGAAAAGGGAGGCTGAGTGCTCAGTCATAAGTATATGTTAACTAGTAATATTAAAAGGAAAGTCAACAACCCTGCTTTTGATATGGTTACTGAACTCCAAACGGCAATTTCTAAAACCAATGCCAACCTGCTTACCCCTACTCCATTTAAAATTAAATTTAATCCTTCAATTTATAGATGAAAGACAATTCCAAAAGAAAAGCTAAATTCAGCATCCTTAACTTGTCCCAGTGTACTCAGCCTCTCAAGTTCCAATCCAGTCTGCCAGAGGGCCCCACATCAAACACACAATGGCTCCCCATAAACAGACCATAGAACAAAAGGCTGCCCAAAATAGCTTCAAAATACCAAAGGGGATTAACCAGCAATTTTTTTTTCTTAAATTAAGCCATTGTGATCTAAAGCTTGGCAAGTTGTATCAGAACAGAGATTTAGATTAGCTTTATCATGAAGAAAATTACTAAAGTCTTTCCTAAATGCTTTCATGAATGGCAATAAAATTCTCCAAAAATCTGTGTTACCATGGGGTGTTTTACAGGTATGACTTAAAAAGGAAGGTTTTTTTTTCCCCTAAAATGTCTAATCACTTTACCCTTTCCTTAAGTTGGTTTTAACAATGTCATTATAAATTATTACTGTAGGCAATTCATTTTTAAATAGCATATGAAAAAGTACAGTATAATATGGTTTTATTAGGTCTTGTATCTTATGACACATAATTTGACAAACTACATATCTCCTTTATACCTTCTAATGATCTATACTAGTATAGAATATCCACTAAAATGTCATGCTTTATTAAAAAATTCAATGACTAGAAATAGCCTATCTGTAATTTTTACTTGAAGGCTATAGACAGTTTGCCCACTATTTGATATATAGTTTAGAACAGCCCATCTGAAATGTTATATATGTGAAGAATAACATATCTATATTATGAAGCAAAAAGACAATAGCCTGGGAGTTGGGCTGTAGCGCAGCGGGCTAAGCGCAGGTGGCGCAAAGCACAAGGACCGGCATAAGGATCCCGGTTCAAACCTCGGCTCCCCACCTGCAAGGGAGTCGCTTCACAGGCGGTGAAGCAGGTCTGCAGGTGTCTATCTTTCTCTCCTCCTCTCTGTCTTCCCCTCCTCTCTCCATCCATTTCTCTCTGTCCTATCCAACAACAACAACAATAATAACTACAACAATAAAACAAGGGCAACAAAAGGGAATAAATAAAATAAATATTAAAAAAAAGACAATAGCCTAAGAAAATCAATAGAAATGAGAGAAGAATAAGGTACTGATTTATAATATTAACTGCTCTGTTATTAACACATCATATTTTTCAACTGTTTCAAAAGTCATTCTCTCAGGGAGAAAATATAACTTCAGATAATTCCTTGCCATTTATATATATTTATACTTTAAAGTAACTCCTCTCAAGAGAATTTGAGTTTTAATAAACTCCATAATTATCATGAATATAATAAAATTAGTGACTTCATATTTCTACCACTTGCTTCTATCATTCATAAACATTATAGACGAACACAGTAATAAGTTATGAAACAGGAAATAGATTACTAAAGAACAAAGCAATGGGAGGGTCGAGTGATAGTGCAGCGGGTTAAGTGCACATGGCGCAAAGTACAAGGACCAGCATAAGGATTCCAGTTTGAGTCCCCCACTCCCCACCTGAAGGGGGCTTATTTCACAAGTGATGAAGCAGTTCTGAAGGTATCTACCTTTCTCTCCCCCTGTCTACCCCTCCTCTCTCGATTTCTCTTTGTCCTATCCAACAACAATGACATCAATAACAACAATAATAACCACAACAACAATAAAACAACATGGCAACAAAGGGAAAAAAATCACCTCCATGAGCAGTGGATTTGTGGTGCAGACAATGAGCCTCAGCAATAACCCTGGAGGCAAAGAAAAAAAAAAAAGCAAGGATGCTTTTAAATAAGGAAGAAAAAAGCCTTGCAAGTTTATTCTTATTCTGATAAACATGAAAAGAAACAATTTAAGGGCAGAAATTCAACACCTAAGGAAAACAAATAGTGATATCCTAAGTGGAGCTACAGAGACTTAATCTCAAAATAAGGTCAAGAAAATAAATGCTAAAACAAAATAACTCAACAAATTTCATCAGGGCACTGCTGCAATTTCTGGTAAAGTAAAATGCATGACTGTCTGAAGATTGGTGATTGTGTGTGAACAGGAGGGGACGGAGATAAAGACTCAAGCAGAAACAGTGCACTGTATTGCAGGTAGGTGCCATATTTGCAAGTGCTTCAAATCCATTCAGTGGATTTAAAGGGCCTGCTGGAAAATGCTCAGGAACCAAGTAGCTTAACTAAAGGAGGTTCAGAGTATGAGAGTTTAGAGGTATAGAAGTCACAGGCTGGGAGTCGGGCTATAGCACAGCGGGTTAAGCGCAGGTGGCGCAAAGCACAAGGACCAGCATAAGGATCCCGGTTCGAACCCCGGCTCCCCACCTGCAGGGGAGTCGCTTCACAGGCGGTGAAGCAGGTCTGCAGGTGTCTTTCTCTCCTCCTCTCTGTCTTCCCCATCTCTCTCCATTTCTCTCTGTCCTATCCAACGACGACAACAACAATAATAACTACAACAATAAAACAACAAGGGCAACAAAAGGGAATAAATAAATAAAATAAATATTTAAAAAAAAAAGTCACAGGCTCTTGAGCAAAGCCCAGAGAACCATCCCAGGGAACCAGGGGTACATTGCACCCTTATGATAACAGAAGCCAACCAAACCCTTAAGGTGTCCCAGCTTCCAGAGACACTGGTGAATGAGATTATGCTGTCCTGAAGTCAGGAAAGTAACTTTGAACTCAAAGCAGTGTTCCCACTTTCAGGAAACAGCCTGGGAAAAGGAGGAGTCTGGGATCCTCCACCTCCCTTCCCCTACACTAAGGGCTCTGTTTAAGGAACATCAGGCACCATAATACCACGTTACTTCTTCAGAACCCTTCACTCTACCTCACACAACTCACATACGAAACTGAACCCAGTGCCACCTACTGACCAATAATAGAAACTAGAACAAATAGGTGAAAATAGGAAAATGCCAATACTAGGAAATAAAGATGATGGCCAACAACATAATGATATAGATACAGAATTGCTGTCAGAGAAAGAATTTAGGAGATATATTGTCAGGAAATTTGAAAGAAATACAAAGCTCTCAATTCAATATGGAGAATCAATTAAGAAAGAAACCCATGATCTCAAATACTCACTGGATAGGAAAATGAAAAACATGAAAGCAGAGCTACAGGGTGTGAAGGACACTTTGATTACATTCCGGTCTCGAATAGCAAATCAAGGGAGTAGGCTCATTCATCTAGAAGAGAGGACATGAGGAATAGAAGACAAAATGACCATACTCTTTGCCTTCAAAGTAATAGAAAAAAAAGGAGGGGTTAGAGAAAAAAATGAAGCAACTCTTCAAAATATTGAACACTTCTTTAGAAAAGCAAATATCAGATATATAAGGATCTTAGGAAGAGAAGAAATAAAGGAACAGAAACTATATTAAAAAAATAACAGCGTAAGTTTTTTTTTTTTTTTTTTTTTCCAATTCTGGGATATGGTAGGCTGTAGATCATCAGGAAGCAGAGCAGACTCCCAAATTCCTAAACTCAAATATACTTATATAAGATACATCATTGTGAAATTATGAAAATTCAAGGACAAAGAAAAAAATTACAAGTTGCTACATGAAAAGAAGAAATTAACTTATAAAAGCAGCACAGTCAGATTCCCATCTAACTTTTTTGTAGGAACCAGGGAGTTCAGGTAAAGTGGGATAATATATTCAAAGGTGTTAAAAGACAACACATACTTTACCCTGTAAAGCTAACAATCAAATATGAAGCATCAATAACAACAGTACTAGATATAAACAAACTAAAGGAGTTTGCCATTACCATACCTGCCTTGCAAGAATTTCTGAAAGAAGTGTCACGGAGGGGCCAGGCAGTGGCGCACCTGCTTGAGTGCACACGTTACAGTGCACAAGGACCCGGGTTCAAGCCCCTGGTCCCCACTTGCAAGGGGAAAGCTTCACGAGTGGTGGAGTAGGGCTGCAAGTGTCTCTCTGTCTCTCCCTCTTTCCATCTTCCCTTTGCCCCTCTCAATTTCTGGCTGTCTTTTCCAATAAGTAAATAAAGATTAAAAAAATTTTAAAAAAAGAAGTGTCACAGAAAGAGGAATACTAACCTTCAACAAGGTGATACATAGTAAAACAGACCCAGAAATATGAGACACAGAAACATGAGACAACTTTAAAGTATGATGGGGGAAGAAGTGGATAGGTGCTATTCAAGCAATAAATGGTAAGATGACAAGAGTTTAATAAAGACTCTCTTCAAAAAAAAAAAAAGACTATGCTGTACTTATATACGAAACATTTATGTAAAAAATATATATAATAGTTTTATGTAGAACACATTTATATGCAGAGAGTCCTTTATGTCATTTTAAATGATAAAATGCCTCCCCCACATCTTTTTTCTTTTTTTTTCTCACCATCTTTCTTATTATATATAATACCTTGAATTTCTTTAACTTGGTATTTATTCCTGAAATTATTTTGTCCTGGTTTTGTATTCCTTTATAGACTTCTTCCAGTACTAATTCTTTTTACCCTTCCTTTTGACTTAACTCCCACCTCCAGATATATGCCTGCCCCTTCCTTTAGCATACATTTCTTTATTTGCTATATTTCTTCTTAAACAAGTTAAACATTCATCCTGAAATATTGTGTATATATTTCATCCACTTTGTAGCAATTTTTTTCTAGATTATTTTCTTGTCACATTAGAGTGTGCTGCTATTTTTCTTATAAGAGATAGTATCTTGAGAGTACTATCATTTATACATGTTAACAAATGATCTGCATTTCTCTTAAAGCTAGCTAAGGGATGGCTTTGTTCACACATATAATATAAATAATTCAAACACATTAATTTTTTAAAAAGTAGTTAAACTGTAACTAACACTTTGTAAAATCTATAATGATCATCCTTGTGGACAGAGGGGAGACCTTTGGGTGAGGGAAGGCACAGAACTGTGATGATGGGTGCAGCGTAGAACAATATCCCCTATAATCTTATGATTTTGTAAACAACTATTAAATCACTAATCAAAATACATTTTAAAAATAAATAAACTGAATAAGGAAAGAACATCATGAATGCACAATCCAACACTCCAACATTAACCAGGGCATTTGAGTATAATCAGATGTTCTTCAAATCACATGCTACAATGAGCCTTCTTGAAACCATAATCAAGTTTGATATTAATGCCCCCACCAGTACCATTATTTCACATCTGAGCTTTCAAGAGCTCGTTACTAAATATAGTTGGCATTTCAGTAGTCTGAAAGATCAGTATAGCATTAAATTTTTGTCTTAGTACATTTGCCACAACTATGTGTTAACAACATAAATTTTGTGAGATTTCCCAAAGTAAAAGTTTTTTAATTCTATTTCATATCGTATCAGTATGATCATTAATTTTCTTAATGCCTGCTTGTGTGTAAAAGATTATTGCCTCTAGGGATAAGGAGACTGAAGAACAACTGTACATTGTCCTAACACAAAATTGACCCCAAGTTCAATACCTTGCATCAGCAGTTTTTCTCATGTTTTTGGTAAAAGCAGTTGTACTAAATGTTAAAAGTCATACTATGTTTATTTATTTATTTATTTTGCAGAACACTTTGAATTTAATCTTTTCCTCAAATAATATGGAACGCTTCATGAATTTGCGTGTCATCCTTCCGCAGGGACCATGCTAATCTTCTCTGTATCGTTCCAATTTTAGTATATGTGCTGCCGAAGCGAGCACAAAACTATGTTTATTTTACTTATTTGTAGAAGTGTAATCTGATCTATTCTAATTTTTTTCCAAATCTGTACTTTTTTTTTTCTTATTTGGTTCATGTAGGTTTGTGCACAGTATTTCAATTGAATAAATATTGCGCAGCACTGATCTGATAATTCCTCTTAGGAAGAAAGTAAAGGTAATTCCATAGTTTTGTCTATGTTAAATTTCCAGCTAAAGTACACTACTTATATACTTTTTAACAACTGCTTACTTATCCTACCTTTACTTCACTTATAATGAATAATTATCTATGTAGCTAAGTATTTAAACATTAACAGAAATCAAAAAGAATACATGGATTTTTAAGTGCTGCAGAATGACACTACAACATTATAGACATTTTTAATTACTAAAAACATCACTTCTTAACTTCTGCCCAGGCATAAACAATGAAATAAATGATTTTTATTTACTACAAAAATTGAATAAGGAAATAAATTGGTTAAATTAGTTTACAAAGACTGACTACAAGAAGTTAATTTCTAATGACTACAATATCCTCCTAGTCACTTTCAGCTCTTGTGTTGAAATAACCTTTTTATTTTATAGCCTCCCCTCAAAAAAGGTGAATGTAAAAAGCATATGCAGTAAGGTTTTATTTGATAAAAACGATCTATGAAACAAAAATTTAAAGGGGGGAGGTTGGAAAAAGAAAGTGGAAAGCAACCTAAAAGAAATGCTTACATTATAAAAATGAAAATCCTAAAAAGCCTGTGGAATGCTGTTTACTTATGTGCTACGCTTCACAATTCCTCTCACAAGTGAATTGCCTGAAATGTCTGTGGACCGTGACCACCCACACTATGGGAAGCACCGTGATTAAAGAGCGTGCTGTGCTCCGGTATCTGCCAGCACCGTCTGCGCCATGTTGTAATTATTAAATTTGCAGTCTTTTCATAATCTTTTGCATGTGTTGTGGCAAGTCCCCTACATTGTCTAACGAGAAAACCACCAAATATGAATGACAAGTTATTTTTAATGTGCACAAATGAATAAAGAATGGGACACTTTTAATATTACACTTTAATTTTCACAAAATGGCTTATGATACATTAATGCTGCAACAAAATGATATGCCACCAATCCCCTTAAATAAGATGTGTAACCTAAATGAAATCCTTTCATAAATAGCTAAGATGTCGATTTAAGATAGACTAAGAAACAAATGACTCTTTTATTTGTCTAGTGGTTGAACACACAGGAGAACACCAAGGAGTACAATAATTGTAAAATTCTATACATTAACTCCCAACTTTTGTTTTCTTATCAAGACTTGCCTTCTATTCGGTCCAGTTTTGTTCATAATACTAAGGTAGCTTTGACACAGCTTTTGCAAGAAACATAATTCCAAGTGGTACATACATTAAATAGGACATTAACAACAAATATTGGTGAGAATGTAGGAAAAAGAGACTTCTATACTGCTAGTTGGAATGCAAATTGGTCCAACCCCTGTAGGAGACAGTGCAGAGACCTCTTGGGACATTAGAAATGAACCTACTGGGAGTCGGGCGGTAGCGCAGTGGGTTAAGTGCACATGGCACGAAGCGCAAGGACCAGCCTTAAGGATCCCAGTTTGAACCCCCGGCTCCCCAACTGCAGGGGAGTCGCTTCACAAGCGGTGAAACAGGTCTGTAGGTGCCTATCTTTCTCTCCCACCTCTGTCTTCTCCTCCCCCCCGATTTCTCTCTGTCCTATTCAACAATGATGACAACAACAACAGCAATAATAACTAAAACAATAAAAAAAACACAAGGGCAACAAAAGAAAAAAAAAGAAATATTAAAAAAAAAAAGAAATGAACCTATTTAGTAACTGGATAATTCTCCTCCTTGTGATATATCAAAGGAAACATTCATCTGAAGAGATCTTTGTATATCCATGTTCACAGAAGTGCAATTTGTAATAGTCCAAATATGAAAGTAACCCAGCTGCCCAAGGATAAAGGAGTAGCTAAGAAAGTTGTGGTATATACACACTGGAATATTACTCAGCTGTTAAAAATGTCAAAGTCATCTCCTTTGGATCATTTTGAATGTAGCTTAAAGTAATCAAGCGAAGGGAGATAAGCTAAAAAGAGAAGGTTGAACATCAGATGATCTCACTCACAGGTAAAACTTAAGAAACGGGCAGAAAAGGGAAATCACAAAGTAAAACTTCAGCTAGATTTGGTGTGGGACTCTGGGGAAGGGGGAAGACGAGATGTGGTGGGAGGCTGGGGGCTTTGGGATCCTAACACATTACACAGAAAGGACTTAAGTTGGGAGTGAGAATGTTTTGCTGGTACCTCTAATAGTGAGATGAGGGTTGGTGTCAGCAACTACACTATTAATTATTACCTCCCACATTAAAATGTAAAATAAAAAATAAGAAAAATAAATCACAAAAATAAAATGTATAATTAAAAACTATATATTGAGTCATAAGAAAAAAAAAAAAGAACTTTAAAGACATTCCACAGACGAAAATATTCTAGTCTCAAAAATTAGGAATATTGCATGATTTGGCTTACTGAAGATCCCTAGAATAGTTAAACTCACAAAGACAGACAATAGAATGGCAGTTTCCTGGGGCTGGATGGGCGGCCAGGAATGCAAAGCTGTTGCTCAGTGGCTGTGGAGTTTTGCAAGATGAAAAAATGAAAGAGATGTACAGTGGCGACAGCTGCACAACATTGTGAATATACTTATGCAACCGTACCGTACACGTCAACATAGTTACAACAGTACATTTCTGGGCGGCATATTTATCACAATTTTATTTATTTATTTATTTGCCTCTGGCCACTGGGGCTCCGTGTCAATACTACGAATACATTGATTCTGGTGGCGTTTTTCTCTTTCCTCCAACTCTCTCCCTCCCTTCCTTCCTCCCTCCCTCTCTCTTCCTTCCTTCCTTCCTCCCTTTTTTTTTTCTTTTCATATAATGGGACAGAGAGAAATTGAGAGGGGAGGGGGAGGTAGAGAGGAAGATAAGTATCTGCACGACTGTTTCACCCCTAGTGAAGTGACGCCCCCTGCAAGAGGGGAGCGAATGGGAAGGGGGGCTCGAACCCGAATCTTCAATGTATCCTTCCGCTCAGTACTATGTGTGCTTAACCAGGTGCACCACAGCCCAGCTCCCTATTTATCACAATTTTAAAATTAAATTTTAATTCAATACTCATTTATCACAAAAAAAACCTTCTAATAAACTATGAAAGCCTTCGATTTAAAAAAGATCATCTATGAAAAAATTGACTTCTCAAGTCAGGCATTTGGTAGAGGTTGAATGTTTTCTCCCTAAGATCAGGAAACATTTCACATGTCCATGCTGACAGCATGTGTTCAACACTGTACTGAAGGATGTGACCAATTCAATAAGTAAAGAAAAATTAAAGACATGTCAATATAGAAGCAAACATTGAATTATGACTACATATGCACAAAATTTTCAAACAAATTGATGAAAAGCTAGTAAGCTGAGCAAGATTCTGGGATCCCAAGCCAATAAATAGTAAAATAAAAAGTGCATTTTTGAGAAGAAAGAACAGAACTGGAGGCATCACACTCCCAGATCTCAAAGTGGATTATAGGGCTATTGTCATCAAACTGCTTGGTACTGGAACATGAATAGGCACACTGACCAGTGGAATGGACTTGAGAGCTTGGAAGTAAGCCCCCACACCTCTGGACATCTAATCTTTGGCAAAGGTGCCAGACTATTAAATAGGGAAAGTAAGAGTCTCTTCAACAAATGGTGTTGGAAAAAATGGGTTGAAACATGCAGAAGAATGAAACTGAAACACTGTATTTCCAAGTACAAAAGTAAATTCCAAGTGGATCAAGGACTTGGATGTTAGACCAGAAACTATCAGATACTTAGAGGAAAATATTGGCAGAACTCTTTTCCGCATCAATTTTAAAGACATCTTCAATGAAACGAATCCAATTACAAAGAAGACTAAGGCAAGTATAAACCTATGGGACTACATCAAATTAAAAAGCTTCTGCACAGCAACATAAACCACTACCCAAACCAAGAGACCCCTCACAGGATGGGAGAAGATCTTTACATGCCATACATCAGACAAGAGGCTAATAACCAAAATATATAAAGAGCTTGCCAAACTCAACCAGAAGAAAACAAGTGACCCCGCTCAAAAATGGGGAAAGCCATGGACAGAATATTCACTACAGAAGAGATCCAAGAGGCTGAGAAACACATGAAAAAATGCTCTCTGATTGCTCCAAGTCAGAGAAATGCAAATAAAGACAACAATGAGATACCACTTCATTCCTGTGAGAATGTCAGACATCAGAAAAGATAACAGCAACAAATGCTAGTGAGGTTGTGGGGACAAAGGAACCCTCCTTCACTGGTGGGAATGTCAATTGGTCCAACCTCTGTGGAGAACAGTCTGCAGAACTCTCAGAAGGCTAGAAATGGACCTATCCTATTATCTTGCAATTTCTCTCCTGGGGTTATAACTTAAAGAACCCAACACACCCATCCAAAAAGATCTGTGTACACATATGTTCTTAGCAGCACAATTTCTAATAGCCAAAACCTGGAAGCAACCCAGGTGTCCAACAACAGATGAGTGGCTAAGCAAGTTTTGGTATATATACACAATGGAATACTACTCAGCTGTTAAAAATTGTGACTTCACCTTTTTCAGCTGTCTTGGATGGAGTCTGAAGAAATCATGTTAAGTGAAATAAGTCAGAAACAGAAGGATGAATATGGGATGATCTCACTGAGTCTCAGGCAGAAGTTGAAAAACAAGATCAGAAGAGAAAACACAAGCAGAACATGAACTGGAGTTGGCGTATTGCACCAAAGTAAAAGACTCTGGGGTAGGTGGTGGTGGGGGGAAAAGTATAGGTCCAAAAAGGATGACAGAGGACCTAGTGGGGGGTGGTATTGTTATATGGAAAACTGGGAAATGTTATGCATGTTCAAACTATTATATTTACTGTTGAATGTAAAACATTAATTCCCCAATAAAGAAATAAAAAGTGAATTTCTAAACAGTAGTCACAAAAGATTGGAAAATGAAATAAGTAACAATCATTATAAATCATAAAACACACATTTAAAAAAATATCTGCAAGAAATGTACTCCTCTGGCAGGGAACAAATAATGTGCCTATTTCATGAGATAATGTATTTAAATTAAATAGCTGGAGTCGGGCAGTAGCACAGTGGGTTAAGCACATGTGGCACAAAGCGCAAGGATGGGCTAAGGATCCCGGTTCGAGTCCCCGGCTCCCCACATGCAGGGGGGTCGATTCACAGGTGGTAAAGCAGGTCTGCAGGTGTCTCTCTTTCTCTCCCCCCTCTGTTTTCCCCTCCTCTCTCCATTTCTCTTTGTCCTATCCAACAACAACGACATCAACAATAATAACTACAACAACAATAAAAAACAGGGGCAACAAAAGGGGAAATAATAATAATAATGTAAATAGCCATTAAAAATTTTAACTTATAAAAAAACATAATGTAAAACCTACCACTTTAGCCACTTTTTAAATATTTTATTTTATTTTTGTTGCCCTTGTTTTTTATTGTTGTTGTAGTTATTATTGTTGTTATTGATGTCCTTGTTATTGGATAGGACAGAGAGAAATGGAGACAGGAGGAGAAGACAGAGAGGGGGAGAGAAAGAGAGACACCTGCAGACCTGCTTCACCACCCGTGAAGTGACTCCCTTGCAGGTGGGCACTTTAGCCATTTTTAAGTTTGGAGTTCCGCAGTGTTAAAGTATACTCATACTACTTGTAATAAATCCCTAGAACTTTTTCTTTTTGTAAAACTGAAACTCCAGGCCTAGTACACAAAAGTCCCCTCCTCATCTCCTCTCCTTAGTCTATTTTGTGCCCATGCACTTTAGATAACTCATGTAAGTGGACTCATACAGCCAGTTATTTTTTTCCAAGATGTGGGGAAATAAGAGCAGGTAACTTACAAAATGTCTCACTAGCAGCACCAGAACATATCTGAATTTGCTGACATGTATATATTTGTACGCATGCATTTATTTTTGCCACCAGGGTTACTGCTGGGGCTCAGTGCCTGTATGATGACTCCACTATTGCCACTGGCCTTCCCCCACCCCCTTTTCCTTATAGAAATAGAGAGAAATGGGGAGGAATGGGGACAGATAAAGAGATATCTATCCCACTGCTCCACTGCTTTTGAAGCTTCCCTTCTACAGGTGGGGACTGGCGGCTTGAAGCTGGTACTTTTGCATCATAACTAGCAGGTGTGTTACCATCCAGCCCATGCTCTGATTAGCTGAATTTTTAAAAGTCACCTAGAAGCCAAAAATTTTATAACCACTGCTTATGTCTAGGATGGAGCTAAGTCCATTTTAAACAGCAAAGCTTTTAGATGACCTAGAAATCAAGACTTACGGTTTACATGTCTGGCTCTTTTGCCATGCTGCTATAACATACAGAAACTGCAATGCTGTCAGTATTAAACAGAACCAGATCTTATAGGCATAACAGTTAAGCTAAGACAAAATATAATAATCTCTAGGTCAAAAAAAGTTAAGTAAGCCAGTGATGGTTACCAGCTTACAATGCCTAGATCCTGAGAAGGATGTCAATCCCCTAAGGAAATACACATGTGGTCTGGGAAACAACTAAACTTCAAAACAGATGTAAAGATCATGCCATAACATGTAGTACAGACATCAATCCAGCCTTCACCAATGGCTGGCCCTAAAGTGAGTTCCCCCCCACCCCATTTCCTACCACAGACATTACTATTTAAATTTACTTTTCACAGGGATTTATCCCTAACTGGTATGAAGAGCAATTTAGATAGAAATCTTGTTAGCGTATGTCTAAGAAACATGCATCTGTGAGGCCCTCTGCTCCAGACTGAAGTGGGGTGGGGGGCACACTAAGAGAATTGGGGTGGCAGAAGAGTGGAAGGAGGCAAGGGCTGGAAGTCTGAGCAGAGGGTCTGCTCAATGTCCTATTAACTAAGCTAACTCAGTTAAAGTTACAATTTAATGGAAAATTCAATCTGATCATAAAACAAAAATAAAACAAATAAACAGAAAACATAAAACAGGTCATCCAGAGAACATCACTGAAAATCTCAAACATACTGTTCCTAATTGGCAATAAATGTCCTGATCTGGCCTATTTGAGCAGTGGCAAGTTACTAAAAAACAATCTGATATAATTTAGAGTTATAATAAACAGAACTGTGTCTAAATTAAAGAAAAAAAATCTAGCCAAGAACACAAATGGCATTTCATCTTGTCCCTTCACAGGAAGCAAAACTTTATTTTAGGAAGTTTAGTAGTACATTCAAGTGTATTCATACTGATACAGCTATCATTTCCCCCAAAATATGTACATAAAAAGATACTTAAGATGACCAGAACTCCACTTCATGTGTGCAATGAACTGCTGCATACATCAAATGGAGTGAAAATAGTTGGGAATAAGAATATGACTGATTTCAGATTTTACAGAGTCTTGCAAAATGCTTAATACCATTTTTCCTTATTAATTTTTAAGTGACATTGGTTTACAACATTATATAAGTTTCAGGTACACAGAATTATGACTCCACACTACATCATGATCATTCTCAAAAGACTAGTTTCCCTCCAGCACTAAACAGTTAACCCCCTTGACCCACTTCACTCACTGATAGTCCCATTCCCCTCTGTTAACCATCCAGTTTTTCTCTATAACTAAGGGTTTTTTTAAAAAATATATATTGTTTATTCATTTTCTTTGCTTCCTTATACTCCCTATATGAGTGAAATCTTTTGTCATTTGGCTTATCTCCCTTTGGTTTATTTCCCATTTTTACCTATGATAATACCTTCCAAGTATATCCATGTTGTCACAGAAGGCAAGATTTCATCTTTTTTAACAGTCAAGTAGTACTCCATTGTGTGTATGTGTGCATAGAACCCATCCTCAGTAATAGTTTTTATATCGATTATAGGGTGAAAAAATAGTATTTTATATATATTGGGCTAAATGAAAGAGATTATCAATATCAATTTCACCTATATCTTTTTTTATGTTTTTTAAAGTAGCACTACTAGAAATTTGAGTGACATATCACTTCTATTTTTTAGATAGATGTAGTAATAGGTCACTTTATTTATTTACTTACTTACTTTTTAACTTTTCTCCATAATTATTTTATTATTATTGATATAATAATTATCGACTAGACTGCAGAATAAGAGAAGTACAATTCCCCACCACCAGAATTTCATATCCCATACTGCTACATTCTTACCTTTTTAGGTCCCTGATTATTAAACAAATTTTTTTCTTTCTATCTTAATGCTTTTTTTTTTCGCCTCCAGGGTAATTGCCGGGGCTCAGTGCCTGCACCACAAATCCACTGCTCCTGGAGGCCATTATTGCCCTTTTTTGTTACCCTGGTTGTTTTTTTTTCTTTTTTTTCTTTCCTCCTCCAGGGTTATTGCTGGGCTCGGTGCCTGCACCATGAATCCACCGCTCCTGGAGGCCATTTTTCCCCCCTTTTGTTGCCCTTGTTGTAGCTTCGTTGTGGTTATTATTATTACCCTTGTTGACGCAATTCGTTGTTGGATAGGACAGAGAGAAATGGAGAGAGGAGGGGAAGACAGAGAAGGGGAGAGAAAGATAGACACCTGCAGACCTGCTTCACCGCCTGTGAAGCGACTCCCCTGCAGGTGGGGAGCCGTGGGCTCGAACTGGGATCCTTAGCCGGTCCCTGCGCTTTTGCGCCACATGCGCTTAAGCCACTGCGCCACCACCCGACCCCCAACCCTGGTTGTTTTACCATTGTTGTGGTCATTATTATCGTTGTTATTGATGTTGTCATTGTTGGATAGGACAGAGAGAAATAGAGAGAGGAGGGGAAGACAGAGAGGGGGAGAGAAAGACAGACACCTACAGACCTGCTTCACCACCTGTGAAGCGACTCCCCTGCAGGTGGGGAGCCGGGCCTCCAACCGGGATCCTTCTGCTGGTCCTTGCGTTTTGCGCCACGTGCGCTTAGCCCACTGAGCTACCGCCTGACCCACATCTTAATGCTCTTTATCCACCAAGTTGCAGATGCTACCATGATGCCAACATAACTTTCCTGGGCAGATGACACCACCAATGTACCCTGGAACCCCACCTCTCCATAGCCCCGTACCACTAGGGAAAGAGAGAGTCAGGCTGGGAGTATGGATCAACCTGCCAACGCCCATGTCCAGTGGGGAAGCAATTACAGAAGCCATGCCTCCCACCTTCTGCATCCCATAATGATCCTGGGTCCATACTCCCAGAGGGATAAAGAAATATCATGTGTATTTTACAAAGGTAGCACAGTGCTGTTCAGTAGCATTGATCCAAATTCTTTCTAGAAATGCTTCTGCATTTCCCTTTCTGCATCTTTGGTTCTCCCTTTTTAGTCTGCATGCAGTCTATTCTTCTACTCAATCCTTGACTGCAAGTGCCTCACAAGGTGATCCCTTCACCTCTTCTTCCTCCCCATACTAGGTATTCTTCCTGGATGACCTCCCCTACCCTCAGATTCCCACTAACATTCGTACACAGAAGACTGCCAGCCCTCTGTGCAAATCAGAGCTCTGTCCTGAGAACGTTGTTCAGCTATGCATACATCTAAGCACCTCTTCAACACTGGCCGCCAGCTATAGACCAATTTCTCTCCTTTCCGTGTGTTACAAACTCCTTGAGAGGCTGCTTCTGTCACGTATTTCTCATCTTACAGAGAAATTCCTATCACCCGCCCAAGCTGGTTTCCGCCCAGGAAGATCTACCTGCGAACAAGCTCTGGTCCTCTCAACTTACATTGAAAATGGATTCCAGAAGAATTTAAAGACGGGTGCTGTCTTTGTTGATCTCACAGCAGCCTATGACACGGTCTGGCACTGTGGTCTCCTAGTCAAGATCTCAAGATGCCTGCCTCCATGGGTGGCCAACACTATATCGTGTCTTCTCCAAAACAGAAGATTCCGGGTGCATCTGGGTGACAAGTCTAGCAGATGGAGACTTGTCTCAAGTGGCCTCCCCCAGGGCTCTGTTCTGGCTCCTACGCTATTTAATATTTACATCAATGACCTCCCAGAAACTTCTTCAAGGAAGTTCATCTACGCCGATGACATCTGCTGTGCAACTCAGGCATCCAAGTTCGACATCCTCGAGGAAACACTCACGAAAGACATGTCTCTGATATCTGATTACTGTAAAAAATGGCGACTAATCCCTAGCACTGCAAAAATGGTATCATCTGTTTTCCATCTACACCATGCCTCGGCCTCGCATGAGCTTCATGTGCAGCTTGGCAATACGAGAATCCGGCATGAAGCCCAGCCAGTCTATCTTGGCGTTACTCTCGATCGCACTCTGTCATTTCACAAACATCTCATAAAAACTGCAGCAAAGGTGGGCGCGAGGAATAACATCATTGCAAGACTGGCCAGCTCCTCATGGGGCGCGAGCGCTTCCACACTACAATCATCATCTCTGGCATTATGCTATTCCACTGCAGAATACTGTGCCCCAGTATGGTTCCGTAGCCCCCATGCCCACTTGGTCGATTCCAAATTATATTCCTCCATGAGAATAATTTCTGGAACCATCCGTTCCACCCCGGTTCCATGGCTGCCAGTTCTTAGCAACATCGCCCCGCCAGATATTCGTCGGGATGCGGCATCATCTAAGTTCATTTCCCACGTCTACGCTCGACGGGACCTGCCAATATACGCGGATATCTTCGCCCACCCTGTCCAACGCTTGACGTCTCGTCACCCAATCTGGTCCCCTACGCCTACACTGAACTTCTCTGTTCCAGACTCTTGGAAACAGAGTTGGCAGTCAGCTGAGGTCAAGAACAAACACCTCATCACAGACCCCTGCAAGCGTCAACCTGGCTTTGACCTAGCACGTTATGATTGGGCCCTCCTCAGTCGCTATCGAACAGCCCATGGCCGGTGCGCCGCTATGTTCCATCGCTGGGGAGCCAGAGACGACCCGAACTGCCCCTGTGGCTCCAGACAGACTATGACCCACATAGTCAACGACTGCCACCTCTCCAGATTCAAAGGAGGTCTCGAAACTTTACATCAGGCTCAACCTGACGCTGTTGACTGGCGATGGAAGAAGGGCAAACGCTAGAAGAAGAAGCACCTCTTCACATCTAAGCAAATCTGTCATTACACATTTTAGAGAGCTATTGCTCTAATATCATAAATCCAGCACCTTATTTCCTCCAGGCCCTGGTGATTTATTATATTTATCACTAAATATATTCCAAAGTACTATCTCTGCCCCGCCACCAAATCAACTTCATTATGCTATCATATATCTAAAATTTAGATCTGGTCATATTATTTTTCCATTTAAAATAGTCTAGTTTCCTTACTTCCTTCAAGATCAAGTGAAAACTCCTTATAATAATAATAAGGATTCATGCTTAATTCATAAAGGAATTCTCATCCATCATTCTGTTATTTGCTTATCAACATTCACTCATATGCTTCCTTATAGAATCTCACACTCAGGCCTATCTCAGCACCTGCAGTTCTGTGAATATAACACTTGCTTTCCTATTACCATGTGAATTCTCTGCTGATAGGAATATTCATTTTAAAAAAAGGAAAAATATAGTTGGGGCAGGGAAGTCACTCAGAGATATCACATATACAGAAGGTCCAGCCTGAGCTCACTCCTTGATGCTGAATTAAAAAAAAAGTAAAATCTGACATTCAAGAGAGACTAAATATATTATTCTAGGCGCCGGGTGGTGGCGCACCTGGTTGAGCACACATGTTACGGTGTGCGAGGACCTGGGTTCAAGCCCCCCAACCCCTTACAAGATGGGGATAGCTGTGCAAGTGGTGAAGCACTGCTGCAGGTGTCTCTGTCTCTCTCTATATATATCGATATATCTTCCCCTTCCCCCATGATATCTGGCTCTCTATCCAATAAATAAAGATAATTTAAAAAATAAAGATAATCAAAATTATATTTTATACCCTTCCTTCCCTAATTCTATTCATAATTTCCTTTCTTCATCCTGTTAATTTTCCTTCCAATTAGAAATTTTATTCTTTAATTTCCTCATGCAACCCTATGCAACCTACTATCCCTAGTTTACTTTCAATATGACAAAAAAAATGCAAATACTGCTTTGTCATTTCTGTCAGCAACTTTGTATAAAAACAAAGGAATAGAAAAGCAGTGAATGAGGGGAATCAGGCTGTAGCGCAGCGGGTTAAGCGCAGGTGGCGCAAAGCACAAGGACCGGCATAAGGATCCCGGTTTGAACCCCGGCTCCCCACCTGCAGGGGAGTCGCTTCACAGGCGGTGAAGCAGGTCTGCAGGTGTCTATCTTTCTCTCCTCCTCTCTGTCTTCCCCCCTCTCTCCATTTCTCTCTGTCCTATCCAACAACGACAACAACAATAATAACTACAACAATAAAACAACAAGGGCAACAAAAGGGAATAAATAAAATAAATATTAAAAAAAAAAAAAGAAAAAAGAAAAGCAGTGAATGAGATCACCGGATAGACAAAGCCATATGCATAGCAGTCTGGGTGGATGGTTTCATAATGCTCAGCAGCTAATCTAAAGCATCTGCATATTCAGTTGAGTCCGACAGGCATTGGTGAGTCCTCAGTGTTAGTGCAGCAGGACAGCAAGAGGTAACAGAAAAGAAATACCATATTGCTGATGGTGAAGTCAGCCATAGCCCAGCCTCACAACATTTTCTGACTTGTATCTGCCCTTCAAGCCAAAGCAGAAACAGGTTAAGGGAGAATGGGGAAGGACAGAGGAACTTGTCAATTATTGGATAACAGACTTGATAGTGTGAACAGTAGTAGCCAACTAGTACAGGTTCCAGTTTAAGCATACTGGCCCAGGTGTCAGTCTAAGGACCAAGATATAGACTGATACTCACAGAGCTCTTCCGAATTTTAGTTTACTACAGAACAGGTTCTGAAAGAAACATGTAAATCTGAATGACTTCTACAAGTATTTAAATTAGATCGGTAGGAAGAAATGCATATATATATATGCCATTGCTAGATTAAAAGGGTATATTCTTTTGATTACCTGTCAGCAATATTTCAAAACCACTCCATAGGGCTGGGGAGACAGCATAATGGTTATTAAAAGACTTTAATGCCTGAGACACTGAGGTCCCAAGTTTAATCCCCAGCAGTACCATAAACCAGAGCTAAACAATGCTCTGGTCAAAACAAATAAAATATAATAAAAAATAAAAATAAACTTAAAATAACAAAACTACTACACATTAGGTCCGGTAGTCCTAAGGAAAATTCAACCTGACGACAAGTATCTTATGGAACTTACAATCAAACAAAAATGAAATCTCTTGAAACATTTTACACCCTGAAGGATACAGTAACAATGAAGGGTGTGTTTTAAAGTTCCTGTTTTATTTTATTTTATTTAAAGCATCTATAAAACTTCATAGAACTGTAATACTAAACTGTATTACTAACCTGTATTACTAAACTGTATTACTGTATTATTATTAGCAGCAGCTTTAAACAACTGATTTAATTCAAGCAGCACAAAATTTACTCTTACCCGTGTCCAGAAATTAAGTTTTGACTCTGCAGAATTCAGTGGTTCTTTAGTAATTAGACAACATAAGCACCATATAAGAATTTTTTGGCTCTCATCTGCAAAAAAGAAAAAAAAAAGAAAACTAAAATGAAAGGAAAATACATTTAGTATAGAAAAAATGTATTTCACAGCAAAGCGCAGGGACCGGCGTAAGGATCCCGGTTCGAGCCCCCGGCTCCCCACCTGCAGGGGAGTCGCTTCACGGGCGGTGAAGCAGGTCTGCAGGTGTCTATCTTTCTCTCCCCTCTCTCTCTGTCTTCCCCTCCTCTCTCCATTTCTCTCTGTCCTATCCAACAACAAAGCAACGTCAACAATGGCAATAATAACCGCAACGAGGCTGCAACAACTAGGGGAACAAAAAGGGGGGAAAATGGCCTCCAGGAGCGGTGGATTCATGGTGCAGGCACCGAGCCCAGCAATAACCCTGGAGGGAAAAAAAAAAATGTATTTCACAAAAAGAAGGAAAATACATTTAGTATAGAAACTGTAAATATTAAGTACTATCTTTACCATATTTTACTAGTCTTGTATTCTGAGGAAAGCAACTTAGCTAAACTCTAATCACTTATCTTACAAGTCTATCAATAATAACACAATTCAATTAATTATGTAATCCACAGGGATCTGATGGGCATAGACAGTGATAGCTTTTCCATTTTAGATGAAGAAACTGAGTTGCCTGAGAAAGAAAAGGTCAACTCCATGGAGAAATCAAAAAGTGGGGCTAGGAGGAGAGACACTGAGTGTAAGGGACAGCTTTGCATATATGCTCATGGTAACAAGTGCATGTGTCATACCTTCCCAATCTACTTCATGTTTCCTTGGAATAACTATGATAGATCAGGAAAGAGAAAAATATTCAAGTCCTTAAAATATCAAAGGGGAATGTCGATTTTTTTTGTTTTATTGTTTATAATGATCAGCCCTTTTTATTTTTGTGTGTTTTATAATTAGTGATTACCAAGGTTTACAAGGTTTCAGGGATATAAATTTGTTGTGTGTGTGTGTGTGTGTGTGTGTGTGTGTGTGTGTGTGTGTGTGTGTGTGTAAGTCACGGCAACTACCACCAATGCCCTGTGCTTCTCCCTAACCTCCAAGTTCTCTCAAAATCTAAGGAACAATTTGGTCACATTTTTTCCAAGTTTGTTTGCTGTAGTTATCTATAGTCCACATATGAGCTAAATTTGGCAGGTATGTTCCTCTGCTTATATCATTTAGCATAATCCCCTCCAGTTCTATCTATTTTGTCTTGAAGGATAAAACGTCATCTTCTAAAAATATCAGAGTATTATATGTATATCACAGCATCTTTATCTACCCGACTATTTACAGACTTTTTAGTTACATCTATGCTTTGGCTATTGTGGACAATGCAGCTATGAACAAAGGACCCATAAATCATTTTTGAGTTAGTGTTTTCATGTCCTAGGAGTGGTATTGCTGGATCATAAAATATTTCCAGCTTTGTTTAGAATTACAGTATTTTGGGCTGGGAAGATAGGATGATGATTATGTGAAAGACTTTTATGCCTGAGGTTCTGAGGTACCAGGTTCAATCTCGAGCACCACCATCAGCCAAAGCTGAGTAGTGCTCTGGTTGGGTTGGTCTCGGTCTCTCTCTCTCTCTCTCTTTCTTGTTATCTCTCACACTAAAATAAAATAATAAACCTGTATGGATCCAGGCAGTGGCGCACACAGTTAAGCACACAGTGCTAAGCACGGGTACACAAAGATCCCGGTTTGAGCCCCGGCTTCCCACCTGCAGTGGGGGGGGGAGACACTTGCATATCAGATTTCAGGCTCAGGGGGAAAAAAACTAGTAAAGCCACAGGCCCTTTGGAATATAACTAACATATGGCTACTAGCTATCTACAAAATGGAGACCCCCCAACTCTTCATCTGCACTATTCTAGCCTTTAGGTCCATGACTAGTCAACAAGTTGTTTGGCTTTATATGTTAACTCTTTTGAGCCAACAGGTTCCAGATGCTAACATGATGCCAACCAGACTTCCCTAGACAGGCAACCCCACCAATGTGTCCTGGAGCTCCGCTTCCCCAAACACCCACCCTACTAGGGAAGAGAGAGACAGGCTGGGAGTATGGATTCACCTGTCAACACCCATGTTCAGCAGGGAAGCAATTATAGAAGCCAGACCTTCCACCTTCTGCACCCCACAATGACCCTGGGTCCATGCTCCCAGAGGGGTAGAGAATAGGAAAGCTATCAGGGGAGGGGGTGGGATACGGAGTTCTGGTGGTGGGAATTGTGTGGAGTTGTGCCCCTCTTATCCTATGGTTTTGTCAGTGTTTTCTTTTATAAATAAATAATTTTAAAAAAAAAAAAAGAAAGGGAGAGAGACATCTGACGACCTGCTTCTCCACTTGTCATTTTTATACTGATATCATACAAGTATTATTTGACTTAAAAAATGAGAAGTAGATATTAAATTAGTTAATAATATGGTCAAATCAAGTCAGTAAATCTTAACTAAACACCTTCAGGTATATCTTCTCCACCTTTGCTAGACCCAGAATGGCAAAGAATTAAAATCACAATTCTGCTCTGTAGTAGTATTTAGTCTTCCAAGGAAGGCATCAGACAGGCAAACCAACAGTTAGAAAACAAAGTAGTGTTATAATTAAAGAAGAAAGGTGCTAGAGGCACAATTTTCATTAGTCCCCGGCCAGGCTATTAAATTGCAAAAATTTAAGAGGAAGAAAGATAAGAACAAAGTCCAAGGCAAAAGGAATTGTATGTCACAAGCCCTGACATTATGTACCTTTAACCACTGTGTGTAATTTGATCTGGCTATGATGTATTTGTTATAGTTGTAGAGGATCAAACAGGAAATAAGGCAGGACAGGTAGGCAGGAGGTCAGGGAAGGGCATCTCCCCCAAAGCATCCAAAATTCCTCTTAACCATCAGTAAAACCAAAATATCACCCTTAAACAATAATACCTATGACAGATTCTCAATCTGAAGAATGATTTTACATATGGAGAGCAATGTGCAAGTTAATCTAAAACTGTGAAACAAATAATATCATTACAATAAGCATTTTATACTGAATTAAATAAAATTGTGATAATCATCTGCGGCTTTCTGCCCTCTAACACAGGAATTCCTTTTTAAAAAATTTTTTAAAATATTTATTTATTTATTCCCTTTTTGTTGCCCTTGTTTTATTGTTGTACTTATTATTGTTTTTGTTATTGATGTTGTCGTTGTTGGATAGGACCGAGAGAAATGGAGAGAGGAGGGGAAGACAGAGAGGGGGAGAGAAAGATAGACACCTGCAGACCTGCTTCACCACCTGTGAAGCGACTCCCCTGCAGGTGGGGAGCCCGGGGGCTCAAACTGGGATCCTTATGTCAGTCCTTGTGCCTTGCGCCACATGCGCTTAACCCGCTGCACTACCGCCTGACTCCCCACAGGAATTCTATTTCCTATAAAGTTGCATGAGTGGGTGACTAGGATAGACAAAGAGGAAGTATGAGTTTGTGAGTGTTTATGTATTGTGCTTATATGTAGAACATAGATAAATAAGTAGACAACAAAAAAGTGCTATCTTTGTAGTAGGACAGAGTATAAACTTTGATACACTAAGTTAATTGATAAGTTAATGAAAAAGTTAATGAAAAAGTTAACTGAGAGGTTAATGAAAAAGACACAAGATATTTATGAAGTAAAGTTCTAAATTTTTTTAAACAATGCAAAGGTGGAAATTATCATTAAAAGGTGGTATCTTGAGAGTGGATGCTTTGGCTTCTTACCATATGCTAAGATAAAAGGATTCCAGCAAGCTTTTGCCAACAGTTGACCAATTGTAGGAAAGTTTTTCATGATTGTTTTTGAATCCTGCAAAAGAAAATTACATTTCAGTTACTTAAAATGGACACTATGCATATCAGAAATGAACTGAACTGACCCCATAAGTAGAGAGCGGGATTTTGATATTTCTTAGTCAGTATATTATTTAGAAAAGCAGAGGGACAAGGCTTAGAGAAGATGTTTAGGAAAGTAACAAGTAAACAACTTACTTCATCCTTAAACTAAGTGACCAAAACTAAGTGACTTTTGATAGAAAAGTTAAATTTATTTTACTCATAATTATCAAGAAAGGCTACTTCATTTAAAAGTGACATAGTTCGGTGGAAATTAGGGCAAATAACATCTGTATGCTCATTCTGGTTATGCATTCTAACATAGTAAGAAGAGTTCCTGACTCACTGCAGTAAGACTATTTCTTTTATAAATTTTACTAATTTTAATTTATCTTATTAGTGATTTAACAACAAGATTATAAGATTCTGAGGGACAGTTCTACCCTCGGCCCTGACGATAACCACCACAGTTTTCACCAAGTCTTTGCCACAGTTTGACTACTTTTGATTTTCTTTTTAACAAATTCATGTGTTTCAGTTCTTTATATTGTACAGATGAGGCAAACCATCCAGTAGTCTTTCAGAAAACTACAGGTCCAGTAAGATTTTTTTTTTTATTTCGAAGAAGATTTAGAAGAACAAGAACTCTGAAACTTATAGAAAGAAAGAAAAGCAGGCAAAGTATAAAGCTTTATATCTCTGTAATATTTTGAGTACTACATGCTAAATGACATCATTCTTAGTCTATAATAACCTAAAAGCTGAGGGGGGGGAGAACTAAATAAGAAACAGCTTGAGATTTTTTTTTTTTAAGTCAACATGCTGTCATATAACTGGCCCGTTTCCCACCCCCTTACCTTTCAAGAAGTTCAGACATAAGGCCAAACTGAGATAATGTGCATGTAAGCTGAAATGATAAACAGTCCTCACTGCTACAACACTAAATTCCTCACATTTGTCTCAGTATCAAGGACAGTCCTAGACTTTCTGGGACCACTTCAAGATCCAATTACAAATTTTACTACAAAAAAAAAATTTTTTTTAAAGATGGTATTTGTTGCTCATATAGATTATAACTTTCCTCTTAATTTATAATGACACATAAGCTCTTATCATCAACATAAACTATTCTTTAAATTTCCTACTTTTTCTGAGGGGCCAGGCAGTAGCGCACTGGGTTAAGCATACATAATGGTGGCAAGGACCTCAGCTGGGGGTAGAGTGTTTTCACACACATATTACAGGGACATGAGAGATTGTGCCCGAGCTTCAACATCTGTACTGTAAACCCACCCGTAAAAAATAACAAAAAATACTACCTCCACTAAATGACCATTTATTGTTTTTTATTTTGAAATTACGAAGCATAAAAGTATTTTTAGTGGAATCAGGCGGTAGCGCAGCGGGTTAAGCTCATGTGGCACAAAGCACAAGGACCGGCTTAAGGATCCTGGTTTGAGCCCCCAGCTCCCTATCTGCAGGGGGGTGCTTCATAGATGGTGAAGCAGGTCTGTATGTGTCTCTTTCTCTACCCCCCTTATTTCTCTCTGTCCTAACAACGATTACATCAATAACAATAACTACAACAATAATAAAAAAACAAGGGCAACAAAAGGGAAAATCAAATTTTTTAAAAATTTATTTTCCCTTTTGCTGCCCATGTTATTTTTCATTGTTGTAGTTATTATTGTTGTTGTTATTGATGCTGTCATTGTTAGATAGGACAGAGAGAAATGGAGAGAGGAGGGGAAGACAGAAGGGGGAGAGAAAGAAAGACACCTGCAGACCTGCTTCACTACTTGTGAAGCCACTCCCCTGCAGGTGGGGAGCCGGGGGGCTCGAACCGGGATCCTTTCGGCGGTCCTTGCGCTTCACGCCACATGCGCTTAACCAGCTGCGCTACTGCCTGACTCCCGGGAAAATAAATTTAAAAAAAATTTTAAAAAGAAAAGTATTTTCAGGGCTGGGGGTAGCTCATGTGGTAGTGTCATGGTGGGAGGTAGGGCCATGTGCAGGGCCCTGGGCAAGAGCTCTGGCAATACAGGGAGCGCCTGAGACCTCCCCGACTGCTGAAGTGGTGTTATGGTATCTGTCCGTTCTCTCTTTTTCCCACTGTCTCTAAATAAAAAATGGGAAAACAAAACAAAACAAACAAAAAAACAGTCTTGAGAGAGGCCACTCAGAGGCATCACATATACCCATATGTGAGGTCCTGGGTTCACCTTCTAATGCCACACACACACAAAAAAAAAACTTTTTTTTCATATTATGAAAAGATGTTAATTCATTAAACTAGCTAATTACAATAAAATAATAAGTATTCTGCCAAAATGAAGATATGTAAAAATTTGAACACAATAAATTATATAACAATAGTGAAGATACTCAAAAGCTTAGTTCATTTTAAATGCTAATAAAAAAATACCCTGGCAGGTTTAAGCCCTGGCCCCCACCTGCCAGCAGTGAAGCATCTCTCTCTCATCTTTCTCTCTGTATCTCTCTATTAAATAAAATATTTTTAAAAGATGCAAGTATCTTTAAAAGAAGCCCAATTATTACCTGACAAGTATCAAAGTCTTATTTATTTTAAATCAACATGATTAATTTAGAAGTCTTATATGATGATGTAATTAACCAAGGAGAGAAAAGTAAAGTCAAGTCATAATAAGTCAGAAGCTACGAAGGGGTAATTTGCTTTTCTAATCCACTGACTTTAGGTTAATCCTACAAATACTTGATTGTGAACAGTATATGTGTTCTGAAGAAATCTGATCAAGAGTCTAGAAGTCTATCTTTCTCTCCCCCCTTCTGTCTTCCCCTCCTCTCTCCCATCCAACAACGAACGACATCAACAACAACAATAATAACCACAACAAGGCTACAACAACAAGGGCAACAAAAGGGAGAAAAAAAAAAAAAGGCCTCCAGGAGCAGTGGATTCATGGTGCAGGCACCGAGCCCAGCAATAACCCTGGAGGCAAAAAAAAAAAAAAAAAAAAAAGAGTCTAGAAGTCACTACTCACCATCTCCTTCAAGGTCTTATTCATATGCTTCAGGAATTCTTGGAACTGAGGTAGATGACGACAGGTATCTTGCTGGGTTTCCAAATTGGAGGCCTGCTCCCATGTAGAAAGTTTCTTTATCCAAAACTGATAATCAGAAGAAAGGCCTACTGAGTCTTGAGCCATCTCATGAAAGGGTGATAGACCTTTTCACAGTGGCCTGCAGTATTGAAAGAAACAGTGACACATAACAAATCTTTAAGAAATGGAGGAAATTAAGCATTTTTTAAAATTTATTTTATTTATTTATTCCCGTTTGTTGCCCTTGTTGTTTTATTGTTGTAGTTATTATTGTTGTTGTCGTTGTTGGATAGGACAGAGAGAAATGGAGAGAGGAGGGGAAGACAGAGAGGAGGAGAGAAAGATAGATACCTGCAGACCTGCTTCACCGCCTGTGAAGCGACTCCCCTGCAGGTGGGGAGCCGGGGTTCGAACCGGGATCCTTATGCTGGTCCTTGTGCTTTGCGCCACCCTGCGCTTAACCCGCTGCGCTACAGCCCGACTCCCGAAATTAAGCATTTTTAAAAAGGATCCTTTATTGATGCCTTCACAATCCACATAACAGTGAAAGGGGAGTTACAACGGAATCAAATAGTAAGTTTTCTTTGGAGTCATCTTTTATTTATTTTCAATGTGTCACCCAGCTGTAGCTCTGATTTTTACCATCTGAACTTTAATCATAAGTAACATCATTACACCAAAAGTCATTATTCCTCCACAGGCACATGCTAATTATGTACAAAAGCACAGCTGATAATATTTTATATCTTCTTTTTAAGATTGAACTATTTTTAAATGTTCTAAATATGAAGTGCATTTGAATGTTTTAATGTAGCAGGAAATCAAAGACATGCATGGACATTTAATAAGTCTGTGTCTTAAGAATGTTTTTGAAGTTCTTGTGGTTCATATGCACTTTGGTTTTTCATTGAGGTATAGAAGAAAAAAAAAAATCCTCTCCCCATTACTGCCTAATGAATTTTCTTCCCAGTATCTCTTCATTTCCTAGAAAACAGTGAAGTAAGTGATTTTACCTTCATCAATTTGAATAAGCTGCTTAAAGTCTGCTGTACTACTGCTCAACATTAATTTAGTCACAAGGTTGCACTTTAGTACAGTGTAATTAATGTCAATTATGAAAAAATGGACTAGTCCTAGGTAACAGAAACAATGACCTCTTCAACCTGACCCGCTACACCTGAAGCACAAATTAAAGAGAATAGTGGACAACAAGGGCAACAAAGATGGGAAACATAGCCTCTAGGAGCAATGAACTTGTAGGGCAGGCACCGAGCCCCAGTGATAACCCTGGTGGCAAAAAGAACGAGTGACAACGATTAACTCAGAGTTTGAGTACATTATCCTAGCAATTAGATATTTGTACTGGAACCAGCTAACATTGGTATATAAAAACAAAATTGGTATATAAAAACAAAATGAATAACTTTTTCTCCATCTCTAGCTCAGTAACATCATACGTGTAGCTTAAAAAACTGTCTTGGTGGAAAGACTGACTGAAGACTATCAACCAATAGTCCATACCACCACTCCCTGCCAAGAAGCAATGACAGCACTCAACTGAAGTGCAGTGGTTACACCATGAGTGCTAACTCTTAACTATTCTAAGCCATTTTTCTTATAGCTATATCCTTATGAATTTAAACCTTTATAAAAGTTGAAGACGTTCTGAGTAAAGTTAAATCTGATAACTGAACGTCAGTAAAATATGACACAACAACAACAAAATTGAGCTTGTGTATTTCTAAATCAAATAGTATGTTACAATGCATAAGGAACCAGGTTACAGCCCCCCAGTCACCACCTGCAGGGGGAAGCTTTACAAGTGGTGAAGCAGGGCTGCAGGGATCTCTCTGTCTCTCTCTCTATTTCCCCCCTTCCCTCTTGATTTCTGGCAGTCTCTATCCAATAAATAAATAAAGATTTAAAAAATGAATAACAGTAGAGTTATGAGGGGAGGTAGGTACACAAACCCAAGTGTCCCACCACCATTCCAGCTTCTGAGCACCCTCACGCAGGGAGAACATCAACAAGTCAAGGACGTTGCTTCTCAGCAGGTGTGATTATTTATTCATTTACTTATTTTACCAGCTCGTGCTTCCCTGGACAGGAGTGATACAGCAATCAACAGCAATCAGTTCTACCTTCAAAATAAAAATGTTTGCTTTGATTGGACTTTATCACTTCTTTTCATCTCTGCTGCTACCGCTGCATCTCCTACCTGTCCATTTCTTTCCTTTAGTCTTCTTCGGGGTTTCTCCTATCTTCCTCTCTCCAACCCCTTCCCTACACAGTTCACAAAAACAACTTGTACAGTCCTACAACAACTTAACAGCCCCCCCCCCTGCTGCCACCTACCCAACACCCCAATAGCTTACTTGGAAAGAAATAGCAAATCCACGTAGAAAAAAAAAATTTTTTTTTTTAAATCCCAGCTCTTACTAGTGTCCAAGGCTCTACAAAATGTAGCTGTAACACACTACCCTGCCTCCAATGCTGCTCTCTCCAGCTAACAAACACTAGATCCTGGTCCTCATCTATTTCACTCACATGTCAACTCTTGCCTGCTTCCAGGTCTCTCCACAGATTCCTCCATAATTCTCATCACTTTGGTATTTACTGTGGGCATTTACTTATTCACTGAACCACTGTTGCCTCCACTAGTATGTAACTTCCCTGTCTCTCTAGAATGCAACACATGTCTTAAGCTTGAAAATATTTGTCCTCTTTCATACTGATGTCTGCATTTATTTCTATTTTTTAATTTTTATTAGGTGGACTAATGACCTTACAGTAAATATAGTAGTTGGTATATGTGTAAAATCTCTCAGTTTTCTGCAAAACATTCTAACCCCCAATCTAGATCCTCCTCCACCATCATGCGCCGGGACCTGAAAACCACCTTCCCGCCCCCTCCACATCCCTCTTCCCTGAGTCCTTTACTTTGGTGCAACACCAAACCAGTCCAAGTGGTATTTTTTTAAACTAATTGTACAAATGAAGCAGAGTGAAAATATTACTAAACTGTCATTTATTATCATAATTAATAAAACTAAATGAAAATTCATATGATATAAAATGTACAATATTTTTGCTTCTTTTTTTAAATTTCCTTATTGGGAGATTAATGGTTGACAGTCACAGTAAAATACAGTAGTTTGTGCATGCGTAACATTTCTCACTCGTTCACATAGCAATTCAACCCACTAGGTTGCCTGCCATCAAGTGCTATTTTGTGTTACCCCTTCTGTTCTTTTTTATTTTTATTATTTAAAAAAGGAGACATTAACAAAACCATAGGCCAAGAGGGGTACAACTCCACACAATTCCCACCACCAAATCTCCATATCCCATCCCCTCCCCTGATAGCTTTCCCACTCTGCATCCCTCTGGGAGTATGGACCCAGGGTCATTGTGGGTTGCAGAAGGTAGAAGGTCTGGCTTCTGTAACTGCTTCCCCGCTGAACATGGGCATTGACTGGTCGGTCCATACTCCCAGCCTGCCTCTCTCTTTCTCTACTAGGGTGGGACTCTGTTCTTATTGCTCAGTTTCTGTCCATGAGTGAGATCATCCCATATTCAGCTTTCTCTTTCTGGCTTATCTCACCTAACACAATTGCTTCAAGTTCCATCCAAGATGAGGTGAAAAAGGTGGATTCACCATCTTGTTAAACATCAGATATAACCGTAAGAACAAATGCTGGAGAGATTTTGAGCTAAAGGAACTCTCCTGCACTCCTGGTGGGAATGTAAATTGGTCCAAGCCCTGTGGAGAGCAGTCTGGAGAACTCTCAAAAGGCAAGAAATGGACTTACCCTAAGACCTGGCAGTTCTTCTCCTAGAACTGCCTAAGGAACTAAATATACCCATTCAAAAAAAATCTGTGTATACCTATGTTCACAGCAGCATAATTAGTAATAGCCAAAACCTGGAAGCAACCTAGGTGTCCAATAACAGACGAGTGGCTAAGAAAGTTGTGTATTTTTTAATTTATTGAAAATGGCACTGCTTTGTTCATTATTAAAAAAAAAAAAAAAAAGATTAGTCAGGCTGGCCTTCTGGTGTGGCTTTTTGTTTTCTTTTCTTAAAGGTCACAATAAAATATTCTTGTTACTATAAAATATTTCTGAGAGAAACATGATATTTTTTCCCCCCTAAAAAAGCAGTGAGGTTTTAAGGAAAGTTTCACTAGAAGGAGCTGGGTTTTTCTCTGTTGAGTCAGCAGCGTTATGCTATTGTGGTGATCTAATAAACACAAACCTAAAATTTGCAAACCATTTTAAACAAACCTCAATCATAAAATCTCAGTATAAGAAATTGGAAGACGCAACTGCTATCCAGGTGCAAAGTATATAAGCTCCCCAGACAACTTTGCTAAGAATTAAAGAAATATAACCGAGTTAAAACTCTGAGAGATTTACTGAGCTCCATTCTCCCACCCATATCTGTGATAATTCAAGGAAAGAGTTTCTCTGTGGACCTTCCATGTGGAAGCCTCTTTTTTGTGACAGTGCTTGCTTTCAGAATTGCTAAGACAGAAACCCTTGACCTAATTTCCCATCAGAGTACCAAAGAGCTGTCAAAATATCAGCATTCCACTAACATCCTGCTAGAAATAGCAATCCTTGACTTTCTATGCATTCTTATCCTCAGTTCACTTACTAACAGCGAGCCTGGCAGCTTTGGTCAGACCAGTTAGAAAAATGGGCTGAGGAGAGTCAGATGGTAGCACAGCGGGTTAAGCGCAGGTGGCGCAAAGCACAAAGACCCGCACAAGGATCCCGGTTCGAGCCCTGGCTCCCCACCTGCAGGGGAGTCACTTCACAGGTGGTAAAGCAGGTCTGCAAATGTCTGCCTTTCTCTCCGCCTCTCTGTCTTCCCCTTCTCTCTCCATTTCTCTCTGTCCTATCCAACAACGATGGCATCAGTAACAACAACAACTACAACAATAAAAAAACAACAAGGGCAACAAAAGGGAATAAATAAATAAATAAAATTTAAAAAATTAAAATGGGCTGAGAGGCACATCTAATATTAAGCATATTAGAAATCTTCTTGCCTTTGCCACTGGCGACTTGGCTCCAGGTGATTTCTACCTCTTCCCACCACTGGTTTCACCTGTAATTTATTACTAAATAACCACAATAACAAAGACTCCATACATTTACTGGAAACCTACTTTATGACAAATTCTAAAAAAGAAAAAAAACATTGCAAATAAAAGAGATGGAATGTTCCCTATAATCTGTGGCCAGTGAGGAAATCAATCTGTTAAAGACAGACTGTACTCTCTTGTGGGTCAAGAAAAGAAGGAGACATGACATTTTGTTGGGAGACTTCATAAGGGGGACTTCACTCAGGACACATCCAGAAAGAAACTTCAAAGGAAGATGATGAAATAATGAGCAGCAGTGAGCATTGAATTAAATAAATATATATATATAACCACTTAGAGGTGAAAATCACTTTTTCATTTAAATAGAGAGGCAGAAAAAGACAAGGAGTACCAGAGATTGCACCACTGCTCTATTACCTCCCAGGTGGTGCTGGGGCTCACACCTGGACTCCAAGTACGGGAAGGCACATACCCCACCCAGTACCATTCTGTCCCTTCAAACATAGTTACAATTCCACCTCTTTTTTTTTCTTGGCCCCAATTGCTGGGGTTTCATGGTGGCACTATGAAGCCACTGCTCCAGGTGGCCACCCCCCACTCTTTTTTTCTTTTCCCTTTTTATTCAGTTAGGACAGAAAGACATTAAGAGGGATGGTGGACACCTGCAGACCTGCTTCACCACTTGTGAAGTGCCCCTGCTGCAGGCGGAGAGTGGGGGCTCAAACCCAGTTCTTGGTGAGGGTCCTTGGTACTATGCACACTTAACCAGGTGTGCAACCACCCGGTCCTTTACCTCTGCAGGCGGAGAGTGGGGGCTCAAACCTAGTTCTTGCTGAGGGTCCTTGGTACTATGCACACTTAACCAGGTGTGCAACCACCCGGTCCTTTACCTCTGCAGGCGGAGAGTGGGGGCTCAAACCTAGTTCTTGCTGAGGGTCCTTGGTACTATGCACACTTAACCAGGTGTGCAACCACCCGGTCCTTTACCTCTGTTTTTTTTCTTTCTTTCCAAATATTTAAAAGTAGTACCACTTGGCACTTACACAAACACAACTGTAAACACTGAAGTTTTAAGGCACTAGTCAGAATTGCAGGCACTTGGATGTTGGAAACAACTGAATTTTTTTTTAAATACCATCAAAATGAAAAATAAGAGATGAAATCTTTGTAGAGAACTGCAGCATCCTGACAGACCCAACCAGCTGAATCCCACTCATCATCTGGAGACTGCATGCCTCTGATGGAAGAGTTTAAATAACTGCGTGCTAAGGGTCACTGAATTCACAAAGAAAAGCATTTCTGTGGTTAGTTTTTAGGGTTACATAAAACCAAAAGATCTCTCTTTATTTCCTTTGAAGCCTCAACCCACATGACTTCCAGTTAAGATAGGACAGTAAACTGATTCTTCCACGGATCCTCTCTATCCCGAAGCACACGGCAACAAGAAAGGAAACATAAATGATCTGCAGGATGAAGGCAAGGTCAAAAATAATAAAAATGGTTTTGTGAAATAGATAGAGTGGAATCATAAAGTACCAAAAGGTATAGCCTCGAGCTGCCTAAACATGGGGTATGAAAAGAAAAGAAAAGAAAGGAAAAAAAAGAAGAAGAAGAGGGGAGTCGGGAGATAGCGCAGCGGGTTAAGTGCACGTGGTGCAAAGCACAAGGACCAGCGTAAGGATCCTGGTTCCAGCCCCCCCGCTCCCCACCTGCAGGGGTGGGGGTCATTTCACAGGTGGTGAAGCAGGTCTGCAAGTGTCTATCTTTCTCTTCCCCTCTCTGTCTTCCCCTCCTCTCTCCATTTCTCTCTGTCCTATCCAAAAATGACATCAATAACTACAACAAGAAAACAACAAGGGCAACAAACAGGAATAAATAAATAAATAATAAATCTATAAAAAAAAGAGAAGAAAAGATAAAAACAAAAAGCACAGAAGCACGAGTCCTATCAAGTCTGGGGACTAAACATAAAGGAAGGAGTCAGGCCTAGCATCACTGCTCAGAAGTTAGGTCGACCGTGGGAAATCAGACAGTACTCTTTCCCTGGTGGTGGGCTGGCAGGGATCCCTGCCTCATCTGGAGCTGTGGCCAGAGGATAAGGAAGACACAAACTAGCCAGTGGTCAGAACCTTAATAAAGCAGCCTGTGACTGCCCAAGTAATCAAACCTCTAACAGTTTTGGAGGGGGGCTCCATGGAAGCCACATAGTGGAAACTGCAAAACTGCTGAACAGAGAGAGTAGAGAGGAGGAAACAAAGAACTATCAAACGTCAATCTCAAGCCTGTGAAAGAGGCCAATAGTGTGCTGCTTTGCTCTATGGGCAACCCAGGTTCTAACCCAGCGCCGGGTGCACTGAAGGAAGCTTCAAGGAAGCTTTGGTGCTGTGGTTTCTTTCACTGTCTTTGTCTTCTCTGTCTCTGTGCAAAAGAATAAGAATAATTAGATAAATCTAACTCAAAACACACCAGTCGACCAAAGTTCTGATGTAAATAAAGAAATAAAATGTCATAGTGTAAACAAAAGTAATCATCAAGGTACCAATGCAATTCAGTTATATCACAAGTGGTCCAACAAAGCGAGTCTATTTAATATGCTGAGAAAGCTCATTAAAGAGAGTAAAATAGGGGCCGGGTGATGGCACACCTGGTTGAGTGCACATGTTACATAGAGTGCTGCATGGACCCTAGTTTGAGTTCCCGGTCCCCACCTGCAGGGGGAAAGCTTTGCGAGTGGTGAAGCAGTGTTGCAGGTGTCTCTCTGTCTCTCTCCCTCTCTACTGCCCCCTTCCCTCTCAATTTCTGGCTGTCTCTATCTAATAAATAAATAAAGGATTAAAAATTAAAAAGAAAAGAAGTTTTAAAAAGAGAGTAAAATATAAGAAAGAGAAAGGCAGAATTTAAATGAAATGGATTGAAACAATGAGAAATTATATGGTGAATGTAGTCATTAAGATTGAAAGATTAGACAATAATTTCTTTGGCTCTATATGTTAACTCTTTTCAGCCACCAGGTTCCAGATGTTAACATGATGACAACCGGACCTCACTGGGCAGACAATCCCACCAGTGTGTTCTGGAGACCCACTTCCCCAGAACCCCACCCCACTAGGGACAGAGAGAGACAGGCTGGGAGTATGGGTCGACCAACGCCTATCTTTAGCGGTGAACCAATTACAGAAGCCAGACCTTTTACCTTCTGCACCCCACAATGAAACTGGGTCCACACTCCCAGAGGGATAAAGAATAGGAAAGCTATTGGGAGTCAGTAGCACAGCAGGTTAAGCGCACATGGGCGCGAAGCGCAACCACTGGCCTAAGGAAAGCGGTCGGAGCCTCTAGCTCCCCACCTGCAGAGGAGTCGCTTCACAAGCAGTGAAGTAGGTCTGCAAGATCTCTCTTTCTCTCCCCCTCTCTGTCTTCCCCTCCTCTCTCCATTTCTCTCTGTCCTAACAATGACGACATCAATAACAACAATAACGAAAACAATCAAAAAACAAGGGCAACAAAAAGGAAAACAAATGAATAAATATAAAATAAAAAGAATAGAAAAGCTATCGGGGAGGGGATGGGATATGGAGTTCTAGTGGTGGTAACTGTGTGGAGTTGCACCCCTCTTATCCTATGTTTATCTGTGTTTCCTTCTTTTTTTTATCTTTTTTTTTTTTATTTAAGAAAGGATTAATTAACAAAACCATAGGGTAGGAGGGGTACAACTCCACACAATTCCCACCGCCCAATCTCCATATCCCACCCCCTCCCCCGATAGCTTTCCCATTCTCTATCCCTCTGGGAGCATGGACCCAGGGTCATTGAGGGTTGCAGAAGCTGTGTTTCCTTCTTATAAATAAAAGTTAAAAAAATATATTGAAATCTCAGTCAGTAAGACACTTTAAACTGGACTAACTTAAGATAATACTAAGGAACTCACTGAAGAAAATGCCCAGAGGAAGAAGAGGGGGAATATGAAACCTGAAGTTAATAAGTCTGGAAACTAACTCCACAAATATGTAAGTGGTATCACAGCAAAAAAGTAAAGAGACTGCTATGGCAAGAACTTCCAATACTACATTGAAGAGTAATGGTGATAATAGACAGCCCTGTCTAGTCCCTGATCTGAGGGGGAATGCTTTCAGCTTCTGTCCATTAAGTATGATGTTGGCTGTAGGTTTGCTATATATGGATTCCACTATCTTGAGGAATTTCCCATCTATTCCCATTTTTTGTAGAGTTTTGAGCATGAATGGGTATTGGATTTTGTCAAAGGCTTTCTCTGCATGTATTGAGAGAATCATGTGGTGTTTGGCTTTGCTTTTATTAATGTGGTGAATGACATTGATTGACTTACGTATATTGAACCAACCTTGCATTCCTGGGATAAATCGCACTTGGTCATGATGAGCAATCTCTTTGATATACTGCTGTATCCAGTTGGCCAAGATCTTGTTTAATATTTTAGCATCTATGTTCATCAGAGATACTGGTCTGTAGTTTTCCCTTTTTGCTGTGCCCCTATCTGCTTTTGATATCAGGGTGATGTTGGCTTCATAGAAGGTGGAAGGGAATGTTCCTGTTTCTTCAATCTTATGGAAAAGCTTTAGAAATATGGGTATTAACTGTTTCCTGAAGGTTTTGTAGAATTCGTTTGTGATGCCATCTGGTCCAATACTTTTTTGTTGGGGAACAACATTACCATATGACCCAGTAATTCCTCTCCTGGGGATATACCCCAAGGACTCCATAACACCCAACCAAAAAGATATGTGTACACCTATGTTAATAGCAGCACAATCCATATTAGCTAAAACCTGGAAGCAACCCAGGTGCCCAACAACAGATGAGTGGCTGAGAAAGCTGTGGTATATATATATACAATGGAATACTATGCAGCTATTAAGAACAATGAACCCACCTTCTCTGACCCATCTTGGATGGAGCTAGAAGAAATTATGTTAAGTGAACTAAGTCAGAAAGATAAAGATGAATATGGGATGATCCCACTCATCAATAGAAGCTGAGAAAGAAGAACAGAAAGGGAAACTAAAAGCAGGATCTGACTAAATCTAGAGTAGGGCACCAAAGTAAAAACCCTGTGGTGAGGGGGAGGATGGACATTCGGCTTCCCAGGGGTCAGGGGTGGATGGATGGGAGGGGACACAGTCTTTTGGTGGTGGAAATGGTGTTTATGTAATTGAAAAAGTAAAAAATAAATTAAAAAAAATAAAGAGAATGAAAGAGAAGCAAGATTTAAAGAGATAGTTACTACTAAATATATACTATTGAATACACAAATTATGACACTAAACATATATTTTAAACACAGAGAATTTACGTAAACAATTACATAAATTAAAAAATCCATACAAACTAAAATATTGGTGAATAAGAAAATCTCAAAAGCACATTGAAGATCTATTGGAACTGATGGGTTACAAACCTTGAGAGGCTGGTTTCAAGACTTGCAGGTCAGATGAGCTGAGCTCAAGGGTATCTGCATCTCAGATCAGCACACCCCGGCAGGTACTGAGTCTGAGAGCATTCTGTCTCTTCCTTAATGACTGGTGACTATGAAGTAACTATCTTTAACTTCAGAGACAACCCCAAGAAACTCATTGCAAAAGATGGCCTGTAAATGTTTCTGATAACTTCTGGAAATAGGAGGTTTGTCATTTTTAGGCTTATTCACTCGGTCTGAATTTAAATTTCTCTTCCTTATCTGCCATGGTTCTGAATTGATGCAGAACCAAACATGGTCTTTACTAGATGCCCTATGCAACACCATGGTATCACAACCAACTTCACATAAAGGAACTTACAGGGCAAAAGAAGTGAGACAGAGGGCTGCCACCAGCCAAGTTCATGGTCAGCTACAGTTGTTACTATCGCTATTTAGAGTCAATAATTTTCATCACCATGCCCTTATCACTTAAAGAAATAAGAATGACAACCCAAGTTATATGGAAAAGAACTTGATTTGGAGAACATCACAGATTATTTATAATTTAAAATATGGTCTTAAGAAAACAATACGGGCAACAAAAGGGAATAAATAAATAAATATTTAAAAAATAAATATGGTCTTAAGAAACTGAGTACTGGGCTGGGGAGAGAGCATAATGGTTATGTAAAAAACTTTCATGCCTGAGGCTCTGACAGGGTTTCAAGTTCAGTCCTCAGCACCACCATAAACCAGAGCTGAGCAGTGCTTTGGCCTTTATCTATACTTTTCTCTCTGTATCTCTCTTATTAATAAATAAGTATAATATTAAAAATACTTAAAAAAAAGGTTATCCAGGGTTATCACTGAGACTCAGTGTCAGCACTATGAATCTATCACTCCCAGCAGCCATTTTGTTTTCCATTTTATTGGATAGGACAGACAGAAATTGAGAGGGGAGGGGATGACAGAGAGGGGAAGAGAAAGACATATGCAGACCTGCTTTACTGCTAGTGAAGTTTCTCCCCTGCAGATGGGGAGCCAGGGGCTTGAACCCGGATCCTTGAGCAAGTCCTTGCATTTGAAACTATATATGTGTGCTTAACCAGATGTGCAACCATTAAGTCCCCTTGAAAATACTTTTTAAAAAAGAAACTGGATACATATTGGATAAAGACCAGAGCCAAAATTCTTTTAAAAATAAAAAAAGGAAACTTTTTATTTAAACTCCCCTGGAAAGTAGAGCTCAAGAAAGCTTGAGAGATTAAAGACTTGATTCACCCCATTTCCAGACCAAAAAAACAAACAAACAAACAAAACAAAAAAAACACTCTCACCAAAACCACCCATATAAAGCCATCCAAGTGATGCACCTTACCAGTTATCTACTGACAGGAACATAGTCCCTAGAGCCAGTCATCCAGGCCTCAAAACTTCTAAAAACAGCTATGGCACAAGAGCACCACCTACTGAAATAGTTCCAACGGGCAATTTAGTTCATGTGTTGAAATGGACTACCCAATTATTTCCCTTGGCTTCAGAAAATTTCTGACTATGGAAGGACTTCAAATCATTTCAATATAAATGTCTGTACTTCTCTTCTTTAAAGTAGAATCTTGGCTAACACCTCCTAAAAAAAAAAAAAAGGGAGAAAGAAAAGAAGAAAGAAAGAGAAGGAAAGAGAGAGAAAGAAAGGGAAAAGAAAGAAACAGCAAGGTTCTCCTTTCCCTCAACCAAATTCTTTCTTTACTAAGCACAGTAAAGCAATTTATGCAAGTTAATGCCCTTTTCCTATTCTTCAGATAGCTCAGTGAATAATCTAGTGAATAATTTCTAGATCTTTAGATAGCTCAGTGAATGATTTCTAGATCTTCTTCCCTACCTACCTGGTGTCCAAGGAGCAGAGAAAAAAAAACTTAAGGGGAGAATCCATAGAAGTTCTAATGAGTTGGGGAGTCGGGCTGTAGCGCAGCAGGTTAAGCACAGGTGGCGCAAAGCACAAGGACCGGCATAAGGATCCCGGTTCGAACCCCAGCTCCCCACCTGCAGGGGAGTCGCTTCACAGGCAGAGAAGCAGGTCTGCAGGTGTCTGTCTTTTTCTCCCCCTCTCTGTCTTCCCCTCCTCTCTCCATTTCTCTCTGTCCTATCCAACAACGACAACAATAATAATAACTACAACAATAAAACAAGGGCAACAAAAGGGAATAAATAAATAAATAAAAATTTAAAAAAAAGAAGTTCTAATGAGTCTGGGAAGAATACATGTTAAAGTCAGTCAAATTTAAAGTCTGACCAGGCACAATACAAAGACTGGTGAATTATGCCCCTTTTCAAAATTGTTTAAAGTCCTTCTTCCCTCAAAAGCCTAAAATGAGCACTGACATTCTAAACTAGCATCACTGGAGGCCAAATAGATTGCCAGTAAAAGGGAATAAAGAAGAAAAGACATAGGGAAAGACAATTTATGAGATATTGTATCTCCTAACTGGGTTAATTAGGTAGCTGCTAGTCCCTGAATTACATGCATTTCTATTTCAGACTCTTGTATTCTTGTATTGACTGTATTCTACAAGATCAGCATCAGTGTTTTCATTTTCTTATCTATTTTGAATGTCCGTATCTTCCCTCAGCCCCATATGAAACTGCATCCTTTGCTTCCCTATAATCTAGAGAATCCCACTCTTTCTTTCTTTCTAATTCTGTAAAAAAATGTTTATTATCTTTATTTATTGGCTAGATACAGCCAGAAATCAAGAGAGTAGGGGGAGATAGGGAGAGAGACAGAGAGAGACACCTGCAGCCCTGCTTCACCATTTGCAAAGATTTCCCCCTGCAAGTGGGGACTGGGGTTTTGAGCCTGGTTTCTCGTGTAACATATGCACTCAATCAAGGAACCCCACTCTTCCTTCTCATGATTTATTGCTATCCCTGTTCATTTCATGGGCCTTTTCTTCATCATTATCCCTGCCTGTTACCTCCATTGCTCTTGGCTAGTTAAAAACAAACAAAATCCTTTTTCCCATCTCAAAAAAAAATCATAGCATTAAAAAAGCCTTTTTTTCTTAGTGATGTCATTCTACTTTCTACTTTTACTTCCCCCTCAAGCTTTTTAGCATTATTCTACACTCATTCTTGCTGTTCAGACTTTCTCTGCAAAAGTTTGTTCCCCAATTTTTAAAAACAATTTCTGTTCCTACCATTGTTCTGAAGTTTTCTGAGTGAAGTAACTCTGTCCTAGCAAATATCCGGGGACAAACCTAGGACTAACAATTCCGGCCTTCCTTGCTGCACCAAAAAACACCAGCAGGACTCACCCTTGTCAACAAGCTTTCCTCCCTTTGTTTCATGAGATCGCTCTTCTCCCCCCCACTGCTCAGTCAGCCCCTCAGAGAACTCTGGTCATTATTTTAAGAAACAATGTTCATGTTTCTTAAAAGTGGTACTCTGCCCTTGCAGTAGTTTCAAATGTACACAAGATGTGTCCCATTTTTCCTTCCATGGCACACAAGACCACAAAAAACTATCAGCTGACATTTTCAGAAACTGAGGCAAATATTCTATGTCCTTATCAACTATATTAGCAATTGTTACATGAGAAAAGTTCTAAGTGTAAGCCTCAAGAAGATAATGGGCAATGACTCAGCAAAATATGAAGAACAGAGATCTATTTCCTAGGGTCCCACTTCAGATATTACTAGTAACCCTAAATACAGAATGTCTCCCAGGCCTACTTTTGAACTGATATACTAATATCTGACCAAAGACTACTTTAATGTTCAGTCTTCCAAAAAGGCAAAAAACTATACATCTATTTCCAAAAGCTAAACTGGTTAAATTTCTCTGATTCACCTGCTTTAGCAGTTCAGGTGAGAGCAAGGAAGTAGGCCTGGCACATGACACTTGGTAATATTAGATGTCCAAAGGTGATATACCAAGTCTTTACTTATGCCCTACCTCTTGGCTATGAGAAAAGGAGAAAGGTGAGACCAAACTACTGGTTAGCAACAAACCACTTCCAGCATATACCAATATGAGCCATGCACTGGCTATATGTTGTGGTCACCGAAACCTCCCTCTGGAGGCCGAGACTTGGCAGCAAAACAGAGTTTTAGAAGGAAAATAAGATTGTGGAGGGAAAATATTCTGAGTCTTAAATTAAAAAAAAGAAAAGTGAGACAAATCTCACAGAAACCGGGTGGACCAGTCCTTGATTATTTTTATTAAATGTGAATAACTCAATGAAGACAAACCCTGAGACTCTGAAGCAGAACTAAGGTTACCAAAAAGGGTGGGGGAAAACCACTGGGAAAGAAGGTTAATGGACTGTGAGAGGAGGAAATCGACACCTTGACTGTGGGAGTAGTGTGGCGACACACAATTTGAAAAGAACTGATCTCCACAGAGGTTGGACCAATTGACATTCCCACCAGCAGTGCAGGAGGGTTCCTTTGACCCCACAGCCTCTCCAGCATTTGCCGCTGTTACCTTTTCTGATGTATGACATTCTCACAGGAGTGAAGTGGTATCTCATTGTTGTCTTTATTTGCATTTCTCTGACAATCAGAGACCTGGAGCATTTTTTCCTGTGTTTCTCAGCCTTCTGGATCTCTTCTGTGGTGAATATTCTGTCCAAGTCCTCCCCCCATTTTTGGATGGGGTTATTTGTTGTCTTGTTGTTGAGTCTGGCAAGCTCTTTATATATGTTGGTTATTAAACTCTTGTCTGATATATGGCATGTAAAGATCTTCTCCCATTCTGTGAGGGGTCTCTTGATTTGGGTGGTGGTTTATGTTGCTGTGCAGAAGCTTTTTAATTTGATGTAGTCCCATAGGTTTATACTTGCCTTAGTCTTCTTTGTAATTGGATTCGTTTCATTGAAAATGTCTTTAAAATGTATGCGGAAAAGAGTTCTGCCAATATTTTCCTCTAAGTATTTGATAGTTTCTGGTCTAACATTCAAGTCCTTGATCCACTTGGAATTTACTTTTGTATTTGGTGAAATACAGTGATTCAGTTTCATTCTTCTGCATGTTTCAACCCATTGTTTCCAACACCATTTGTTGAAGAGACTCTGCTTTACATATATGTTCTTGGCAGCACAATTTGTAATAGCCAAAACCTGGAAGCAACCCAGGTGTCCAACAACAGACGAGTGGCTGAGCAAGTTGTGGTATATATACACAGTGGAATACTACTCAGCTGTAAAAAATGCTGACTTCACCATTTTCAGCTGATCTTGGATGGACCTTGAAAAAATCATGTTGAGTGAAATAAGTCAGAAACAGAAGGATAAATATGGGATGATCTCACTGTCAGGCAGAAGTTGAAAAACAAGATCAGAAAAGAAAACACAAGTAGAACCTGAAATGGAATTGGCATATTGCACCAAAGTAAAAGACTCTGAGGTGGGTGGGTGGGGAGAATACAGGTCCATGAAGGATGATAAATGACATAGTGGGGGTTGTATTGTTAAATGGGAAACTGGGGAATGTTATGCACGTACAGACTATTGTATTTAGTGTTGAATGTAAAACATTAATTCCCCAATAAAGAAATAAATTTAAAAAAAAGAACTGAAACAGGTCACTTAGAACATGCTGTCTTGTAAACCAATACTGCCTGAATGAAAAACTGCAAATGCCCTGAAAGATGATCTATTATAAAACATTTTTTAATTAAGGACTATCTTAGGAAGGTCTTGCTGACAGTTACGCTTTTCTCTGCTTCAGTTTGTGCACCAATAAAATAAAACCTCGTAGGGATACTGTGAGTAGTAAAATATATTGATAGATAAAAAGCACTCTCATCATCTGTGACTGGCACTTTGTAATCGAAAATGTTAGCCAGTACTACTTGTTGTTGCATTTCAAATAAAAAGAAGTTAATAGTGGGCTCAAATTGTTAATGCATTTCTAATATTGACATGTTCTTTGAAATATTAAATCTCCTAAAAGCTTAGACTTGGGAGAACAGAAGCAACTGGTGGCATTACTTTATAAGATCTAGCTATATGTAAATAGCATAAAAGGACATAAGTTATGGTGAGGTCTTTCATGATACAGCAAATGCTAATAAAGGGATTTTTCAAAGTTAACCCAATTGCCAAATAATTCGGTTACAGCAATAACTATCTATAGCCTTCTAAAACCCTTAGACAGCAGGAATCTTCCCCTTTCTCTATAAAGCCCGTTATTTCTCTCAGGCCTAGAAACTCTAGTGTGGGACTCACTTTCCTGCATGCTTCTCTCAATTCCTACCAACTGATACTGCATCTGCTGATCCCAACCCAATCAATGCAACCAGTACCACCTCAGCATGTTTCACTTTGGACTATGTCCAAAGAAGTCAGGCGTGGAATGTCAACCTTCATTACTCGGCCACCAGGTTCCAGATGATACCATAATGCCAACCTGACTTCCCTGGGAATACCACACCCCACCATGTATCCTGGAGCCTCACCTCCCCAGATCCCTACCCAACTAGGGAAAGAGAGAGACAGGCTGGGAATATGGATCGACCTGCCAATGCACATGTTCAACAGAGAAGTAATTACAGAAGCCAGACCTTCTACCTTCTGCCACACTCCCAGAAGGATAGTATGAATAGGGAAGCTACAAGGGAGGGGATGGGATATGGAGTTCTGGGGTGGGAATTGTGTGGACATGTACCCCTCCTATCCCATAGTCATGTCAATATTTCCATTTTATAAATAAAAATTTAAAAAAATAAGTTGGTGGCATTCTCCAAGACTTCTCCATTAGGTAAAAATAATCTCTCTTGGCAAGGTGAAATGCCCATCAGCAAAACTGCTCATGAAAGTCAACGGTGAGAATAAGCATCAATGTCTTAGACTGGCTGTGCACCCCACAAACATGAAAACCCCCCAAGTTGTTTACTTTACTATACCACAAATATTAGAACTGGAGTTTTTTAAAATTTTTGCTAAGCCAAGTCCTAGCACATTCAAAATATGGTAAGCCAAGATGGCTTGCTGGGTAATCAAGGGCTCTGGGTTATATAAAAACACTAGCTTACAATAAAATGGCTGTAAACACAGTATGGTCCTTATTGATTATGTTAAATTGCATTTGAAACCTTTTCATTTTCCCTAGCTGCAAAGAACAGGGCAAAGAGTCTACTTAAGAAAAGAGTTAAATTTAAATAAACTGTAAATTTTTGCAACATCACTTGGAAACTTGAGTTCAATTTCTGTTTTATGTACAACACCAAACAATGCAGTTTATTATTTGAAATTCAAACACAACAAGCAAACTAGGTTCCAGCTGTAACCCAAACATTATTAGCACTGTGGATAAAACTAATTTATTTCTCTCTAAAAGAAAATGGTAATGATAGTAATCTTATAGAGAAAGGAAAATTAAAGTTAACTATAAACAGAAATTGAAACTGTTAATAAATAACTCTGGAAAATATCAAATATCATTTACTCAAAATCTGAGGCTCCTCCTACAGGCACACACACACAAATCTAAACCTAGGAGTAAGGAAGAAAGAACAAAAAATTAAAAGAAAGTAATTTAAGCTCCTAATACATAAGGTGGAGGGAGAAAAGATTGGCTATCTAGGAAAAAGAGATAAATAAAATGCCATGTCACCAAAGCAAAGACATATAAGGAAAAATCATGAACATTTAATAAATACATAAAGAAATCAAGAAAAAAATGACTTTACAGTCAGTATCTAAGATGAAGTCTGTATGTAATTATGAGGTCTAGGGAGAATGTAACTATGATGTAATAACTCAATCTGACCATAGAAGGCACTGAGGCACTATAATTTAAAACCATAATATTATAATTTAAGGCTTGGAATAACAAACTTAAAATAGAAATGTCGTAAACTCTACAGAGTTTTACATTCACCATTAACATACTCTATGCCTACAGCAATTAAGAAAAAAAAGTACAAAGAATAATCATGGTGCCACATAATGGATGTAAATAGATAATCTACACATTCAACAGACATCTACTGGGCCAAGGCACCAGCTCAGACGGTCAGAGCACTGACCTGCGCGCTCTAGAGGCCGCATGTCCAGTCCCCCTGCTACCTTATGCCAGAGTTAAGCAGTACTCTAGTCCTCTTTCCCTGTCTTCTTCCTCTTCATCTTCTCTCATAATATATAAATAAATACATCTCTTTAAAAAGGTATCTGCTAACTGCTGGTTAAATGAAAAGTTTTCAATGGTACTGGTAATCAAAAGCGAAAACAAAGTAAAAAAAAAAAAGGATATCATTGCTTACGAAATTAGCAACTAAAAACACTGGCAAAAATAGTTAAATAGCTCTTCATTTATACAAGTTTGCAGGAATGTAACTGGTACAAGTTTTCTGCAGGATAATGAGTAAGACTATCAGTTGTATTGAAAGAGTTTATACCCTTCCACCCATTAATTCACTTCTAGGAATTTAGGCTCAGGAAGTAACTTGAGTTGAACATAATAATTATATAAAAGGATGCTTCTTGCCTTTTTTTTTTCAATAGTTAAAATGCCAACGATCTAAAATTCTAACAAAAGGCAATTAAGTATTTGGAATTTGCTCATATGAAGGAAAATAGTGAACCACTAGTCTCATTTTAGAAGAATGTGATTTAGTGGCATGAAAAACATTTACAGCAGACTGCTGAGATTAATACTATACAACATGATAACGATTTTCTTATATACAAATACACACACATACATATATATCATCCCAAGACTGGAAGGCTATATACTAGCAATAAGCATTAATATATAGTACGAGTTAAGTTAATCCTAATATCATACAATGTAAACCTATATATGCACTCAAAGTTGCTGCCCATGTCAATTACTTTTCACTTTTTATTTAGAGAGAGACAAAGGAAGAGAAAAAGCAAAGAGAGAGGCAAAAGGAAAAGAGAGAGAGAAACTATAGCACCACTCCAGCACCTATGACCCTCTCTCAATGTCATCCATGCAGCTTCCACTACAGAATAACTCACCCAACCACAGAAAGCTCTGAGATGCTATAATTTAATATCATAATATAAGCTACCTAAGATTTGAACAATAAATTTTAAAAAGAATGTCACAAACTCTAAGGAGTTGTACACTTATCATTAACATACTTTATGCATATAGGAATAAAAATAGAAAAAATGATGATAACAAAAAAAAATAGTACTTAGATGATGAGAGATAGCATAATGACTATGCAAACAGTCTCAGGCATGAGGCCCCAAAGTTCCAAGTTCAACCCTCAGACCAACACACACCAGAGCTGAGAAGTGCTCTGGTAAAGAAAAAGAAAGAAAGAAAGAAAGAAAGAAAGAAAGAAAGAAAGAAAGAAAGAAAGAAAGAAAGAAAGAAAGAAAGAACAGCCACCATGTTGCAGATGCCATTATGATACCATCTTGACTTCCCTGTGCAGACAAACTCAGCATGTGTCCCAGAACCTCATCTCTCCAGAGCCGTAGCCCACTAGGGAAAGATACAAACAGGCTGGGGGGTATGGATCGACCTGTCACCATCCATGTCCTGCAGAGAAGCAATTACAGAAGCCAGACCATCCACCTTCTGCAACCCAAAAAGAATTTTGGTCCATACTCCCAGAGGGATAAAGAAAAGGGTATTTTCCAATGGGGGGGGTTGTGATATGGAATTCTAGTGGTGGGGACTATATGGAATTATACCCCTGTTATCTTACAATCTTGGTAATCAGTATTAAATCACTAATAATTTTTTTAAATATAACTAAATAACCAGACTTAAACTCATAAAATTTTTAATTAAGAAGAAATAAATACTATTAAGTACTGAAATATATGAACTATTAATAATGTGAACTATTAATATGTTATTATTAAGTTTAATCATTATAATAAATAGCATAATTATATTATTTAACATACATTCAATATAAATTTTATTGTTATTAATGTATTATACTATCATATATAACAAAATGCTTAAACATATTAAAACATATTTTATAAATAACAGATTATTAGTAGCAGTACAACAGCTAGTACTTACATAGTACTTATTCTGTGCTAAAGACAATTATAAGTGCTTTAGAAGTATCTTGATTATGGGAGTCGGACGGTAGTGCAGCGGGTTAAGTGCATGTGGCGCAAAGCACAGGCCCCAAGGAAGGATCCCAGTTCGAGCCCCTGGCTCCCCACCTGTAGGGGCGTCGCTTCACAGGCGGTGAAGCAGGTCTGCAGGTGTCTATCTTTCCCCCAGTCTTCCCCTCCTCTCTCATTTCTCTCCTGTCTAACAACCACAACATCAATAACAACAATAATAATAACTACAACAAAAACAGGGGCAACAAAAAGGGAAAATAAATAAAATAAAGTAAAATAATTAACAACAACAAAAAAGAAGTATCTTGATTAATCTCTACAATCACTTTTTTTTTTTTTTGCCTCCGGGTTATTGCTGGGGCCCGGTGCCTGCCCTACAAATCGACTGTTCCTGGAGGCTATTTTCTCCCCCGTTTTTGTTGCCCTTATTATTAATGTTGTTGTCATTGCAGAAAGAAATGGAGAGGAGGGGAAGACACCTGCAGACGTGCCGCACCGCTTGTAAAGCGACCCCCCTGCAGGTGGGGAGAAGGGGGCTCCAGCAGGGACTCAGGTCCTTGCGCTTCAAGCCACGTGCCCTTAGCCGCTGCTACTGGCCAGCCCCCTCTATGATCATATGTTTATAGTCAAGGAATCTGCAGAGAAGAAAAGTTAAATATCTTACCCAAGGAAACAAATATCAGAATGAAGAACCACTATGAAACATATCACATGCTATGTACACCACAAATCACTGAAGACAGGTCACAAAAGAAAATGAGTTGAATATAAAAAACTAATTTTTATTTATTTTAATTTTTAATTTTAATTTGTATTTTATTTTAATTTTATTTGAATGCAAAGGATCAATCACCATGATATCATATCTAAGAACAAGAAAAATTTTTATCTAAGTAGAACCAGGAAACAATGTCTTCATAGTAAAAAAAAAAAAAAAATTATCCATAATCTAGGACTGGAAGTAGATGTCTCATTGTCTTGTAAATAAGACAGCTGGAATAACTTGCAAATTAAATAAAACTAATTTTTAGTTTTATCCATATTAAAAGAAAAGTTTTAAATAACCTTAACTTAAAATCTTTTTTTTTTTTTTTAAGGGGAAACTATCCTTTTCTTCTAAGCATTTACACTTCTCGTTTACATTCACAATGCTTAATTTCTCTGTGGAGTCTTTCTAGTAACTACATCCCATCCAACATCATCAATGTCAACAGTCTAATAAGATTCTCAGTGGGACTTTCCAACAGTCAAAGGTGATCTCTCTGTCTGCTGTTTCTATTTATACATCCCTAGTTCACCCACTCAGACTTCTGTGAAGAACTTCACGTGTGGAATGACAACTTCATTACTCGGGTGAGACCTTTCCTTTTATAGTACACTCTAATTTCATCTCAGGTAGTTCACTTTCTAACAAAGTCCCATAACCTAGATATACACCAGTTTCTGTGCGAGAGAGCTTCTGTGCACACGTATCCATAAACTACTGCAAAATATATACCTGAAAGCAGTAGTACACTAGAGTTTGCAGTGAGTACCTCCCTAACACTTCCTCTCCACTATTCCAAGCATGGGATCCATGATTGCTCAACAAATTGTTTGGCTTCGTATATTAACTCTCTTTTCAATCACCAGGTTCCAGATGCCACCAGGATGCTGGCCAGGCTTCCCTGGATTGAAGACCCCACCAATGTGTCCTGGAGCTCAGCTTCCCCAGAGACACACCTTACTAGGGAAAGAGAGAGGCAGACTGGGAGTATGGACCGACCAGTCAACGCCCATGTTCAGCGGGGAAGCAATTACAGAAGCCAGACCTTCTACCTTCTGCAACCCTCAACGACCCTGGGTCCATACTCCCAGAGGGCTAGAGAATGGGAAAGCTATCATGGGAGGGGGTGGGTTATGGAGATTGGGTGGTGGGAATTGTGTGGAGTTGTACCCCGTTACCTTAATCCTTTCTCAAATAAAATAAAAAAGAAAAAAATAGAAAAAAAAAAAACCACGCCTGTGACAGGGTAAAAGGAGCAAAATTTTTTTCTATACAGTTAGAAGAATTCCACTTGTCAAGCCAATTTGATGATATTGGAAGAACTGAATGGTTCTAGCTAACACCTTACCACCCACTACATCATAGGAACCTGTATAATTTCCTAAATAGAAGCCATTCAAAATGCTTTCAAGAAGCTAAACAAAATAAAATAAAATAAAATAAGTAAATAATTTTTGCTTACAGCAAGGGGAAAAAAAGGCAGGAAGGCCTATCTGTAATTTGTTTCTTCTGAATATAACTGTGTTTGTATAGACTAGGGAAACAACAAGTAGAGCATGGGACCTGCATACCTGAGGCTGCCTGTTCAGTCACTATCTCTGTATGTCCTGGCATGGTGCTCTGGTTCCTTTCTCCTTTCATATCTGTGTGAAGTTCTGTTGACATATACTTCATACAAAAATCATAAAATAAATGTTCTAACTGTTGCCATCAGAGCTTCAGAGCCCAGGGACAACCTTTTTTAGATGAAAGAAAGGAAGGAAGGAAGGAAGGAAGGAAGGAAGGAAGGAAGGAAATAAAGGAAAAGAGAGACTGGCTGAAAAACAGGAAAAGAGAGAGAGAGAGGCTCCACATTAAAGATTCTCTTGGTGTGGTAGGGGCTGCCCTCAAACCTCCATCAAATGCAAGGCAAAGCAGGCACTGTCCCAGGTGAGCTGTCTCATCAGCCCTAAAACAAATCTTTAAACTAAAACAAATCAAGCTGGGATGGGGGGGTCACTTTGGGGTCCTGATGCAAGATGGTGGAAAAGAGCTTCAGTTGGCAGTGAAAGCATCTATCATGGAGAGATGAGTCGTACCCATGTGCCAACCACTGTATTGTAAACCATTAATCTCCGCAATCAAATAAGTAAAAGAACAGTAAGTAAATAAATAAATAAAAGTGTTTGTATCCTTCATGTAAAAAAATGTAAGGTAAATATTAAATATCTAAGACAAGGGATTTTTGTAACAATTGTCTTTTATCATTGTTATATAGTAGCAAAAGTTTTGCCAATTGATAAAATTGTCCCCATTTTCTCAAGTTCAATTCATTATCTCTCAGTCACTCTAGATTTTCCCCCCCCTTGGCAGCACAAATCTCTGTTCTCAGTTCCTAACAATCTATGAATGAGTATAGGAATATTTAATATGAAAGTAAAATGTCTGGCATCTAATATTAATGAAAAGAATAATCATTCTCACTTTATCTAAAATTTCATTTAAAATATCAGTGTCCAAACTTATCAGGTATCTTTTTTTATATTTATTCTAGTGAAGGAGATACAGAGAGAGAGAACAAGGAGAGGGAAGGCAGGGGTCAGACAAATCAGAGCACTGCTCAGCTCCAGCTTATGGTTGTGTTGGGACTGAACCTGGGAACTGAGTCTTAGGCATGTAAGTCTTCTGTATAACCATTACACTATCTTCCCAGCCCTGATCAAGTTTTTTTTTTTTTATGATTATCTGTCTTTATTAATACCATATGTAGGATAAAATTCAAATTGCTACAGCTAATATAATGCCTCATTGACCACAGCAATTCTAAAATAATCAATGCATTTTTATTATGTTCCTATGAACTTGAAAGCCACTGGACAATTTTAAGGTAATGATTCAATTTTAACAATGATACAAACTCTAATGGCAAGATGTGATCTTTACTGCTGTCTTTGTGTTTTACATAAATTTTCTTTTACATGTTCCCACAGTAGGTAGTAGTTATAATACTTAACACATAGAGCCAGTATATTTAATAACAGTCCCTGATATTTTGAATTATGTAACTTTCACAATGACATATATTTCCTAGGCTCTTTCACTCGGATAATCATTTGTTGTGTACCTGCTTCAATCTTTTTTTTTTTTTAATTCTAATCATGCTTCTCTTCCTTCAGAATTTTCTGTCTGTACAAGAGTTTCATTTCAATAAAGCTTCTTTTATATTTTATTATGTTTTCTATAGTTTCTCAGAGATATGACAAGGTTCAGCCCCTGTTTTTAAATTTCTTTATTGAAGAATTAATGGTTTATAGTCGACAGTAAAATACAATAGTTTGTACATGTGTAACATTTCTCAGTTTTTCACATTTCTATTCAACCCCCACTAGGTCCTCCTCTGCCATCATGTTTCAGGACCTGAACCTCACCTCCACCCCAGAGTCTTTTGCTTTGGTGCAATACACCAGCCAGCCCCTTTTAAAAGTCATCCCAAACTTTCAAACTTAACAAAGGCAACAAAAAGGAATAAATATTAAAAACTAAAAAATAGATTTACTTAGAAGCTCAGAACCATATATAATTCTTCTATGTAGCACTACCTGTCTCTTATAAGTAAAGTATACATAGATTAAGAGGTGAAGTGTTCACAAAATCCCAGCATTTTGAGTTTTCATTGGCTAGAGCAGGAACCTAAAAGCTACACAAATGACCCACGCAGATGTTGATGTCGTCTCTGAGGTCAGTTAATATGTGTTTTAGATCTCTGGGTACACCCATGTTGGGAATGTATATACTGATGATTACTGTATCTTCTTGCTGGACTAAACTTTTGATCATAATATAGCATCCATTTCTGTTCCTATTTGTATGTATGTATGTATGTATGTATGTATGTTTGCCACCAGGGTTATCACTGGGGCTCAGTGCTGGAACTATAAATCTACCGCTCCCAGCGGCCTTTTTTTTCTATCAATCCACCACTCCCAGTGGTCTTTTTTTTTTTCTTTCTATTTTTATTTGACAGGACAGGGAGGAATTGAGAGGGAAGGGAGAGATTAAGAGCAGGCAAGAGGGAGTCGAGCTGTAGCACAGCGGGTTAAGCGCAGGTGGCGCAAAGCACAAGGACTGGCATAGGGATCCCGGTTCGAACCCCGGCTCCCCACCTGCAGGGGAGTCGCTTCACAGGCGGTGAAGCAGGTCTGCAGGTGTCTATCTTTCTCTCCTCCTCTCTGTCTTCCCCTCCTCTCTCCATTTCTCTCTGTCCTATCCAACAACAACAACAACAACAATAACTACAACAATAAAACAACAAGGGCAACAAAAGGGAATAAATAAAATAAACATTTAAAAAAAGAGAGAGAAGGCAAGAAAGAGATAGGCACCTGCAAACCTATTTCACCACTCATGAAGCATTCCCCTGTAGGTGGGGAGCAAGGGCTCAAACCCAGGTCATTGCACATGGTAATATATGCGTGCTTAACTGGGTACACCACTACCTGGCCCACTCCATTTCTGTTTCTGATTACTTTAATTGCCTGAAAGTATTTTCTTTACTAAGAGAATAACTGTTCCTTTCCTTTATTATAACTATTGACTTGGAAAACTGTTCCAGACAGTTTCTTTGAGCCTCTACTTGTCTTTTCTTTTGCTGTATTTCCTGAAGATAAGGAATAGACAGATTTCATTGTTTAATCCATTTGGTGATTCTGTCTTTTCATTGGTACATTTAGGACATTCACATTTGGAGTGATTAATATATGCAATTGATTTGCAGCCATTCTAACTTTTATTTTCTGGTTGTTATCATATTTCTGTTGTTTCATTTCCCATATACTTCTATCAATCATCATCTGTGGATAGTTTTCTATAATATTTTCACACTGACTTCATCTGTACCTCCTATGGATCTGTGCTCCATGTTTTGGTTTGTGGTTACCACATGTGTCGTGCTGAACTTAATCTACATCTAAACAGTCATCTTTTAAACTTCTCACTTCATTATTTGGTTGTACCACTCTTCATTTTTTCCTCCCCTCTTATTGTTCTTTCCTATTACTGTTGTTTGTTTCTAGTTTTATTTTATTGTTAATCACCTTGCTCAGAGTTTGTCTTCTTGTTTCTTCTTTTCTTGTAATGCAGGAGTGGGGGTAGTAACTTCCTTAAGCTTTTGTGCTTGAGAAGATCTTTCTCCCTCATATTTGAAGAAGAATTTTGCATGGTAAAACATCCATGGATGGCAATTTTTAACTTTTAGTACTTTAATTATATCAGTACACTCATTCCTTGCCTCTAGAGTTTGTGATAATAGACTGGTATCCTTACTATATATGTCATGTTCTTCCTTTTTTAAAAGAAAGAAAACTCTCTAGAGACAACCTGCAATGTTTTTTGTCCTTATTTTTGGTAGTTTTGCAGTAATGTATCTTGGTATATGTCATTTCGGATTAGTGACTCTGGGTGTTCTCTCAGCTTCCTGGATGTCTATGTTCTGAACACTGGCTAAGACTGCTAGGAAACTTTCCTGCTATGATTTCTTTGAATTTAGTCTTACATTCCAAGAATGTATTCTAGAATACATTCTTCTATTTATATTATATTAATGCTTCTATTTTCCTCTTAGAATTCCAATAACTTTACTATTTCTCCCTTTTAAAATATATTTACTTATTTAGATAGAGAAAGAGATATTTGAGAGGGCAGGAGAAGGTAGAAAGGGAGCAAAAGAGATACCTACAGTACTGTTTTACATTTTGTGAAGCTTCTCCTCTTAAGGTTAGGGCCAGGGGCCTGAAACTGGCCCTTGCACACTCTGATGTATGCAATCAACCAGGTGTGCCCCTGTCCAACCCCTCTATCATTTGCCTTTCTAACAGAGACTACTATTTCTTGTAGAGTTGCATTATTTTTCCTGAGCCTTTTTTCCCACAACCTTTGAATTCAAATAGTGTGTTCATTTTGCCCTCTAGTCCTACTATTCTCTCCTCTGAATGACTGAGTCTATTTCCTAAGCTTACCATTTGAGCCTAAAATATATTCAAAATATTTTTCACACACAGTAACTCTGGAATTTTTCTTTCATGGTTTCTATCTCCTTAGTGAGAGAATCTTTTAGCTTCTCAATCTTTCTCTGTATTAAGTTTCCTGAATTAGCCTGACAATGAATTCTCTACATTATTTTTCTGGTAAGTCTTCCAGTTTTGTATGTTCCTAGAATTCTTCTGTGGTCTTTCAGGGGGGTCTGCCATGATTTTTGATGGGGTGGTAATATTATATCTGTTTGCACATTTAGTGTGGCTTCTGTTGTGTCAGCAGGTGGCAATGTCACTACAGTGCTGGATTTTCCTTTTGTTTATATGTTAAAGTGGGGAGAGATGTTTCCAGTGTAGCAACTGGCTATGCTGTGAGGTACAAGATCTAGCTGAAATGTTCCAGTCTACATTTAGATCTTTGAGAACCAGCAGTGTAAGAGCTATATATTCCCACACTTCCCCCACGGAAGTTTCATCTCACCCTCTTCAAACCATAATCCTGATCCACCACAGGGTCTGAGATTCCCAATCAAACTCCCACTTGTGTCTCTCCCTTCCACATCTGCATCCCAGATCTGTGAAAACAAACTAAAGTCCATTGATGTTTCACCCTGCATTATCCCTTGCTTTGCTTCTTAGATCTCACTTATAATTGACATCATTTGGTATTCATCACCTTCTGGCTTACTTCACTCAGCATGATTCCCTCCAGTTCCATTCATGTTGTTGCAAAAGAGAAGATTTTTGTCATTTCTCATAGTTGAGTAGTACTTCAATGTGCATATATGCAACTTCCTCACCCATTCATCTACTGTTTGATACTTAGATTGTTTCCAAATTTAGGCTATGGTAAATAATGCTGCCATGAATATAGATATGCACAGACTTCTGGATAGTGCTTCTGGATAGATGTTTAGGAGAGGAATTTCCAGACTGTATGATAATTCTGTTTTTAATGACTTCAAAGATCTCCAAACTATTTTCCACAGGAGCTGGACCAATTTCCACAGTAGTGTAATTCTTATCATTTTTAAAAATAAAAGTTACTAACAGTAGAGAACCCTGGTTATCACAAACATTTCTGTATATTTAAAATTTAAATTTTTGTAGGTCTTACCTTTTTTGTGTATTATCTTTACAATGTATGTCACTGATACTACAATTTATCATAGTTATTTTTATTTGACTTTGCTGGCATAGTTTTCTGAAGCTCCCTACTTCAGTCAATCCTATTAATAAGCAAGTCCTAAAGAGTAGATATCTATCAATCATCTCTTTGTAAAGCTTTATTTTCAAATATCACTTGCTATTAGTATTTAGCTGACTCTATGGTCTCCAAAGTGCAAGACATCAAAAAGGTTTCTTAACATCTTGTTTATATTTATCTCTTCCCCTAATGTCTCCATCTAATAAGAAAAAAAAAACAGATTAAATGCATGTATAAGAAAAATGTAAAGGCAAAAAGCTGATTAAGAAAAAGGAAGAAATTCGAGAAATTGGAAATTTCAGGAAGAAAAAAATGATCAAAGTAAAATGACTAAAAGGAAATTTTAAGCTGAAAATAATAAAAGGGAATAAGATATATAATAATAAGGCATTAATGTCAGATGTTGACCAAGAAAAAGATGCTTGAAGGAAATAAAATCCAATCTCTTGATCCCTAAATCATAGCTCACAGGACAACTGACAGCTTTAAAATCCCATTCCAGGGATATGTGGTTATCCCACCCTGATATTTGTTATGCCAAATATTACTGCTGACTTGGGGTGCACTCAAGTAAATTGCAAAGACCACCATCATCTCTGCTCCCCGCCAAAAGACACATAAGGGACTTAGAGCTAGAGGCAGAGCCAGTGGCAAAGGTATTACAGCAGTAGGCCAAGGATTACACAAAGCAAGTGTGGTATTGAGGTTAAAATTAAATGAAATAGAAGAGAAATGAAGACAAGGGGGGATGAGAAGAACAAAAACAATATCAGAGTGAGTCGTTTCTATATGGCAGGGAAAATAAACATCTGGAATTATTTGGTGCTTGGTACCACAAAATTTATGACTTTGTTCCTCCCTTGCAATTATTTCTTAGTAACACCACAAAGACCTAAAAGCTAAAACAAACCAGAGTAGCTAAAATGCATTTAAATATAACCATTAAAACATACACATACAAATATACACCTTTTTAAAGTGACAGAACAGTTAACTGCACAAAGAATATTCCTAGCTGAACTAAAGAAATGTTTACCCTAAAACCTTTAGTCAAAATTGAAAGCTATGTAAAACATTAATTCCCCAATAAAGAAATTCAAAAAAAACTGAAAGCTGTAGAAAATATGCATATTTTTACAAATATGCTATATAAACACTGGAAAAATCTTTAAGTGGGTTGATATAAATACTGAGACTAATTTTTAACATTCTTAATTTTCCTGTGTTTTTCAATTTACTTCAAATAAATATAACAATCTCTTAAAATAAAATAAAATAACACCTCCTTTCAGGTCATTCAATTCAGTCTTAGTCTGAATTAAATGTGCATGGAACATACGAATATATATTAATATATAGTATAGAACAGAGCTCTGTGAGGGTTCCTCCCATCCCGTGGGGAGAGGAGAGAGGAGACCACTGACCAAGCTCAGCTGCACAATAGAGGGATTGTGAATCCAGCTTTTCTTTCATGAGTTCCATGAGCAAGAGCCAGGAATGTGACACTTTTGAGTGACTACTTCACTTGACCTCACATTTAAATACCTACCTCCTCACTGGTTTATTTTGAAGAGTCTCAAGAACAGCTTCCACACAGAGTGATAAGGACTGTGGGGATACTATGAACATATTATAATTTTATAATAGAAATTTTCTAATAGGAAACTATGACCATATAATTTTATCACCTCATGAAATGAACTGTTCTAATAATAGCATGTTGTTTTATTTCCCCTTTTACTGAGCTCCCCTTAACCTGGGATTTCTCAGTCCTCAGCATAACATTTAGGTTAATAATGCTTCCTTTTAAAGTATCTGCACCTCCTACCAAACCCTGGGAAAGTGCAGAAAAGAAAAAGGAAAAAAAAAAAAAAAGGAAAACAGTCAAATAAGCATCAGAGAATAAATGCATACTTACTCAAATTCTTTGTTATTGGGGCAGAGAATCTAAGGGTTAACTTCTCAAGAGAAAAGCAAGAGTTAACTTAGCTGGAGAAAGTAGGGACCCACTCTTCCCCTCCTCTCAGTATAAGCAGGGCTTTCTACAGCTGTGATGAAAGGGCCTTGGTCAGTGACCTTAGAATCTGCTACTTCTGCCCAACAGTCTGCTGATAACCCAAACAAATATACTTTCTTTATATGAAAAGAAAAGGGGGGGCAGTAGTGCAGCAGGTTAAGTACACATGGCTTGAAGTGCAGGGACCTGAGTAAGGAATGCAGTTCTGAGCCCTGACTCCCCAACCTGCAGGGGGATCGCTTCACAGAGATGAAGTAATTCTGTGGGTGTCTATCTTTCTCTCCCCCTCTGTCTTGCCCTACTCTCTCCATTTCTGTCTGTTCTATCCAACAACAACAATGGCAACAATACCAAGGGCAACAAAATGGAAAAAATGACCTCCAGGAGCAGTGGATTTGTAGTGTAGGCACCGAGCCCCAGCAATAACCCTGGAGGCAGAAAGAAAAAAAGAAAGGAAGGAAGGAGGGAGGAAGAAGAGAAGGAAAGGAAAAAGAAAGAAAGAAAGAAAGAAGAGAAAGAAAAGAAAAAGACAAAGGAAGAAAGAAAGAAAAGAAAAAACGAAGGAAACCTGTTAAACTTGTTGCTATGAGTTACTATGGAAAAGTTGATAAAAGCTGAGTGGTGACAAACCTGGTTGAGTGCATATATTACAATGTGCAAAGGACTCCGGTTCGAGCCTCTGTTCCCATCTGCAGGGGGAAAGCTTTGCTGGTGGTGAAGCAGGGCTGCAGGTGTCTCTCTGTCTCTCTCCCTCTTTATTTCCCCCTTCCCTCTCGATTTCTGGCTGTCTCTATCCAGTAAATAAACAAATATAATTAAAAATAGAAAAGAAAAGTTGATTACTATAAAGGACAAGAGCTATTGCACCCAAGGGCCAGTTTCTTTCATGGACACAAGTCCTGCTGGGTCTGCCAGTATGACAAGCATGGCTTCTTGCACTAAAGGGTGAGAGATAGAGTGGGAGAGACAGACTGAAAAAGAAAGGGAGACAATGCACCAAATAAATACTTCTGAATGGGTGGAGGTAGATAGCACAATGGTTATGCAAAGAGACTCTCATGCACTAAACTCCAAAGTCCCACGTTCAGTCCCTTGTACCATCATAAACCAGAGCTGAACAGTACTCTGGTTAAAATAAATAAATAAATAAATAAATAAATAAATAAATAAATACTTCTGAAGTTTCCTTCCCCTTTACAAGTGCTCCCATCTGGTGGACCAAAGCTCAGATGCCGGTTATTATACTTCATAATGTGTATGTCTCTACCAGGTGAGCCACCCTGCAAAAAAAAAAAAAAAAGAATCTAAAAATTTAAATTTAACTAACTTAAATTTAAATCATAAAATATGGCCACTGACTATGGTACAGAATGACAGGGATATAAATGGAGGATTAATGATTTATGCTAACTCACTAGTGGGTTAACTAGTGGGTTATCAATAAACGGGGAGCTAAGTTTAAAAGGCAAATGATCAAGAAAGGAAACAAAGACAAGCGTACCACAAAGATAAGAATCTAACACAATGAAGTTGGCCTGATAAAGTTAAGGTCAGAGGCTAGTCTCAACCTATTTTAGTCTTCTTAGACTATCATAAGAACAATTATGAACAAAAATACACACACACACACACACACACACACACACAGAGTGATGCAAACAACACAAATTTACATTCTCACAGTTCTGCAAGCTATGACTCCAAGATCAAGGTTCTAAATGATTTCGTTTCCAGTAAGAGTCCTCTTCCTGATTTCTTTCTTCCTTCTTTTCTTTTCTTTTCTTTTTTCTTTTCTTCTTTCTTTCCTTTTACTACCAGAGTTACTGGTGGGGTTTAGTGTCTGAACATCTCCACCACTCTGTGACCACTGTTAAAATTTACTAATTTATTCCTGTCTTTTTTTTTATGATAGAAACAGAAAAAAAAAATGGGGAGAAAGAGAGAGAGAGAAAATGAGACACCTGCAGCACTGCTCTACCGCTCAGGGGGACCTGGGGCTTGAACCCTGATCCTCATGCATGGTAACGTGTGCTTTACCAAGTGTGTTTTATAGAGTGAGCCTTTAAGGGTTGCACCACCTCCCAGTATTCCTCTTCCTTACTTAGAAATAACTGTTATCTCACTGTTTCTCCTATCTGAGAGAGAAGAAAACAGGAAACACACCCGGAAGTAGTAGTAGGTATAAGGGTGACTTAGAATGGAAGTGAAGGAAGGACCATTAAATAAAATGGGGGGGAGATACACAGAGAGAAAGAGAGGTGGGAGGAAGGAAATAGTTATAGAATCTGCCCATATTTATGGCCTTGGGAGAGCTATTGCAGTTTCCAATGGGGAGGATGGGACACAGAACTCTGGTGGTGGGAACCATATGGAATTATATCCTCATTAACTTATGATTTTGTAAATAAATATTAAGTCACAGGTGGGGGTAGGTAGCATAATGGTTATGTAAAAAGACTCTCATGCCTGAGGCTCTGAAGTCCCAGGTTCAATCCCCCAGACCACCATCAGCCAGAGCTGAGCAGTGCTCTGGTAATAACAACAACAATAATAATGTATTTTAAAAATATCAATTCACTAATAATTTTTTAAAGTGAAAAATAAATAAAAGAGAAATGACTGCCAGCTCTTTGTGCTCCTGTCATCTCTTTTATTGCTCATAGAAAGTAAAAGACTTCTCTAAGTTCACTGGTACTACTGGATTAGAAACCCACCCTTAATGGTTTTATTTACCTCTTTTATGATCTTATCTCCAAATATAAAGACATTGGGTACTAGAAATTCAACATATTAATTTGACAGAGGAAAAAAGTTAGCTCATAGAGCAGCCCTCCACTCTCCTATAAGTACCTTTCTTATCATGAATTCAACATTTCAAGGACTATACACCTAGCTTTAACTAATAATCCTTGAGGTGTAGTTTTCTGATTTTTCTTATCATTATGACAGTCCACATATGAGTGTGGTTTTAACCTAGCCTGGGATATTTACCAAAAGAAAATCTCTCAAAAAATGGCTTTTAAGCTCTTCAAGTGAACATGCAGAAAAGAACTAAGATAGCAGGAGTAGCACTGTCCCCTGAGAAAGGACTACTTGAAGGCCCTTCATAACTCTAAGAAGTTTGATGCTAAGGGTTCCTATCTGCCTAACAATTAAAACAGACTCACTGTGCACTTTACTAACAATGTGACTCATGCCAAACACCTGCTTTCCTTCTGAGGGTATGGGGATTTTGGTAACTGCTAGGCCTGGGATAACTGTGTGATCAAACCCCAATAAAAATCTTGAGCAATGAGTCTCTAATGAGCTTCCCTGATGCACATTTTACACCTGTTCTGACAATTCTACTGGAGAAAGTAAGTATGTCCTATGTAACCACACTCAGAGAGGACTCTTGGAATCTGAGGTCTGGTTTCCTCAAAACTTCATCCCCTGCTACTTTTCCATTTGCTGATTTTGCTTTGCATCCATTCTCTGTAATAAATCATAGGCAGAAGGACAACTATATGACAGTCTCTGCAAATCCTCTTAGTGAGTCATCAAACACAGGAATCTTGAGACCTCACAAGCGATCAATCAGTCCACTTTCTTTTTTTTTAATATGTATTTATTACTTTTTGTTGCCCTTGTTGTTTTATTGTTGTAGTTATTGTTGTTGTTGGATAGGGCAGAAAGAAATGGAGAGAGGAGGGGAAGACAGAAAGGGGGAGAGAAAGACACCTGCAGACCTGCTTCACCGCCTGTGAAGCGACTCCCCTGCAGGGGGGGAAAAGGGGGCTCGAACCCGGGATCCTTAATGTCGGTCCTTGCGCTTTGTGCCATCAGCACTTAACCCGCTGCGCTACTGCCCGACTCCCATATAGTCCACTTTCTTAATTCACATCCCCAAACACTTACTCCTTGTTAAAGGATACCATATTCTTATGTATTTTCATCTTCCCAGATTCTACTTCAACTCATGATTCTGGCATTCTTGACTTTTATTTGATAATTATCACACAAACATCCCGAGCTAAGATGGCCATCAACTCCCTGAGAAAATGACAATGTCTCTATAACTAGGGTGACTATTCTTCAATAGAAAGAGAACAGCTTCATTATGACTCTTTAATATAAAAAGGGTTGTTTCCCGATTGGGGAGATACCTCAGCACTAGAACACAGGACTTGCATGTCTGTAGCCCCCAGCTCCATCCCCAGCACCACCCTATGCCAGATCTGAACAGTGCTCTACACTCTTCTTCATCATAAAAATAAAATAAATTTTAAATTTAAATTTGTTTCCTAAATCTTATTGGTAAAAATAATGTCCCTAATGCTCCTCTGTGCATACCTTTACTTGTTTTGACTTTCCGACAATGCCTTACTTCAATCTGCCTACTTTTTCCTTTTTCCAAGCAGTCTTCTGTATCAGAGGTCTATGATTTCATTGCACTTTGTCTTTAATCTCGTATGTCATTTTTTCTTCTGACTTTGCAAGGACACCAGCATTTATCTCCTTAACTATAGTCTCCATGACAAGAAAATCTTATAGATCAACATTTGCTCAAAATATGTGTATGTGTTTATGCATATACATATGTACATATACATATATATGAGCATTACCCATTTATAAACAAGGATTCTTGCCATTTGTGACAACTGAACCTTAAGGGTATTGTACTAAGTGAAAGAGGATAGCAAAAAATAAATGCCATGTAATATCCCTTATATGTAGAATATTTTTTTTAAAATCCCCACACTCATATCTACAAGAGAATAGAATGGCTGCTGTCAGAGGCGGGGGGGGGGGGGGGGTAGAAGATGAGATAGTTAGGAGTCGGGGCGGTAGGGCAGCGGGTTAAGCGCATGTGGTGCAAAGTGCAAGGACCATGGTTCGAGCCCCTGGCTCCCCATCTGCAGGGGAGTTGCTTCACAGGCGGTGAAGCAGATCTGCAGGTGTCTGTCTTTCTCTCCCCCTCTCTATCTTCCCCTCTTCTCTCCATTTCTCTCTGTCCTATATCTAACAACGACATAAATAACAACAACAATAATAACTACAACAATAAAAAGTCAACAGGGGCAACAAAAGGGAAAATAAATAAATATTTAAAAAATTTAAAAAAAGAAGATGAGATAGTTAAAGAGTCTCAAAAGGTACAGATGCCCAAGAATAAAATACGTAAGTCACAAGGACGCAATATACAGCATGGTGACTATAGTTATTAATACTTTATTGTATATTTGAAAGTTGCAATAAGAGTAGATCTTAAAAGTTATCACAAGAAGAAAAGTTTATATATAATATGTAAATGTTAATCAGCCTTACTGTAGTGATCATTTCACAATAATACATATATGTACATATGAATGAATATCGGGTTATACAACCAATTGTAATTTAATAAAAAAAGAAAAAATGTCATCAGGAACAACAAAATAGACCCTTTTGTGGGCCCCCCATAGGACCTTGCCCTCAACTTGGATCAACAAGGGTAGAAAATGTTCCATCCTCTGAAGGGAGGCTGGACAATATACTCTATGCTACACCTGAGGAAGATGGGTCCTGATATTGGGGCATCTTAAAATGTTCCTACTCATGACCACAGAATGTGAGCTCAGATCTACAGGGATGCAGAGGTCACATAGGCTCCTAAGCTGAATATGGGCCTCAGACCAAATCAAATAGATGGGGTTTACAGTCAACAATATTTATACACCTTTCCCATTTGGGGAGCTACTCTCTTCCCTGAGCCAGCATTCTGTTCCTTTTCCAGCCATGACATCATCTCCCCAGACAATAACTTGGATCCACCTGTATATCAGATTTCAGGCTCAGGGAAAAAAAAAACTAGTATAGCCAGAGGCCCTTTGGAATTCAACTAAAATATACCTACTAGCTATCTACAAAATGGAGGACCCCCAATTCTTCATCTGTACTATTCCAGTCTTTAAATTCATGATTGAGCAACAATTTGTTTGACTTCATATATTAACTCTCTTTTCAGCCACCAGGTTACAGATGGTAGCAGGATGCCAACCAGACTTCCCTGGACAGACAACCCCACCAACGTGTCCTGGAGCTCTGCTTCCCCAGAGACCCACCCTACTAAGGAAGGAGAGAGACAGGCTGGAAGTATGGATTGACCTGTCAACGCCCATGTTCAGCGGGGAAGCAATTACAGAAGCCAGACCTTCCACCTTCTGCATCCCACAATGACCTTGCATCCGTACTCCCAGAGGGATAAAGAATAGGAAAGCTATCAGGAGAGGGGATGGGATATGGAGGTTGGGTGGTGGGAACTGTGTGTAGTTGTACCACTCATCCTATGGTTTTTGTCAATGTTTCCTTTTTATAAACAAATTTTTAAAAAGAAAAGAAAAAAATGTCTCAAAAGTAGAGCAAAATGACACTATTGTAGAAAATAGAAAAAGATAGGTATACAAACAATTAGAGAAAGCAATTTAGTGCAGGCTGCAACTGCAGCCCCCTGAAGTGAGGTGAGAAATCATAACAAAAGAAGACACCTTGGAGAATCCGGAGGCAAGAAAAGAAGATAACCACAGGGCTGTAAAAAGAGTCCTCACTTCCCCCATACCTATGTCATGGATAACCATAGTTAAAACACTGTCACGTGCCTCGTATTCTGAATTGTATATAAACCCTAGTGAGACTTAGACAAGGGGTCGAGCACCCAATACAGCTGTGGGGTCTCAGCTCTAGCCCTTACCCCAGGCTAGTAAATAAAGCTCTTTGTCTTTACATCAAAAAAAAAAAAAAATAGATAGGAACCAGGTGGTGGTGCACCTGGCTGAATGCACACATTATTACTACGCACAAGGACCGGGGTTCAAGCCCTAGGTCATCCATCAGCTGTGAGGGGAAGCTTCCCAAGGGGTGAAGCAGAGCTGAGGATATCCAATAAATAAATAAAGATAATTTTAAAATTTTAAAAAGGGATTACCACATTAGTTGTGTGCTTTCACAGGCCATCAGCATGGCACTCGACAATGGTTGGCTTCAATTTTGCTAACCATAAAAATGCTTAATAGAAATTAAAGACCAGGAGTGGGGCAGTAGTGCAGCAGGATAAGCGCAGGTGGGTCAAAGCGCAGGGACCCGCGTAAGGATCCCAGTTCAATCCCCTGGCTCCCCACCTGCAGGGGAGTCACTTCACAGGCGGTGAAGCAGGTCTGCAGGTGTCTGTCTTTCTCTCCCCTCTCTGTCTTCCCCTCCTCTCTTCATTTCTCTCTGTCCTATCCAACAATGACATCAACAACAACAGTAACTACAACAATAAAAACAAGGTCAAATAAATAAATAAATATAAAAAAAGAAATTAAAGACCAAAGATAAGTAGAAAAACTGAACTGTCATCTTTTGATTGCCTAGTTTTAATAATGGACCATCATGCAACTGTATCCAGTTGAAGTGTACAAAAAAGGGATAGAGAGACTACTCAGTGGTATAGCACCTGCCTTTCATGTGTTAAGGTCATGGGTTCTAGCACTGTAAGAGAGTGCAACAAAAACAGAAAGAATAGATCTCAATGGATGGTAGAGTAGTGCTTTATACTGTCTCTATCTCACTCTCATAAAAACATAAAATTAAAAATGAGGGGGGGTCCGGCGGTAGCGCAGCGGGTTAAGCGCCCATGGCGCAAAGCACAAAGACCAGCGTGAAGATCCCAGTTCGAGCCTCTAGCTCCCCACCTGCAGGGGCGTCGCTTCACAGGCGGTGAAGCAGATCTGCAGGTGTCTGTCTTTCTCTCCCCCCCTGTGTCTTCCTCTCCTCTCTCCATTTCTCTCTGTCCTATCCAACAACAAATGACATCAACAATAACAATAATAACCACAACAAGGCTACAACAACAAGAGCAACAAACGGGGGAAAAGATGGTGTCCAGGAGCGGTGGATTCATGGTGCAGGCACTGAGCCCCAGCAATAACCCTGGAGGCAAAATATATATATATTAAAAATGAGGTCCTGTGAATTGCTTGCTCATAGGGAGAGTACATGCATGAGCCCCTGAGTTCAATTTTCAGTACTACGTTACAAAAACAAAAAAGGCATACATCAGAGGATGTTCTCTAACGAGAGAAGGGAGTAAAACTACAAAGAAGATACAGAAGCTTCCCCAAAAATTCATTTAAGAAATCCAGTTAAGGGACCAGGCAGTGGCATACCTGGTTGGGTGCACATGTTGTCATGCAAAAGGACCCGGGTTCAAACCCTTGGTCCCCACCTTCTGTGAGGAAGCTTTATGAACAGTGAAGCAATGCAGTGAGTGACTTTCTGTCTCCCCCTCTCTACTCCCCATTCCCTTTCAGTTTCTCTCTATCTTATCATATATAAAGAAACGAAGAAGGAGGAAGAAGAGAAGGAGGAGGAGGAGAAATACAGTAAAGGCAAAGAGAATTTTATGTTATTTATTTGCCACTATGGTTATTACAGGGACTCACTGTCTGCACAACTCCATCGTCATTCCCTAGTAGACATTTTTCTTTGATAGAATTAAAAGAGAGGGAGAGAGGGAGAGAGATCCAGAGAAGAGAGACACCGCAGCACTGCTACTGCTCATGAAGCTTCCCCCCTGCAGGTGGGTGCTGAGGGCTTGAATCTATGTTGTTCAGCATGATAATATGTACACTCTACCACACGTGCCACCACCACCAGGGCCCACAAATGGAATTTCAAACTGTAGTCACCAGCAGACAAACAAAATCACCACCCTACACATAGCCTCACCCCAAAATATTCAGCCCAGTTCATTCAAAGAGCATCCAGTGGTTATCTGAATGCTATTAAATTTGACAAAAATCATACAAGATTTGATAGGAAACCAGAGTACAGACACAGTTCCAGGAAAAAACTGTATTGCTAAAGTGATACCACACTAGTAGTCCCACTGGAAAATGAGAAGAAATTGGTGCAGATTTTGAATGCCTGCCCCACCCTGGACTAGCAGAAAGACAAGATTATAAGAAACATGCTCAGAATCATTTAGAATAAAATTCTTCCCTAAAATACAGCATTCTAAAATGTCACATTAATACAAACCTAAAATACCAACTCTTTCAGCGCCTTTCTTTCTTTTTAAATTGGCCAGTACAATTGGATGGCATTAACAGCTAATTTTTGCCAAATTTAATTCTTAGACTGCTTTAAGTTTAAAGGCCATATAGAGTGCTCGCTTCGGCAGCACATATACTAAACTTTGAATGATACAGAGAAGATTAGCATGGCCCCTGTGCAAGGATGACATGCAAATTCGTGAAGCGTTCCATATTTTTATGGACCATCATTTCCGTAAGCCAGAGAACGATATCACATCTCAGCTGGAGATCAATTTTGGAGACCCTGGCCGCCCAGGACATGGTGTCAGGGGAGGGCGAGGTGGCTGTGGGCGTGGTGGACGTCCAAACCGTGGTAACAGGTCTGACAAGTCAAGTGCCTCTGCTCCTGATGTAGATGACCCAGAGGCTTTCCCAGCTCTGGCCTAACTGGATACCATAAGACAACCCTGGTTCCTTTGGACCCTCCTGTCTGAGGTTTTGCATGCTTAAGGATCCCAACCAACTAAGAAATTTAAAAACAACAACAACAACAAAAGACTGTCATTCATGCCATTCACACCTAAAGACTGAATTTTATCTGTTTTGAAAATGAACTTCTCTCGCTATACAGAAGTAACAATATGGTAGTCAGTTTTGTATTTAGAAATGTATTGGTAGCAGGGATGTTTTCATAATTATCAGAGATTATGCATTCTTCATGAATACTTTTGTATTGCTGCTTGCAAAAAATGCATTTCCAAACTTGAAATACAGGTGTGAACAGTGTGTACCAGTTTAAAGCTTTCACTTCATTTGTGTTTTTTAGTTATGGATTTAGATGTTCCTCTTCCCAATTACAAACTGGTTTTAAATATTGGACAGAGTATCAGTTTTACTACCTGCTTTGCATATTCACACATGGTCAACTGGGACATTTAAAACTTGAATTTGTCAAATTTTATGCTGTGTGGAATACTAACTACTTTATGTATTTTAAAAAAAAAGGCCATATAGAAAGAATAAAATTCTTATTTTATATTTCTGCATTCCTATAATTAAAAAGCAACAGGGTCAAATTTTTTTCAGGCTGTGAACAAATGTGCCATGCTTCAAACTAAAAGCACACTTATTCCAAAAGTAGGGGTGAAAATAAAGTTTGAAACGAAATGACTTCCTAGACTCGAATACAGTGGCATTAATATTAATGGCAATCCCACTCATTTCAAAGGCATGTCCCAGAGTGTTTATATTATGAAAAATGGGTCTGGAATGCCATCTTCAGTAAACTTTAAATTGTTTAATCTGAGGTTTTGCTAGATTTGTAACAGCTGCACTTGTGTTTATAAGTATAAGAAGGTCTTTACAGCATGGCACTCCTTTGCACATTTTTTAGATCTGGTTGGTATAAACATATTGTACTGATCAATGGAAATGAGTTTAGTATCTCTCTACAGTTATATATTTAGTCCGAATAAAGTTTTGTTTCGGATTAGCATTGTACTACAAATGCATCTGGGCCTTCAGAAGTTGTATAGTATTAGTTACAAAAGGACCAAGAACTTCCACTCGTACACAAACATTTGCAAAATGACTCAATTTGTGTTTGTGGAACTCAGATTTTGTTTGGGGGGGGGGGGGAGGTATGCAGATCAAATATACTGTGGATCTAATTTATTTGCTGGAATTCATTCAGGGTCTCAGGCCTGTTACCAAACATAAACTCAGGCAATATTCAAAAATGACAGCTCTTCTAATGCCTCAATTTATATAGTAGAAAGATCCAACCAAGTAAGTCTGCCAACAATTTGCTTGACGATGCTCCAATAGGATTCTATAGCAACCACTGGATATGAGATTGCTGGTGCAATGGAGAGTGCACCAGACAAGAGTAAATGTCTTGGTCTAATTACAAACAGCCTCAGTTTCCTACTATGTAAGCATTTCAAAGTTATTGTTGAAAGTGAGTTTTTTTCTGCTAAACTTAATTGAGCCATAGTAACCAGAAATACTTGGCTCTTTTCGTAAGTGAAAAGGTTATGTCATAATAATTAAGACACATTAAAAAGCTGAACAAACAGAAATAACTCCCCCCCAAAGTTCTCAGTACTTATCCTTTTTTTGGATGACAATTTCTTTAAACCTTTTCCCTTATCCCAGTCCAAAACAATTTTTTAAATGTCCACTCTATTTTTCTTTTGCTCACTACAGTGCATGATTTTTTTTAAATGTGTCATTTGGAAAAATGCAAAACACATTTTGTAGGGCTAATTGTTAAAATTTGTAGGCTCTTGCCAGCCGGGTTGGCTTCGCAGTGGTGAACAGAGACGCGGAGACAACGGCTGGGCAGGGAAGCTGTATTTCTTTATTCAGGAACAACGATTCACAAACTAAGACAAACTAATCACCAAACAGAACTCCGCTGTCTCTTTGTGGCGGCGCAAGCACTCTCTCTTTTACTCTCGAACTCAGGAACCCTCTCCCTTACTCTCGAACTCAGGAACGCTCGAACTCTCGTACTCGGGAACCCTCTGAAACTCTGGAACTCTCGAACTCAGGAACCCTCTCTCCGGGTTCCTTGGGGCGGGGCCAAGCAGGCCCACGAAATTAACAGGACTGATCCAATTCTCTTGGCGGGGGAGGGCTAGAACAAACCAATGTAAAGCATACGACAGCTAATGATCAAAATAATGTTACAAATGACCTATGAAACTAAAATAGGTGAAAAGAAAAGCTATGCTTATGAAACTTAACAATTAAAAATAGCCTATAAAACAGGGCAGGGAAGATAGCATAAAGGTTATGCAAAATGACTTTAATGCCTGAGGATCCTAAGTCCCACTTTCAGTCCCCCACATCACCATACAACAGGGCTAAGCAGAGCTTTGATCTCTCTATATATCTTTCTCTTTGTATCTCTCTCTCTCTCTCTCTCTCACTAAGACAAAACAAAGTGCATTTTTAAAAATAAATTAAAAAAAGGTTTGATTTCTAAAGAGAATGTCATTGTTCAGAAATAATAATAGGTTTTCCTACAAGTACAAAATTTTGAACTCAACAGAGAACATAGATTGTCCTAATAATTTATCTAATAAACAGGATAAATTTATTCTGTAATACTCATTTTTCTCCAATAAACAGGATAAATTTATTCTGTACTACTCATTCTTCTCCAGATGTCAGTTTGACAACTACAGTCATTTCAAAATGACTCAAAAATTCATAAGACACTATAGACTAAGGTTATAAGTTCAAATGTCCATATTGAGTCAATTAAACTAGTAAACAAACCAGTTCGGATTGAGGCAGCTGAAAGACAAAGTATAGTCCAATGAATACATCCAGAATTCAGTTTCTGACAGCTGATGCTGAAAGAGAAATTGGATTGATGCTTCATACTACCTTATATAAACAAAAAAGTTGAAAAGCGAAATTACTTCATGTTTAAATGTCAGTTAATAACCAAAGCAAATAAAAACCTTCCAGGATTATACAAGTCACAAAAACCATCACTGCAAAGCAGATCTGGCCTCTGCTTTCTCATCTCTACCATGTTTGTCCTATGGAAACTGATATTTAAAATCGTTATATAGTTGAAAAAACTTTGGTGACAATTTTGAATGCTTCAATTTTACTGTGACTCGTGTTAACTATAGTCAATAAAGTTTGATTTCCTTTTTCCTGTGAAAAGTACTGCCTTAACTTTGTCAAGCAAGAGATTATCTGATGGACGACAAATGAGGAATATTACACTATTCTTATACCAAATATCCATGATATCCTCCTCCCCCAAAGCGACCAATAAGAGAACCTCTGCTAGAGCGGGAACTATCTACATCGTTCACTGCTACATCCCCAGTACCGAGCACCCTGTGTGAAAACTAAGTGCTTGACTAAGTCTAACAAGGCGTCTGGAGGGGGTGGTGTGGGAGGGAGAGAAGACACCACCACAACTGAATATTTCCTGTCTCCCTGATAGTTAGCTACTGGCCACATAAGTTCCAGTCAGGGCCAGTGGTGCAGCCTGTTGAGTGCACACATTACAATGTACAAGGCCCCAGGTTCAAGTCCCTAGTCCCCACCTGCAAGGGGAAGCTTCTTAGGACATGAGCAGTGCAGCAGGTATATCTTTTCTTCTCTCCCTCTCTATTTTCCCCATCCCTCTTAATTTCTCTCTGCCTCAATCCAATGAAAACATTAAAAAAAAAAAAAAAAAAAGTCTTGCTATAGGAATGAGCTCATAAGTCAGGTCAACTATTTCCAGATCTGGACCCTATAAGTACATCATGTGTAATCTTTTACCTTCTCCTCTATGGCATACAAGGCTAGAAGTGAAGGCTCTCATTGGTACAATTAGAAAACAAAAGGAACGCAGATCCCTGAGTCATTTGTATCTCTGTAGCAAACAGCAAAAGAGACACCACACATACAGGGAACCTAACAAAAGCCTGCACTGCATTTTTAAGCTACTGATAATTTAGGACTCTGTTACACAACTAATATTTACTGTCACTAACAGTGTTAAATATCTGTAAAATGAACAGCTGGATAAATGGGTGCCTCAGCTAAGCAAGAATAAAGATTCTGGTCAGAGATATAGCTTAGTGGTAGGTCACATATTTCTATTCACATGGCCCTTGGTTTGATGCCTATCACTCCCTCAACAAAGTAAAAAGACTCCTGTCAGTCTGAAATTCTAAAGCAATGACCTTTCACCCCATTATAACTCAGATTCCAAATAAATGATGCCTGCAGAACAAGCCCCAGAGTACTGAAAAAACAATCAAAGCAGTTTGATGAGGAGAGAGACTCTCCAGAAATGGTGGTGGGTCAGACATATTAGCGCATACTTGAGGGGAGATGTGTAACTGCATCCCTGAGAAAAGGCAGCCCTGCAAAGCATTTGTTCAATAAACAATTTTAAAAATAAATTAATCTTTCACCTATCCTCCAATCTAGCCCTTCCAATGATTTTTATCCAAGAGAAATAAGAGTCTAAGTCCATCTACAGATCTCTACACAAATACTCACCACAGTTATCTATATAGACAAAGCTGGAAATTAACCACGTGTCCATGAGAAGCTAAGAGAGAAAAATGTACTATATAACACTGAACAACAATCCAGCAATAAAAAGGAATAAACTATTAACCCACGCTATTAATATGGACAACTCGCAAAACCATTATGCCAAGTCAAAGAGTGTATACTGATGTCATTTGTATAAAAAGTGTTTGATGCAAATTAACTTATAGTGAGAGTTGATTAGTGATCATGAGACTTGGGTACAATGGAATGAGAGGAGGGCATTTTTGGAATGATATATATGTGTTATTATCTGAACTATGGTGATTATTTTAAAGGTACATTATACTTAAAGGGGACAACAGAGCCAACACGATAATGTGCCTGACAGGGAGTCTGCCTGGCCCTGTGCCTGGCCTACATTTTAAGAGCCCAGCATACTACATAGGAATACTATGAACTGATGAGACGGCGTGAGGGGGGCTGTTCCCATACTATAGTTATCTCTCCCTCTCTCTAATTTAAAAAGTCAGCCAAAGCAGTGAAGCCATGCATGTGTATGGCACTAACTTACCAAAAAATGAAAATTTTCACCTTCCAGTTATTGTTCTGACATATATGTACAGCTCACTGTAGATCAGTAGTACCTCAACAAAATTTTAAAATAATGTACAGTCATCTGCTCATAGTCACTGAAGCAATGAAACAAACAGCAGCCAAAGGGGCTGGGTGGCGGCACACCGGGTTAAGCACAGAGTACATAGTACAATGTTCAAGGACCATGCAAAGATCCCGTGCAAGCCCCCAGCTTTCCATCTGCCGGGGATCGCTTCACAAGTGGTGAAGCCGGTCTGCAGGTGTCTATCTCTCCATCTCTATCTGTATCTCCCCCCTCTTCTCTCAATTTCTCTCTTTCTTATCGAAAAAATGGGGGGAGGGAGTGGCCACAGGAGCAGTGGATTCATAGTGCAGGCACCAAGCCTCATTGATAACCTGGAAGGCAGAAAAAAAAAAAAAAAAAGAAGTAGCCAAAGATATTTCTGACCAAATATAAGAATATTTCATGGGGGTCGGGCAGTAGCGCAGAGGGTTAAGCGCACATGGTGCAAAGCACAAGGACCTGCAGCTTAAGGATTCGGGTTCGAGCCCCGGCTCCCCACCTGCAGGGGTGTCGCTTCACAGGTGGTGAAGCAAGTCTGCAGGTGTCTATCTTTCTCTCCCCCCTCTGTTTTCCCCTCCTCTCTCCATTTCTCGCTGTCCTATACAACAATGACGACATCAATAACAATTAAAAAAAAAAAAAAACAGGGCAACAAAAGGGAAAATAAATATTTTTTTTTAAAAAGAATACTTTTAATGTTGTGTCCCATTATCACTTGTCTTAAAAACAGCCAATCCGGGAGTAGGGGTGGGGTGGCGCAGCAGGTTAAGTGCACTTGGGGCAAAGCGCAAGGACCGGAGTAAGAATCCCAGTTCGAGCCCAGGCTCTCCACCTGCAGGGGAGTTGCTTCACAAGCAGTGAAGCAGGTCTGCAGGTGTCTTTATCTCCCCCTCTGTCCTCCCCTCCTCTCTCCATTTCTCTCTGTCCTATCCAACAACATCAATAACCACAACAATGTTAAACAAGGGCAACAAAAGGGAAAATAAATAAATAAATATAAAAAAAGAACAGACAATCCTTTTAAAAACTCAAATTGTTTTAAAAGGAAACAAATCAGAAAATTCTCTCAGAACTAAAGGACATGATACAGTATTAGACATATGTTATATGGGTGCAATACATTGGCACATATTTCGGGGACATGTGAGCAAAGACACCAGAAACTTTAAATAATAACATATATATCTAGCTTTTACTGTCTGTGAAAGAGTATCACAAGTTTCACACAAACAAAATGCAAGATATTTTCCATTACATTTATCTTATTGAAAACTACTCAACTTCACCACAAAAATAATCTCATCACAGTATTTCATAAAAAAAAAAAAAAAAAAGAATCTGTAGGTGCCAAAAAGTTTCAAAAAATAACAATTCTTAAGAACACTTACCAGCAAGTGAATTTTCACTAGCTTTGCCAAACGCTGTAGTATAATGACCATGAAATCTAATGATGCTGATCAAATTAAAAAACAGGATATTCTTCTGGGAACCAAATGTCAGAAAATACCACTTGCTAAATAAAATGTCATGCTGTTAATACTGTTAACATGTGATTACTTATTCTCAAGGTCTATCATTACACACAGCTAATAGCTTTCAAATAAAAACGCAAGTCTCATTAGAAATTGGAAATGTCCAGGCTGGGGAAACAGCGTAATGGTTACGCAAAATCACTTTCATGGCTGAGGCTCCAAGGTTCAATCCCCAGCACTACCATAAATCAGGGTTGAGCAGTGCTCTGGTGAAAAGAAAAAGAAAGAAAGGAGCTGGAAAACTGGAAAATAAGGCATACACATTTAAGATAAAAGTTGAACTAGAAATGTATAAGGGGACAAAGGAAAATCTACTTTTTATTAGTGATTTAAAAATGGTTTATTAGACTGTAAAATTACAGTGGTATACCCTCACACTGTACCCACCCCAGAATTCTCACACATACACACACACACACACACACACACACACACCCCTCCATAGTTCCCACAAACAGTTCAAGATACTCTGACTACTCCTTCTTCCTCTCTGTCTCTCCCCACCCTACCCTACTCCACCCACCCCATCTTGTTTTTTGGTTTTGCTTTTTTTTTTTTTTTTCCTCCAGGGTTTTCACTGGGGCTCGGTGCCAGCACCACGAATCCACTGATCCTGGAGGCCATTTTTTCCATTTTGTCACCCTTGTTTATCATTGTTGTTGCTAACGTTGTTGTTGCCGCTAACGTTGTTGTTGCCATTGCTGTTGCTGGATAGGACAGAGAGAAATGGAGAGAGGAGGGGAAGACAGAGAGGGGGAGAGAAAGACACCTGCAGACCTGCTTCGCCGCCTGTGAAGTGACTCCCCTGCAGGTGGGGAGCCAGGGGCTTGAACTGGGATCCTTACACTGGTCCTTGTGCTTTGAGCCACATGCACTTAACCCGCTGGGCTACCACCCGACTCCCAATTCAACTTTCTACTATTCAGCCTGGCCTCTGTGTAGCTGGTTTTCATAAATACAAAATTTGTGTAACTGTTACTGGAACTACTTGCTACTCGTAAAAAAAAAAAAAAAAATAGCATTTACTCACAGGCTCCTAAGCTAATTATGAGCCCCAGGTCACATCAAATCGATGGGGTTTACAGTCAATAATATTTATACACCTTTCCCATATTAGGGAGCTACTCTCTTGCCTGAGCCAGCTTTCTGATCCTTTTTCCAGCCATGGCATCATCTCCCCAGACAATAACTTGGATCTACTAGCATATCAAATTTCAGGCTCAGGGGCAAAAAAAAAAACAAAAAAAAAAAACTAGTATAGCCACAGGCCCTTTGGAATTCAACTAAAATATGCCTACTAGCTATCTAGCTATCTACAAAATGGAGGACTTCCCTCCCTCCCCCCCAACTCTTCATCTGCACTATTCCAGCCTTTAGCTTCATGACTGAGCAACAATTTGCTTGGCTTTGTATGTTAGTTAACTCTCTTGTCAACCACCAGGTTCCAGATGCTACCATGATGCCAACCAGACTTCCCTGGACAGACAACCCCACCAATGTGTCCTGGAGCTCCACTTCCCCAGAGACCCACCCTACTAGGGAAAGAGAGAGAGACAGACTAGGAGTATGGATCCACCTGTCAACGCCCATGTTCAGCAGGGAAGCAATTACAGAAGCCAGACCTTCCACCTTCTGCAACCCACAATAACCCTGGGTCCATGCTCCCAGAGGGATAAAGAACAGGAAAGCTATCAGGGGAGGGGGTGGGATATAGAGATCTGGTGGTGGGAATTGTGCGAAGTTGTACCCCTTTTTATAAGTAAAAAATTTTAAAAAAATACCATTTACTTAAAAATATATATGAACAGTTTCACATAGATGCAGTATCCTATTTTCTATTTTCAGTTCATCAAATTAGTATTTTTATTATAAGACAAGAAAATTCCAGCATAGATATTTGCCTTTCATTTCTGGAGTACATTTTTAAAGGAGTCAACGGGGATATGAGCGAACAATGAAAAAAAAGTAGTTAATAAGGCAAACTTTGGTGCATTTTTCATATATATAATAGGTAGTGCTTAATTTATGGTTTTATGAATAAAGTCACAATGAACATGTTTTTTAAGTATACGTAACAAATGATCCAAACACATGGTATACATTTTATTATTATTATTATTATTTCTATTATTATTATTTCTATTTCTATTATTATTATTATTTATTATTTTATTATTATTATTATTTCTAACACCTTCCACACTTTGAAAATGTTCTGATGTGCATATCACTGAAGTTAACTGACATCCTTAAATAGCTTATCTTGGGTGGCACTAAGTGCCTTGCTCATCTGATAAATAATCATCACATTATAGTTAAAATGCATCAAGTGGGACACAGGTTAGAATGAAACCTGGAGCCGGCTCTTCTCTAATAGTCCAGAATGGGCAAAACCAGGGGTCTTTGCGAGGAAAATTCCCTCCTGGGACTCTTTTCTTAGAATTTTGGCACCAAATTCCTCACATTTCTAAAGCTCCACATTTTCTCCCCTTTGGAGCTCCAACCACGTGCAAGACCAGAGAACTGCTTGCAAACTTGCCCATATTAAAATAATGTGTGTGTGAAAGCAGATACCCACCCACCCACCCCCAAATAAATAAATAATCCCTTAAAATCTTTGGAAGCAACCTGGCCAGGCATGCATTCAAATTCATACTCCTAGGAAAGAGGGTTGCCCATCAAAAGAGGCCACTCTTTGGGGAGGGGGAAGCCTGGAGGGCGGGAGGTGTAACCGTGGCGCCCTAGGTCTTCTCTGTGGGCGCCCCCACCCCCAGTTCACTGGCGGATTGGGGGGGAGTCGACGATGGGAGGAGAGCATGTGGCCAGCTGTAGGGACTGACGGGTTGAAAAGAGGCGAGCTTTCCACAGCTTCCACGGGTCCGGGGCAAAGAAATTCACCTTTGCTCCTCTTCTAAGACATAGCTGCCCGGCTCAATGAACAAAAAGAACCAAAATCCCAACTCCGCGCTCCCACCGCTCGGGGATTCCCTCCGCGTGACCCTTGCGCCGGCCCCGCCCCCTGCGCTAAGCACACCCAGCCCCGCCCCCAATGAAGCCCCGCCCCGAGTAAGCCCCGCCCCGCGCGTTAGCCCCGCCCCCGAGCAGGCTGGCGCCCCCTCACGCAACATCCCACCTAGCCGGCTCAGCCCCTCCACGCCGCGCTATCCCCGCTCACTCACCTAGTCACCGGGAGCCACAGGCGTTCTCGCGAGTCTTCCCTCCTTCCCATTCTCATCCCCCCGCCCCAGCCCCAGCCCAGGCTGACGTGTGGGCCAAACCCTGAGGAAAGCAGCCTCCGTTGCTCTTTCTGCGGCTTTTTGCTTACCGGGTGGTCCGCGCCAGAGCTGCTTCAGCAATTTGGCCAGTAGCGGAAAGGACGCCAAGGCCTAGGTTTTGTGGCTTGAAAATAAGAGTTTGGCCTCGTGCTGGATTTTTTTTTTTAATTATTTTGTTTTTTAACTTTTTTGGAATTTTCCCGCGTTCTCTCGGCAGTGGAGGCTCGCGCACGCGCGCGTGCACACACACGTACCCGCAATGCACTCTGGGACCTGGTGCGCGCGCCCCGCGTCATCGCGGGAAAATTCCGGTGACTCGGGGTCCCCGGAGGCGGGGCGGCCGGGCGGGCAGCCCCGAGTCGGTCCGGAGCGTGCGGGGTCTCGGGGCTGCCTCTTTCTCCCGGCGTCTGTGCTGCAGTGTTGGGGGGAGAGCACTAGACCCTGGAAGGACCCGGTGAGAAAAAGGCCGGGGCTTTAGTCTGCTTGCTGCCGAGTTATTTCAAGATTCTGTTCCAAATGCAGAAGAATCAAGGTGGAGAGTCCCTTCTTCGGGAAAAATGGAGTCTTTGTTGGGAGGGGGGTGGATGGCGCAGAACCTTGGAATAAGATCCAGAACATGATTTCCTTGCGGTGCCATCACGCCCGTGGTCTTTGCTTGGGGACCACGCTCCCTCCCCATCAGCCGCGGTGTTTGCAGGTTTCAGATCAATGCCACGCCAGAATAAACGGAAAAGTAGCTTTTTTTTTCCCTATAAATTCTCCTGTATATCAGCAGCATTCGTTTGTCTCGCTGATGGACTTGTTTTGTTTTTGTTTTTGAACGTTATTGTTTCTTAAGACGTTAGGGCTGTAAAGAATAATTTGAGGAGTCTGCCCTTAAAATGAGAAACGTAATTAATCAGCGTCAGGATCCTACATTTTCAGAATGCTCTTTAAAAAAAAAAAAAAAAGGTACGAGGCAGCGCCTGCAAATAGGAAAAGGATTAAGACCCTTAACTTTTTAAATTATTATTATTAAGGAATATCCATTTTACCCGAAAAAAAAAAAAGCCTGAGATTAGGTCATTTGTCTTGGTTATCCAGTTTGTGGTAAAGTTAGTATGTATGTTAGTGGTGACAGTAATTTAAAATTAAAGAGACGCAGAAGGAATCCCAGAATTTGAGACTAACCTGTTAAGGTCTACAGCTGTGTTAAGCAACCAGGTATTAAGTCTGTTCTCGATCCTGTTCCTTTCCTATTGAACAGGTATTTTCATACTTGGTATGTTCATAGTTCATTGTGGGCCTGCATAGAGCAGTTCTTGGCAATTTTTTTAAAAAAGATTTGTTTATTTATTCATGAGAAAGATAGGCAGAGAGAGAAAGAATCAGACATCACTCTGGCACATGTGCTGCCGGGGATTGAACTCAGGACCTCAGGGTTGAGAATCCAATGCTTTATCCACTGCGCCACCTCGCGGACCATGGCAATTTTAACTATATGAAGAAAGTCATTATATTTGTAATAACAAATCCCAAGCAAGTTCATACTAAACCTTCAGTTTACCAGCAAAGAAAACAAGCCATCTTATTTCTTTAGAGAAAACAACAATTTTGGTGTTCAGGTCCTTTTCTGAATAAGCTTGCTGGAAAAAAAATAATTTCTAGTCTTCATAGTATTAATAGTTAATGTCTTAGCTTTGGCTTATTGCATTTATGACTTTTTATTTAGTGGTTACGAGTTGCTGAGCTTATTTAAATTCAGTGTATGCAACGACATTCAGAATTGGACACCTGATTTTATTGCATGGAGAAGTTTCCAGAAGACTTCAAGATCACAGAATAGCTCTTCCTTGCAAAAGGCTAATGAGAAATTAAAGTGGCAAGAATTACCTTAAGGGAATTTAACTCTTCTCTGACCTTCATCCAGATACTTTTTTAACTTTTTTTTTTTTTCTGGACAGGCATTCGAATTCTGGCTGCACTGCAACTCTGGTCCATGTTGCCAGCTACTTCCTGTCTGAGAGTTCTTCAATACTGCCAGGAATATTTACACTTTGTCCCAACTGAAATCTGACAACATATAACATATTTGAAGAGATTTTTTATTATTATCATTTATTTATTTTAAAAAGGAGACATTAAAAAACCGCAGGATAGGAGGGGTACAACTACACACAATTGCCACCACCAGATCTCCGTATCCCATCCCCTCCCCCGATAGCTTTCCCATTCTCTATCCCTCTGGGAGCATGGACCCAAGGTCATTGTGGGTTGCAGAAGGTGGAAGGTCTGGCTTCTGTAATTGCTTCCCTGCTGAACATGGGTGTTGACTGGTCGGTCCATACTCCCAGTCTGTCTCTCTCTTTCCCTAGTAGGGTGGGTCTCTGGGGAAGCAGAACTCCAGGACACATTGATGGAGTCTTCAGTCCAGGGAAGTCTGGTTGGCATCATGCTGGCATCTGGAACCTGGTGGCTGAAAAGAGAGTTAACATACAAAGCCAAACAAATTGTTGAACAATCATGGACCTAAAGGCTGGAATAGTGCAGATGAAGTGTTGGGGGTTACTCACTGCAGACTATTGTGTACTTTTGCTTTCAGGTATATATTCTGCCCTAGTTTATGTATACATGTGAACATATGCTCTATCTCAGGGAACCTGGTCTATATCTAGGTTTTGGGACTTTGTTAGGAAGTGAACTTCCTGGAATGGAATTAGAGAATACTATGAAAGGAAAGGTCTCACCCGAGTAATGAAGCTGAAGGGTTGTCATTCCACACGTGAAGTCTCTGGACACAGTCTGAAGTGAAGCATGCTGAGGTGGCAATCAGTGTGTTGATTAGGTTGTGATCGGTGGGTGCAATATTATTTTATATGAATTGAGAGAAGCATGCAGAAAAGTGCGCCCCATCCTAAGGTTCCAGGACTGGGGGAAATATAGGCTCTATTGTGGAAATGTGGAGTTTTGTTTTTTTTTTAAGTAGCCCTATAGCAAGAAGTTGAACAAATTGAAAGTTAATATTAAAGTCTTGACAGGTAACTTTTATTTAGGCCTTTTCCTAAAGCTAAATGAGTATGCATACAAATGGAAGAAAGAAAAACTGCAACTGCAAAAGCAAGTAGTTCCAAATCTCGAATGTACGAATCTTAATTTACTGCTCTGAGAATCTTTGTAATATAAAGGATGATTTAGACATCCTAGGTGTATAGGTGAATCATCCCATTGATTTAACTGAGGTTGCCATCCCAATTACTTGAGAAATTAAAAAACAGACCTTCTCTCATCAACTAAGTCTTTAGAGGAAAAAATACCAAGTTCTAGGAGCTATCCAGAGCACACTATCCTGCTTACCTGCCCATGTCACCGCAAAAGGCTTACAGGTATTGTAAAATGTCTAGACTTTGGGCCTGTGGTGGCCTGGTTGAGCACACATATTGTTGAAGGACTGGGGTTCAAGCCCCGGGTCCCCACTTGTAGGGGGGAAAGCTTTTCAAGTGGTGAAACAGTGCTACAGGTATCTCTGTCTTTCACCCTCTTTACCTCCCTTTTTCCTCTTGGTTTCTGGCTGTCTCTAGCCAGTAAATGAATAAACAATAAAAAAAATTTTCTAAATGTCCAGACTTTATGGAATTAGTGTCCTTCACAGTAAAACGTATTCCTTTTCTCTGTGCTTTTTCCATTATGAATGTCTTGCCTGATTTTCTCTACTAGCCAAAATAATTATCAGAAGTAGAAAAAAGACCTTGAAAAGTAGACTTAAAAAAAAAATCTTAGACGACCGGCCATTGGTGCACCTGGTCAGTTAAGTACATGTACAGTAGTTAACAAGGGGAGTCGGGCCATAGCGCAGCGGGTTAAGCACACACGGCGCAAAGTGCAAGGACGGATCCCGGTTCGAGCCCCTGCACCCTACCTGTAGGGGAGTCGCTTCACAGGCCATAAGGCAGGTCTGCAGGTGTCTATCTTTCTCTCCCCCTCTCTGTCTTCCCCTCCTCTCTTCATTTCTTTCTGTCCTATCTAACAATGACGACATCAGTGATAACAACAATAACTACAACAACAATAAAAAGGGCAACAAAAGGAAAAAATAAATAATAATAATTAAAAAGTTAACAAGGATTCAGGTTTAGCCCCCAGCTCCCTATTTGTAGGGGTGAGGATGCTTCACAAGCAGCAAAGCAGGCCTGTAGGTATATATCTTTCTCCCTCTATCTCCTCTTTCAATTTCTGTCCTACCCAATAAAATAGAAAACTCGCCTCCAAGAACAGTGGATCTTAGTGCACTTAGCCCCAGAAATAACCCTGGAGGGGGTGGGTATAGATAGCATAATGGTTATGCAAACATACTGTCATTCCTGAGGCTCCGAAGTCCCAAGTTCAATCCCCTGGACTACAGTACAGTAAGCCAGAGCTGATCAGTGCTCTGGTTTAAAAAATAAGGTTTTTTTAAATTTATTTTATTTTACATGGTCTGTGCATTAAAAAGTTTGAGACATTCAATGAATTTTTACCCCTCTCATATTAATCAAACAGTGATTTATATGACTACAAGTTAGTGGGAGTGTACATAAACACCATTCCCACCACCAAAAGACTATGTCCCATCCCATCTTCTCCCCTCCCCCACCACATGAAGCCAAAAATCCAACCTCACCCTTACTAAAAAATAAGTTTTTAAAAAAATGGTGCCGGAGATAACCCTGGAGGCAGGAAAAAAAAAGTTCTAAAAGAATCTTCAAATATTAGTTTAAAAAAAATAATCAGACTCAGTAGTTAACTGCATATCCAGAAGTGTCACAGTGTCACTTGGATACAACTGTTCTTTCATAAACTAATGAATTTTGTATTACTATGCCTATGCCAAAATTATAAAACAAAAGATGATGTTTGTATATATTTTTTATCCTGTTATAGGTAGGTTTTTTTTCTACCCCTATATATTTGAGCTCTAGTCAAGTTTACATGTAGAATACTCTTGTATAAATAAAAGCTAGTTTAAGTTTGTAGATTTGATAAAAACCAACATGTTTTTAGAGCAATCCCTATTAAATATATTGCTGGCAAACAGCTTTTGTTTTGCCTAGGTTTACGCTCATACTACCTGTGACAGTATCAACAAGAAAAGATGATTGTTAACTACTTAATACCTTGTGAAATTTTCATGCATTTCGGGCCAGGTGGTGGCACATCTGATAGAGAGCACACATCTTAATGTGCAAGGACCTGGGTTCAAGCCCCTGGTCCCCACCTGCAGGGAGGAAGCTTCACAAGCAGTGAAGCCATGTTGCAGGTGTCTCGAGGTATCTGTTCCCTATGGATTTCTCTCTATCCAAGAAACAAATGAGTGAATAAAACATTTAAAAATTGTTTTCCATAGTCTAAGAATTATTAAGTGAATAAAATAGATATAAAAGTGGTAAAGTTTATAAACTTTAATAATTATGATTTATGGTATGTCTGCTTAAAACCAATTTTCAAATAAGATAAAGCACTGAAGTATTAGTTATTGAACTTAAGTTTATTTATGTTTGACTTCTTTTTAAAGAGGAAATAAAGCTACTTGGTCCTGTTAGACCTGAAAGAAATTATCCTGTACTCTTCTGGGTTCAAATAATCAAATATCTGACATATTGATAAGAGAAAAAAATGAAGTTTACTAATAAATATAAATAATAAAAATTTACTAATAACATGTATATCATCTATACTTATGGGAGAGAATTAAAAAGTGGAATAACTTACCACAAGGCCTTAGGCAATATATTTTAATTAACAAAACAGGAAGTAAGAAAGGGGAAATTGGTAAGCAAAGAAGGCAGGTAAAATGGTAAAATGAAGTTCTGCCTCTCCATTAATTATATATACATATATATGTATATATATATATATATATATATACATACACACACACACACCCAAATACCTTTAAGGGAAATATTGTTTACATGTAACTATTTCTTACAAAGGCCCCTTTGCCTTCAGCGCCCCATCCTGAAATCACCCTTTAGCCAAAAAATTTGCTCCCAAAGAGATCTATTTTTAAATAGGGTTTTTGCCATATGGAAAGTTTAACTGTGAGAAAAAAATTAAAAAGACCTCTAACCTTGTCTAATGTACTTACAAATATGCCAATTCAAAGAGTGCCAGTATAACAGCAGCTGTTAACTAATTAGTTTACATTGGGATGTCCGAATTCCACTTCATATGTGTGATTAGAAGGAGAAAAAAAAAAAAAAAAAAAACTGAATTGGTATTTAAAAGCTTTGTGTGATATTTAAAAGCTGTGGTTGGAATGGATTTAATTAACATTTTAATATCAAAAGCCTATCAGTGAGCCAGGCAGTGGCACTACCAGTAGAGTGCACATATTATCATTTGCAAAGAACTGGGTTCTTGCTCCTGGTCACCATCGGCAGGTGGGAGATGGGGTGGGAAGCTTCATGAGCAGAAGTCTCTCCCTTTCTTACCTCTCCCTCCCTTCTCAATTTATCTCTTATCAAAAGGAAGAGAAAGAAAAAAATGGCTGCCAGGAGTGGTGGATTCCTTGTATAGGCATCATCAGAGTCCCCATGATAATTCTGGTGGCAATAAAAGTAAAATGTATTGATATTAAAGGTCAAATGTGATTTTTCTTTCTGATAAAAGGATGAAGTTTTCTTATTATTGATTTATTTGCCATCAGGGTTATTACTGGGGCTCAGTGTCAGCACTATTCCACCACTGTTCTCCATGTTCTCCATTGCCTCTCCCCCCACCGCCACAGAGGCTGAGAGACAAACAGGAGAAACACCTGCAGCACTGCTCCACTGCTCGTGAAGCTTATGCCCATAGACGAGCACTGAAGGCACATGGTAATGTGTGTAGTTACTGAGTGAGCCACTACCAGGTCCCTTCTTGGTCTGATTTTATTATGTGCTTGGAAAGCAAAGATTTTTATATCAAAATAATACTGTGTTTCACATGGCCTTTATCAGGTCTTTGATTAACTCAATATTTGGTCTTAATATTAGAAATAAGGGACCCGGGTAACCTATGTAATTTCACATTCTTTGTCATTGTTAAGTAAATGGAATTTTCAACAAAATTATAATGCAAAATTAGTTACATATTTTATTTATTTATGAGATAGAGACAAACTGAGAGAAAGGGTGTGGAGAGAGAAAGAGACACACATGGCAGTTTTCCCCTGCAGGAGGAGACGAGGAGCTTGAGCACAGCTCTTTGACCCTTGTAATGTGTGCTTTCAATCAGGTGCGCCACCCTGCCTGCACAGCCCCCCTCAGTGTTTCTTTTCTTTTTTCTTTTTTAACCAGAGCACTACTCATCTCTGGCTTATAGCAGTTCTAGGGGTTGAACCTGGAGCTTTTGGTGTATCAGTCACGAGAATCTTTTTACATAACATTATGCTCTCTCCCCAGTTCCAAAAAATCAAATTCTAAATGAAACCTTTTTAAGCTCAATGTGATTTTGAGATTTCCTAGAAAGTCCCTGGCAAGTGATGTCAAACCTTTAGTATATTTCTACTGGATGCAGGTTCTATGTCAGGACATAGAAGATGTCTAAAATTTCACACAATTTTGATAACAGTTATATTGATAAATGTGTCCATAAAAATACACTCATGGAGCAGCAGAATATCTCACTTACATAGTATGCTGCTTTGCCATGTGTGAAATCCAGGTTGAAGCCCAGTTCCTACTACATTGAAAAAAAAAATTCTGGGGGCTGGGTGGTAGCACAGTGGCTTAAGTGCACATGGCGCAAAGCACAAGGACCTGCGTAAAGATACCGGTTCGAGCCCCTGGCTCCCCACCTGCAGGGGGGTTGCTTCATATGTGGTGAAGCAGATCTGCAGGTGTCTCTCCCCCTCTCTGTCTTCCCCTCCTCTCTCCATTTCTCTCTGTCCTATCCAACAACGACATCAATAACAACAACAACAATAACCATAACAAAGATAAAACAAGGGCAACAAAGGGGGAAAAAATAGCCTCCAGGAGCAGTGAATTTATAGTGCAGTCACTGAGCCCCAGCAATAACCCTGGAAGCAAAAATAAATAAATAATGTTTAAAAGGAGGATGATATTTAAAAAAAGAAAAAACTTACTCGATGTGATCTCTTTCCCTGCCACTTTGTCTCTATCTTAAAATTCTGTGTGTATCCAATTCCATTATTACCTTTAAAATGTTATATGTCACAGAAATAACAGAATTCTTGGGAGTCGGGCGGTGGTGCAGTGGGTTAAGTGCACGTGGCGCGAAGCGCAAGGGCCAACATAAGAAATAACAGAATTGAAAAAAAAAAAAGAAGAAATAACAGAATTGGGAGTCGGGCGGTGGCGCAGTGGGTTAAGCTCAGGTGGCGCAAAGCACAACGACCCGGTATTAAGAGCCCCCGGCTCCCCATCTGCAGGGGAGTCACTTCACAAGCGGTGAAGCAGGTCTGCAGGTGTCTGTCTTTCTCTCCCCATATCTGTCTTCCCCTCCTCTCTCCATTTTTCTCTGTCCTATTCAACAACGACATCAGTAACAACAACAATAATACCTACAACAACAATGAAAAACAACAGGGGCAACAAAAGGGAAAATAAATAAATATTTTAAAAATTACCAAAAAAAAAAAAATAGAATTCTCTTCTTCTTCTAGCGTTTGCCCTTCTTCCATAGCCAGTCAACAGCATCAGGTTGAGCCTGATGTCTGCTTGTTGCTGGCTTTGAAAGTGACTGGGATCCATGTGGATTCAGTCGGCTAGGAAGGATCATCAGTTTCCCCAATAAATGGGTACTCACGGGATGCACCACGAGAAGGTCGATCCAATGCATCCCAATAGAATTCTCTTATCAGCTCCATTAGAGTGAACCCTCATAGGATTTTTTTTTTTGCCACCAGGCTTATTGCTTGAACTTGGTGCCTGCACTATGAATCCAGTGCACCTGTGACCATTTTTTCTTTTCTTTTTTTGTATATGATAGGAGGGGAGGGGAAGACAGGGAGAGAGACAGACACCTGCAGACCTGCCTTACCACTTGTTAAGCAACCCTCCTGCAGGTGGGGGAATCAGGGGATCGAACCGGGATCCTTGAGCCAGTCCTTGAGTTTTGTACTATGTGCTCTTAACCTGCCACTGCCTGGCTCTCCTAACCCTCATAGGATTTCTGTTGTTTATGTCGGGCTGAGCTTCATTGACAGGAGACAGATGACCCAGGACTCATGGTTGAGCTGTAGGCAGTATCTCTTTATTCATGCAGGACGCAGCACAGTCTAAGCCAAGCTAAGCTAAACTAAAACTACAAACAATCTTGTCCTTATAAATATACTAGCCCAGTAGGGTGGGAACAGGATGCAACGCAGAGAGGGTGGAGAGAAAAGTGACTGGTGAAAATCAGGGTATGACAAGGAGAGGGGGTGGAGCAGGCAAGAATTCTATCACTGAACCACCAATGCCCTGGAGGGAGGGTGGTGCTTGTTAACAGCAGTTATGTAAATAGAATGAAGTGGTTATGTAAATAGAATAGTGTTAAGCAGGGGGGATTAAACTAATGAAACAGAAGGGGTTTTTAGAAGCATACCAACAGATTTCCAACTATAGGAATCTCTTCAAGGTTTTTGTTTGTTTTAAGATGCTAAGAGATAGCTCACCCAGGAGTGCAGTACCTCACCAGGCGTAAGAACCTAGGTTCCAGCCATGGCGCCATATGGGAGCACTATGACAGGCACTGGGAAAAACAGCATGGATGGAGCAGCTGTGTCGGTGCTGTGGTTTCTCTCTGAAATAAAGAATGTGCACTTGGAGCCTTCTCGGCACATGTGCAAAGCCTGTTGCTGCATTATTAAAATGTCTTTAAAAAAAATTGCGGGGGCCGGGCAGTGGCGCACCAGCTTAAGTGCACGTAGTACTAAACGCAAGGATTGTGCAAGGCTCTGGTTTGGTTTGAGCCCCTGGCTCCTCACCTGCAAAGGGAATGCTTCATAAGCAGCAAAGCACATCTGCAAGTGTCTACCTTTCTCTCTCCCTTTTTGTCTCTCCCTCCTCTCTCAATTTCTTTCTGTCCTAGCCAATAAAATTAGAAAAAAATGGCTGGTATGGAGCCCAGCGATAACTCAAGGGGGAAAAAAAGTGGCCAGAAAGGTGACTTAATGAATACTTCTTAGGGTAGAACACAGAACTTGGATGATTGAAGCCCCAGGCTTAATTCCTGGCCCCATAATATGCTGAAGCATACTCTCTCCCTATCTCATTTTTATAAAGAGCTTTTTTAAAAAAAGATGTTGTATTTACTAGTAAGAGAATGAACCAGAACATCACTTAGACAATGTACCAGGTATTAAACTCTAAAACTCATGGTTTCAAGCCCTGCCACTATCTACCCCTGTGTCACTTCCTCAGATGCTATACTGGGGATTTTTAAAGCCTTTTCTCTCTCCCCCCCTCTCTCTCTCTTTTTAAATATTTATTTTCCCTTTTTGTTGCCCTTGTTTTTTATTGTTGTTGTAGTTATTATTGTTGTTGTTATTGATGTCGTCGTTGTTGGATAGGACAGAGAGAAATGGAGAGAGGAGGGGAAGACAGAGAGGGAGAGAGAAGGATAGACACCTGCTTCACCACTTGTGAAGTAACTCCCTTGCAGGTAGGGAGCCAGGGGCTCAAACCAGGATGCTTATCCCGGTCCTTGCACTTTGTGCCATGTGCGCTTAACCCACTGCGCTACCACCAGACCCCTGCCATATTTTTCTTTTATAGTAGCTTTACTATTAATACTTTTGCAAAAATGAGACCTAAATAAATATGTGAAAAACAACTACCAGATGGTTTCATTCATATGGAATATAGATAACAAACTTGCAAAAAAAAATAATAACCAAATTACTCAGACTCTGTGAAAACCTCTATGATTTTCAGAGAGAAGGGAAATGTTGAAGGTGGGGTAGATGGAGTATTCTATTTGGTGTAACAGCATAGAAACTTTGGTGGTGGGTGTGGTAAGTTGTGTACACAAGAATATATAAGCATAAACCTACACTCCTAAGATCTTAGAATGTTGTAACCCAGCTTAAATTAACTTTAAAAAATGAAGTGTAATATCTGGAAAAGATCTTAACGGAGAACCCTTGACCACTGGTCACATTATAGAGTGGAACATATTTCACAACTGTTAAAGATACTTCACCTGACACCTGGTCCTGACCAAATGCAAAGACACCAAAATCATATTTCTAGTACTCTTGCAAAAGGGGAGAATTAGCTGATTGTTTGGTTTGCCACCAAAGACCTTGGTTAGCCTATGATGCTGTTCTGCCCATCATAAACTTCTCGATGATTTCCAGTGCCCTCTCTCTATCATTACAGACTCCCTTGCCCTGGGGGGGGGTGGTAAATTTCCCTGTCTCGTTAACAACCCCAATCCCAAGAAAGTGCTTATCTCCAGACTACATAAGGAAAGGGGTACAAAGCAAGCATAGCCAAAATCAAACAGCTGTGCCATCTGAAGACCCTTAGATTTTGCTGTCCTCCATGTCTATCACCTTCTCCTTTCCAAAACCACCAAATGGCTAATGAAGAGTAGGAAACTACAAAACTAAAAATATTAGAGAGCCTATTTTTAAAACAAAAACTTCCCAGCTGAAACCCTAGACTCTGGGGCAGGGGTAGGTAGCATAATGGTTATGCAAAGAGACTTTCATGTCTGAGGCTCCAAAGTCCCAAGTTCAATCCCTCAAACTACCATAAACCAGAGCTTAGCAGCACTCTTGATAGAAAAAGGAAGAAAAAAGAATAAAGTCAAAACCCCCTAGACTTAGGCCAAAGTTGTTATTTATAGTAAGATAAGATAAGATGAGATTTTACCTGATTAAGGAGACGTCTGTGCTCTAGCCAACACCATTTGCTACATATTTTGATTAATACTTCTGGGAAAGCTAAGACTCAGGTATATAAACTCATCTGAACAGGCGTCCTGACTTCAATGGAGTCTTTTTAAAATCTATATAATCTATGTTACTTTGAGTCATGGGCACTGTGGCTTCAAAGCACTACCCAATACTCTGTGTTATCCTGTTGGTAATCATTCTAATAGTCTCCCCAGTGCAATTTTATGTGCTCTAATGTAACTGCATGTCTGCAGCTGGTAATGATCAGATAAATGATCTCCTAGAACACTAAAAAAAAAAAAGGATAAAGAAAATGCCTAAGGGAGCAAGATCTCATAGCCTGTGAATTCCAGTTGGAGAGTGAGTCTGAATGTGATAAGAGCAAAAGAGTGATAGCTTGGGTGGCTCTTACACCTTAAATTTTTGTCAGTGCTATCAGGATAACTGACAATCTCATTAAAAGAAAATGGGCGAAATTAAATGATCATTTCCCACATAGTGGGGGCCACACAATGACCTGGTCCATGTCATATATCTAACCTTTGTCAGTCTATATTTGCTGGTAACACTTGCTGTCAAGGAAACTTAACACATGCCAATCACAATCCTGCAACTCAGCTGTAACTAACCATTAAAATAGTCTGCTAGCCTTATAAAGTAATCGTCCAGCTCCTATCCCATCATGCTGTGTGTGTGTGTGTGTGTGTGTGTGTGTGTGTGTGTGTGTGTGTTGCCTTTACTAATGCTCTATAATACTTGCCCTTCACCAAGTCCCTCAGAAAGTGTTCTACTGCTTGTGAGACACTGTCTTTCCCTGATTACTGGAACTCCGAACTAATGTTTAAATTGTTTTGAGTCCGGTGCGCTGCTATGTTCCATCGCTGGGGAGCCAGAGACGACCCGAACTGCCCCTGCGGCTCCAGACAGACTATGACCCACATAGTCAACGACTGCCACCTCTCCAGATTCAAAGGAGGTCTCGAAACTTGACATCAGACTCAACCTGACGCTGTTGACTGGCTACGGAAGAAGGGCAAACGCTAGAAGAAGAAGAAGTTCTGTCACTCAAGCCCCCAGAGATAACCCTGGAGGCAAAAAGAAGGAGGAGGAGGAAAGGAAGGAGAAGGAGGAGGAGGAGGAGGAGGAGGAGGAGGAGGAGGAGGAGGAGGAGGGGGAGGAGGAGGAGGAGGAGGAGGAGGGGAAGGAGAAGGAGGAGAAGGTGAAAGACAGTGTTATTTCATGACAGATAGCAGATGGCCTCCCTTCCCATTTTTAAGCTCAATTTTAAAACAAGATTTTTTTTTGAAAAAAATATTTTTAATTCTTTTTTAAACTTTATTTATTATTGGATAGAGACAGAGAGAAATTAAGGGGAAAGGAAGATAAAGATGGATAGAGACAGACACCTGCAACCCTGCTTCACCACCTGTGAAGCTTTCCCCCTGCAGGTAGGGACCAGGGGCTTGAACTCGGGTCCTTGTGTACTGCGGTGTATGCGCTTAACCAGGTGTGCCACCACCTGGTCCCAAAACAAGTTGACTGTGCTTATCTTTCTGTTCTTGGTTGTTCATTCCCCTACATGGTCTCTCAACAATCTCTCCTTTACCTATGCTGACTTCAGTATATTTCTTTCTCTTACTGCAAAGCAAACCCTAAGGTCCAGGAGAAGAAACTTTTTCATTATTACTGAATTTTTTTTTTTTTTTTTTTTTTTACCACTGATGAATCTACTCAGTAAATTAGTCAGTGAATGCTGAGTGGGAGCCTCCCAAGCAGAAGGCAGGAAGTAGAAAGGTTGTGTTAAAGAAATATTTTTCTGAATTCTTGGAATTGGGAGAAATACCAATTATGTATACAGTTCAGGAGTTCTCTAGATTTTACATTTCTTTTTTGAATTTTAAAATTTTTTTATTAAATGTTTTAATTATCTTTATTTATTTATTTGATAGAGACAGTCAGAAATTGAGAGGAAAGGGGGAGATAGAGAGACAGAGAGATACCTGCAGCCCTGCTTCACCACTTGTGAAGCTTTCCCTCTGCAGGTGGGGACTGGGGGTTTGAACCTGGGTCCTTGTGCATTGTAACAGGTGCGCTCAATCAGGTGCGCCACCACCCGGCCCCAGATTTTACATTTCTTGGTCAGTAAAATGTAGTAGAATTAGGAGACTAAAAGTAAACAACGTGGGGATCTACCATCATTTCAATTTTTAAAAAAAAATTTGGGGGAGTCGGGTGGTAGTGCAGTGGGTTAAGCGCATGTGGTGCAAAGTCCAAGGACCGGCGTGAGGATTCCATTTCCAGCCCCGGGGGCTCCCCACCTGCAGAGGAGTCGCTTCACAGGCAGTGAAACAGGTCTGCAGGTGTCTATCTTTCTCTCCCCCTCCCTGTCTTCCCCTCCTCTCTGCATTTCTCTCTGTCCTATCCAAAAATGATGACATCAATAACAACAATAATAACTACAACAATAAGAAACAACAAGGGCAACAAAAGGGAATAAATAAATAAAATTTTAAAATCTTAAAAAAAAATTGGGGCCAGCAAAATAGCTCACTTGAAAAGTGTACTGCTTTGCCATGTGTGCGACCTAGCTTTGAGTCTCATCCCAAAACAATGAGGAAGCTTTGGTGCTGCTGCTTCTATCTCTCTCTGCCTCACTTTTCCTCTCTGAAAAATTAAAGCAAAATAATAACAATATAAAAATGGATTTTTTTAAATTTAAGAATGAAGACCTCAAAGAACAGTGTTGTAAACTAAATAAATTGGCTTCATGAAAATGTCTGACATTGTTCATATGAATCTTACTTTGCACTTCCCTTGCTAGTATGAGATTACTTTTATTTAGAATGACATCATGCTTAGTTTTTTTTTTCTAAGACGATATTTCCCAGACTCTCTTTTTTTATATTTATTTTATTTATTTATTCCCTTTTGTTGCCCTTGTTGTTTTATTGTTGTAGTTATTATTGTTGTTGTCGTCGTTGTTGGATAGGACAGAGAGAAATGGAGAGAGGAGGGGAAGACAGAGGGGGAGAGAAAGATAGACACCTGCAGACCTGCTTCACCGCCTGTGAAGCGACTCCCCTGCAGGTGGGGAGCCGGGGTTCGAACCGGGGTCCTTGTGCTTTGCGCCACCTGTGCTTAGCCCGCTGTGCTACAGCCCGACTCCCCCAGACTCTCTTATGACTAAGGTTAGTAGCCTTGCAACTAAGTTGTCCCCAGTGAAAGCTAAGTGGATCTTTCAGAAAAGCTGCCTGAAAGCTAGAAAAGTTGTAAGCAGGAGTGTATTTGTCCTTTCTCCCTTCTGGCGCCTACTTGCTTCAAGGGCAAGACGACTGGGTTCCTTAGATGCCTTCAAGTATTTTGATTGTGTTTTTTTTTTTTTTCCTTTTTTTTTTTTTTGATAGAACAGAGAGAAATAGAGGGGGGTGGGGAAGGTGAGGAAAGGTGGAGAGAAAGAGAGACTTGCAGACTTGCCTCATTACTCCTGAAGCGACCCCTCTGCAGGTAGGAACAAGTACTAAGATAACTGAATAAGGTGGTCCAGGAGGTGGCATAGTTTATAAAGCCTTGGACTCTCAAGCCTGAGATCCCGAGTTCAATCCCCAGCAGCACGTGTACCACAGTGACGTCTGGTTCTTTCTCTCCTCCTATCTTTCTCATTAATAAATAAAATAAAATAAGATAAAATAATTACTGAATAAGGCTGGAAGGGAGAAAGACCCTGGATCCCAATAATCACAGTAGCCACCAAGTTTGCCTAATTTAACTAAGAAAAATTAATCTCTGGTTCTTTCTTTTCTGCCTTCTAACTACTGTTATTTTAGATCTCTGTGGTTAGCAACTGAATTTAGCTGCGACTCTGTAGTAGAATCTAGGTGACTGTGGTGAAAAAACAAGAGGGGATTGAGGAGATACCATAATAGTTATGCAAAAAGACTTTCATGCCTGAGGCACCAAATGATGCAGGTTCAAGACTCAGCATCACCATAAGTCAGAGCTGAGTAGTGCTCTGGAAAGCAAAAGGCGGGGAGAGACATGCTCTCTGTTCTTGTGAAGCTCAGTCTAAATACTAGACTTTTCCTTTGACTAATCACCATCTTCTCTTCAGGCCACATCAACTGATAGGTATATAACTGTCAGAACAAAGTAACCTCAAGAAAATTGTGAATTTCAATCAAAAAGTGGAGATGTGGTGGGATGTGAGGAGACCTAAACCACATCAAGAGGCTGGGATATATGAGACGCTTATCTACTTACTAACATTCTGTGAACTTTGCAGAATGGAGAAGCAACCCTCTCATTGTGCAATCTCTGTCAAGATTCCCAGTAAACAAAGAATCTGTTCTTTTTTCCATTGAGCACTGTTACACCCTGTTTCAAAAGACTATGAAAGCTGTTTTAGCCTGCTGTTCTTTAGGTCAGTCAAGAATGCATTCCTAGTTAGAGCAGGCATTCCCTCCCACCAATCATAATGTGTTGTAACTAATAAAGCACATTTTTATTGCCTGCAGAAAGTAATAAATTCCATTTTTAAATGAGCACATGACTTAAAAATAATTTTCTCATAAGTATTTCATAATGACTCGTTGAGCTTGAAATTAATAGTAAAGACCTGAAAAGAATAAGCATTCAAAAATTCCAAATGATTTGATTAATTCTGGCAATTATTACGTGAAAAATAAATTTCATCCAACTCTTGTCTGTCCTTAGATTAAACCTTTGGTTGTCCAGTGTTTTTTTTTTTTTTTTTTTTTTTTTGCCTCCAGGGTCATTGCTAGGGCTCGGTGTCTACACTATGAATCCTCTGCTCCTGGAGGCCATTTTTCCCATTTTGTTGCCCTTGTTGTTATTGGTTGTTATAGCTGTTGCTGTTGGATAGAACAGAGAAAAATCAAGGAGGAGAGAAAGACAGACACCTGCAGACCTGCTTTACCTCCTGTGAAGCGACCACCTGCAGGTGGGGAGCCAGGGCCTGGAACCCGGACCCTTGCGCTGGTCCTTATACTTCACATCATGTATGCTTAACCTGCTGCACTATCACCCAGCCCCCCATCCAGTGTTTTCTAATAAACTAGTTCACTGCATCTTTTTATTCATGTACTAAAGTTATGGACAACTGCTGGTGAGGAGTGTGAGGAGTTAATCAAAGGGCAGACATTTCTCATAAGATGAGTAATTTCTAGGGATCTGATATACAGCATGCTGACTTTAGTTAATAGCATAATACCTACAATATATTATAATCCTCTATATAATTTTATTCCTCAAAATTGAACATCTTTGTGAAAAAATTTAATGTTCTAAAATAGTTATTATCATAATAACATTGCAATATTATGTATGCCCTATCTTCTTTTAAGACTTATTTTTACTTCATATAAGACAGAGTTTCACAGGAGGGAGTGATATAAAGAGAGACATCAGAGTTCTCTGATGTATGTGGAGGTGGAGATCAAACCAGGAGCCTGAGGCATGCAAGTCCTGAACTCTGCCAGATGGGCAGTTGTCCCAATTACTGATTGCTTTTTTTTTTTAAATATCTTCATTTATTTATCGATAGTCAGAAATTGAGAGGAAGGGGGAGATAGAGAGGAAGAGAGACAGAGAGACACCTGCGGCACTAGTTTACCACTTGTGAAACTTTCCCCCTGCAGGTGGGGACTGGGGCCTCAAACCCAGGTCCTTACACATTACAACATGTGTGCTTATCCAGGTGCACCACCACATGCCCCACACTGATCTCTTTCTTAAGTCAAGTTTGCTTTGAATCACCTACTTTACTGTGAAAGTTAATTTTTTTTAAATTGAAGCTTAGTTGGTTCTTTTGTAGATAGTAGTTTTTTTGGATTTAGTTTTTCCACCTGTATTGTTTTTCTGTGAATTTTTATTAGTAGTTCAGGCCACTGATGTTTAGTGCAGCTATGGGTATAAGGGAATTGTCATTTGTTTCTCTGTGAATTCTGGCTGTTATTGCCATTTGTCTGTTTTTATGTTGTTATTCTCTTCCCTTCTACTTTGATAGCTACATTTGTATAGTCCTTAGGTCACAAATGCTTTTCTTGTTTACATCTTCTGCTTTTGCTTTTAGATGAGTTTTCATGTAGAGTTCTAAGTTTATAACCCATTTTAAATTGAAAACAAGTAAATCTTGCATTTGTGCTTAGAATCCTCTACTTCTCTCTTTAGGTATCTTGCTATTACCATGCAGGGTTTCTTACTCTCCTCTGGATGTCCCTTTTGTATTTCTTGTAGGGTCAGTCTGGTGGTAACCAACTCTATTAACTGTTGTGTGTCTGGAAAGCTCTTTATCATTCCTTCAAATGTGAGTGATAACCTAACTGGGCAGAGTATTCATGGTTGGAGGACCTTTCTGTTAAAAAAAATTCACTATATCCTGCTATTTCTTCCTGACTTTTAAAATTTCTGTTGAGAATTTTGCTAACAATTTTATGGAGCTATGTGTAACTCTTTATTTTACCCTCATATTTGTTTTTTAAAAATATTTATTTATCTCCTTTTTGTTGCTTTTGTTGTTTTATTGTTGTAATTATTGTTGTTGATGATGTCATCATTGTTGGATAGGACAGAGAGAAATGGAGAGAGGAGGGCAAGACAGAGAGGGGGAGAGAAATACACCTGCAGACCTGCAGGTGGGGAGCCGGGGGCTTGAACCAGTATCCTTAAGCCACTGGTCCTTGTGCTTCACGCCACGTGCACTTAACCCGCTGCGCTACCGCCCAACTCCCTACTCTCATATTTGAATACATTTCCAGGGTAAAATTTTAGAAGTTCTTATTTTTAAGTATTTTGAATATATCATTTCACTCTCTCCTGAACTCTGTGATGTCTGATTTGAGGTCTAATGAAAGCCTGATATTCCCTTTAAAAGTCACTTTCTTCCTTTTTCTATCGACCTGTAATATTTTTTTCTTTGTCTTTGACCCCTGATATTTTTATAATAACATGTATTGATGTAGGTCCTTTTGGATTCAGGAAATTATGTGTTTTCTTCACTTCTCGAATGTCTATTTTCTGGTTCTTCCTCAGATTTGAAAAAAATTCAGCAATATTTTCTTTAATAAGGTCTATGCACCTTTCTATTTCTTTCTTTTTCTTTTTAATATTTCCCCCTTTTGTTGCCCTTGTTTATTTTTTATTGTTGTAGTTATTATTGTTGTTGTTATTGATGTTGTTATTGTTGGATAGGACAGAGAGAGAAATGGAGAGAAGAGGGGAAGACAGAGAGGGGGAGAGAAAGACAGACACCTGCAGACCTGCTTCACTGCCTGTGAATCGACTCCCCTGCAGGTGGGGAGCTGGGGGGGGGGGCTCGAACCGGGATCCTTAATGCCGACCGAGTCTTTCTGCGCTTATCCTGCTGTGCTATCGCCTGACCCCTGCATCTTTCTCTTTCTTCTCTTCTCTTCTCTTCTCTTCTCTTCTCTTCTCTTCTCTTCTCTTCTCTTCTCTTCTCTTCTCTTCTCTTCTCTTCTCCTCTCCTCTCCTCTCCTCTCCTCTCCTCTCCTCTCCTCTCCTCTCCTCTCCTCTCCTTTCCTCTCCTCTTCTCTCTTTTTCTTTCTTTCCCTCTCTCCCTATCCAGAATTCCTATTACCTGCACGTTCACTTTTTAAATAGAGTCAAATATGTATCAACCCGGCTTTGACCTAGCACGTTATGATTGGGCCCTCCTCAATCGCTATGGAACAGGCCATGGCCGGTGCGCCGCTATGTTCCATCGCTGGGGAGCCAGAGACGACCCGAACTGCCCCTGCGGCTCCAGACAGACTATGACCCACATAGTCAACGACTGCCACCTCTCCAGATTCAAAGGAGGTCTCGAAACTTTACATCAGGCTCAACCTGACGCTGTTGACTGGCTACAGAAGAAGGGCAAACGCTAGAAGAAGAAATATGTATCATATAGTTGCTTCACTTTTCCCAAGCCTTGCTTCTCCATTTTGTTTCATTTTAAATATTTTAGTAATTTGTTCCTGTTGCTGCTGCTTGCACTTCAGCACTCTGGGCTGACTTTTTCAGATAGATAGATAGATAGGTAGATAGATAGATGGAGAACATCACCTAAGGTTACAGTGGAGGCTGGGCTCAGACATGAGCTGCTCTCATGGCTAAGCAGGGACCCTAGTAGTGAAGCTATCTTGCCTGTCAGACACCATTTTATCCCTTTACTCTGATACTATCTCCTTTTCCTGATCTAATTTACTCCCTAGCTTTCCAATCAGGTCTGAATTCCATTCAAAGAACTCTTCAGATCCCGAATCTCTTTTTAGAATTTTGTCTGTCTACCTTATGCTTGGTAAGAACACCTGAGTTCTTTAAAAAAAAAAAAAAAGTCTTAATGATGACTTTTATAATTTCTTTCTCTGACAAGCCCTTCAGTTCTGCATCATTGTGAATTTCTGTCGTGAACTCATTTTCTTTGTAAAGCTGGAAGTCTTTCTACGTATGTGAATTGAGCTTTTCTTCTGCTATTGACCAGGAGGTGGTGTTGCACTGTAGAGACAGAATTCTTTCTTGTTTATAGGGTGTCAAGGATAGGAAGAGAGAAAGAGGCTCTCTAAGGTTGATGAGCATTAATAGCACCTGAAATTGCTGGGGGAAGGGGGAGACTTGGGAGGTATATAGGTCAGCAGGATTCCAGGCTGCTTCCAAACTTTGTTAGTCCCCTACCAGAATCATGGTGATGTAGTCCCTCCATACTAAATAGTGAGAAGTCTCAATTTCCTAACTGCAGTTCTTCAAACATTATTATTATTATTATTGCCTCCTGGGTTATTGCTGGGGCTCAGTGCCTGCACTATGAATCCACTGCTCCTGGAGGCCATTTTCCCCCATTTTTGTTGCCCTCGTTGTTATTATTGTTACTGCTGTTGTTGTTGTTGGATTAGGACAGAGAGAAATGGAGAGAGGAGGGGAAGACAGAGAGGAGGAGAGAAAGATAGACACCTGCAGACCTGCTTCACCGCTTGTGAAGAGACCCCCCTGCAAGTCAGGAGCTGGGAGCTTGAACCAGGATCCTTACGCCAGGTCCTTGTGCTTCCCTAGCGTTTTTTTTATTTGTTTGTTTGTTTTTTGTTTTTTAAACCAAGTGGTTTTCCATAAGGGAAAGGGACCTAGATTAGATGGTTCTACTAGGCTCAGCTGCCAATTCTCAAATGAGTTTCTTTTTTTTTTCTCTTTAAAAATTTTTTTATTATTTTTATTTACTTGTTGGATAGAGACAGCCAGAAATTGAGAGGGTAGGGGACAGAGAAGAAGAGGGAGAGGGAGAGGGAGAGGGAGAGGGAGAGGGAGAGGGAGAGGAAGACAGAGACCTGCAGAACTGCTTCACCACTTGCAAAGCTTTCCCCTTGCAGGTGGGGACTGGGGCTTGAACCCAAGTCCTTGTGCACTGTAACATGTGCCCTCAACCAGGTGTGCCACCACCCAGCCCCTGGATTTCTTTTCTGACACAAAGGTGAGCAATTCAGTTCATTGGCTCCTTCAGGAAATTCCTTTAGGTCAGAGCTTACAGAGTGTTTCGTTTCTCCTCTGTCCCACTGCTCTGGCATGGTTTGTACAGTAGCAGATGGTGTGTGACTGGGATCTTGGAAGCTGGGGAAAAGCTTTGAAGGTGCTGGAGCAGTGCTGCAGGTGTCTCTCCCCCCCCCCCCCTATTTCTTTCTGTCTCTATCCAATAAACAAAGATTAAAAAACAAACAAGCAAAAACCACTCGGGGCACTTTCCCAGTGCGGCATATTATTAGTATATAGGGTCAAACTACAGCTATTTCGCTTACCATTTTGAGACATTTACGGAAGTTCTGTAGTCATTTCTATTCTCTAGAGAATAGATGCTTTTTAGATAATATTATGTAATTAAGGATATGTAGATTAAAACTCTGTCTTTATTGACAGTGTCATCTTATAAACTCAGTTTCAGGAGTTCTTTCTTTCAGAAGTCCTTATAGACATCACCCAATATTTTTAATACATGTATTCTTCTTCTTCTAGCGCAACAAAAGGGAAAATAAATAATAAAAAAATTAAAAAATATATATGCTTCAAATAACAAGAAAATGAAAAGATAACTCACAGAATGAATTAAAATATTTGCAAATCATATATCTAGTAAGAAACTTATATCTAGACTGTATAAATCATTCTTACAACTTAGTAATTAAATGCTAAACCAAAGATTCATAAAGATCACAAAATAATTTGAGTTGATGTTTCTCAAAAAAAGATATACAAATCTTCAAAAAGTACACAGAGATTCTAAACATCAGTAATCATTAGGGAAGCACAAATAAAATAACAAGACACTACTTCATACTGAACAGGATGACAATATTTTAGAAGGCATATTATGAAATGTGGGCAAGTATAGAAATTAGAACCCTTATACATTGGTGGTGGTGGGCGTGTAAAATGTACAACTATTTTAAAAATAACTACTTGAATATGGAGTTACCATGTCATCTGGAAAATCCACTTCTAGGTATATATGCCCAAATAATATATGTCCACACAGAGACCTTTCAGTGAATATTTATAGCAATACTAGAATAGTCAAAAAGTAGAAGCGATCTACATGTCCACTAACTGATGAATGAATAAGCAAATATGGGATAGCCATACAAAAAAAGAGTTATCCAACCATGAAATGCAATGAGATATTGATACAATACACAAACATGTATATACCTTGAAAGTACTTTACTAATTAAGAGAAGCCAAAGGTATCACATGATGTTGTTTATGTAAACTATCCAGAAAAGACACATAAACCTATAGACACACAACACAGTTTAATGTATATTAGAGGCTGTGGTAAGGAAGAATACCTATTGGCTGTTAATGATGATGGCTTACCTTTGGGGTGATAAAAATATTCTCGAGTTGAGTAAATGAAATATTAAAGAGCATAGAATTGGGTGAGCTGACACCTATCTTCAGGAGATGTAAAATTATACCCCTATAACATCAGTCTTGTAATACAATATTCCCTCAAAATGATTTAGGAAAAAAATGACAGAATTTTATACATATATATTTTTTAATTTCTTTATTGGGGGATTAATGGTTTACAGTCCGCAGTAAAATACAATAGTTTGTACATGCATAACATTTCCCAGTTTTCCACATAACAATTCAACCCTCACTAGGTTCTCCTCTGCCTTCATGTTCCAGGACCTGAACCCTCCCCCCCCAAACCCACCCCAGCAATACACCAACTTCAGTCCAAGTTCTGCTTAGTATTTTTTCCTTCTGATCTTTTTTTTAAAATTTTCTATTTATAAAAATGAAACATTGACAAAACCATAGGATAAGAGAGGTACAGTTCCACACAATTATCACCCTCAGAGCTCCGTATCCCATCCCCTCCCCTGATAGAATTTTATATTTTTAATTAGTGAATGTTATGGCATGTAAGTTATATCTCAAGAAAGTCGTTTTTAAAAATAGTTTCTCTAACTGCCTCCCCGCCAAAGCCTTTGATTCACTGGTTAGGTATTGGAATCATGATCTAGAAAGATCCAGGGGCCAGGTGGTCACGCACCTGGTTAAGTTCACACGTTACAGTGTGCAAGGACCCAGGTTCAAGACCCTGGTCCCCACCTGCAGGGGGAAAGCTTCACAAATGGTGACGCAGGGTTGCAGGTGTCTCTCTTCCTCTCAATCTCTCCCTTCCCTCTAAATTTCTCTCTGTCTCTAATAAGTAAATAAAGCCTATTAAAAAAAAAAAGATCCATACAATTCATTGGGTTGATAAATCTTTGAAAACTCTGAAAATCCATCCATTTCCTTTTTCTCCTCTGTGGCACTTACTTGTTAAAGAAATCTCTTTATTACTAATAGTGCCATACTGCTGTAGTTGCATCGCATTTGAGGGAGTGTGTCGTGGTGAGTTTCTCTTAGTCCCTTAATGTTTCACTTTCATTCTGGAAGAAATAAGCCTGGTCCCTGTTACTGGCAACTCCTGAGTTTTCAAAGACTTAGATTCTCATTAGCCTGCTTCTCTCAGCATCCCCTCCAATCATCCCCTCGACCTCCCTCATTGCTGACCTCTGCCTGTTCTCTATTACCCTTCCGCCCAGCCTGGCCTCCCCCAGGGTGGCATGCAGAATTGCAACTCCAGATGTGAGCTGACCAGGGGAATGGCTATTGGGATGATTATTTCCCTTGATCTGAACATTATCTTTGTGTTTATATAAACTAAGATCTTGTTAGTTAGCCCATTTACCACTTCACACTAGATCCATTTCCCCCTTGAAGTCAACTTAGTCCTCCTGGAGTGTGTATGAATATGTGTCTGTTTTCTCATATAAACTTTTTTTTTTTTTTTTTAGAAATTCAATGTTGTTTGCATTGAATTTCACTTACTGATATCTATACAATTTTAGATAGTTTTTTTAGTCTTGATTTTACACAGGCCACAAATCTGAGAAGCAGATTTGTTGTGCTGTTGCAGGGTCAAATACAGAACCCTATAGTTATCGTTTAGAGGCCTTCCTTCCCATGTAACATTGATACATTACCTCTTTGACCTCTCTAGTTTAATCAACTATAAATCCACTCAACTGTACCACTATCCAGGCCTTAGTTCTCAGTGTGCTTTACAAGGAGACTGCAAAAGACTGAGAAATGCCTATCTAAAACCTAGATGTTATAAACTAGAACTGTTCATTTGTTTCCTGATCCTCTACGTGTTTCTTTACCTGTCACTGTAGTTCACGAAATAATAGATTTCTTCATCTCAAGAATGAACTGCAGCCCCCAAGTTCCAAGACTAGATTATTTTGCTGAAATCTTGATCTGCACATTAATCTGTGTGAAGATCTGTTTCTTAATCTTTAAATGTAGTCTTAGAAAATTTATTAGAGGGCTGCGAGTAGATAGCATAATGGTTATGCAAAAAGGCTCTTCTGCCTGAGGCTCCAAAGTCCCAAGTTCAGTTCCCCACCCCCTCCACCTTCCCCACCCCCACCATCAGCCAGAACTGAGCAGGACTCTGGGAAGAAAATAAAAAGAAAAAAGAAAGAAAATTTACTAGGCTGTTTTTTAACAGATTTTTACCTCTACTTACCTATCCTTTCAGCTTGTTATTTTTGAATTTTGTCTTATCCATATAACGTTTTAGATAAAATATTTATTGATTTTCATTCTTTCTTTTTGGGAAAATAGTACCTAAAATTTTTTAAATTTCCTCAAGAGTATTTAAGCTAGGAGGGTGGGGGTAGATAGCCATAATGGTTATGCAAATAGACTGTCTGAAATTCCAGGTTCAATCCCTTGCACTATCATAAACTAGTGCTAATCAGCGCTCTGATGAAAAAAAAAAGTCTTTAAACTTGCTTAACTGAATCATATGCTAAATACCACACTGATGTCATATATCTTAACTGCTTATTCAGTTTTATGTCCTCTAATAGAAAAGGCACACTTAAATCTATATATTATTCTGGGAGATCCAAATGCAAACAAGTAACTGTCTGATACAGCTACAAGCACGGTGAATTCAGCTCTAAGGTTAAATGAAACTTCTTTACATCATACTCTGAGACTTCTTTACATCATACTCTGAAAAGTAAAGAAAAGAAAAGAAAAAAAAAACCCAAGTCTCACACTTCATAACCCATAAAATGGTAGGGACTCATGCACAGGCTGTGTGAGTAGGTTGTCTCTGTTTTCTGTGACCAGAAAACAGGACTGTGTATGAATCTGAACTGGTCGTACCTGGTCATGTTGATGTGGCCAAGTGAATTTGATTGTCTGCCATTTTCACTGTCACTCATCCAGGGAACATTTATCTTTAAGATGTGCCCCTCGGTTGAAGGTAGCATAAAACTAGCAGTCCACTCAGGGCTTGATGGAGTGATCACACGATAGGAAGATCTCACATTCTTTTCAACGAGGGCTGGCCTTGTGTTGCAAATACAAAAAAAAAAAATAGGCATACTCTAGATAACAGCACATGTATGATTAGCAAAGTACAAATTTGATCCTGTTCCGAGAATCTTTTCTCCTGTTAAAATTGTAGCCAAAGCAGTAAGTACAGCAAATATTCTATATATTTGATAATAATCCTATATAGAGGGTGAAGGGAAGGCTGCTCTAAGTTGGTGATTCAGAAATATCTACTACCAGAAAGAGATACTTGGTTTTTGTATTATTTGCTTCCAGGAATGGGTATACTATGCTTTAGGGAGACATTCTAAATGTAACCCTATTAATGGAGTTCATAACTTTACTAGTCGATTAATGAGGATCTGAAAGATAGGGTAAGTCTGATCTGTTACTGGATAATGTGGTGATTAATGTTTGTGATGTAATAAGGGAACCCTAATTAGGAAACTACAGGAGGAAACTACCAACAGGCTTTTTCACTTATCCAAAGCTTCTACCTTGAAAGAAATTTTGAAGTGTCATTTAATAAGCTTTATAGACTCAGGGTGTAAAAATCAAAGGAATGTCTATTCAGTGTAGAATTGAAAATGAACAACATAATGATTCGTGGAGACTCCATAGCAATCCTTGTGAAAATTCCTACATCAGAACAAATTTCTGTGAAAATATGATTTGTGGGTCTAACAATAAACTGGATTATGTTTGTGATGTTTCTAGTATCTACTTGGCTCTTTGGAGAAGAAATATGCAGCACCATTTTCAAGGTGACATTAAACAACAATCCAATTCTACTTGCACTTTAGCTTTTAATAAATTTACTCAAAATATTAATAACAAACAAATACCTTCTCTTTAAAAACGAATCTTATACCTTTTCTTTTTACAATAAAAATGTTTTTAGGCTGCCAGATATTAGCAATGTTTTCCTTATATATATAGAACATTTATGCTAATGTATTCTTTTTGTACTTGAAAAAAAAACCTTCCAGAGATAAATATCTAGAGAATTTTAAAACCATCCACTGCACACATATACAATGTAAGACATTTTCTTACATTTAAAGTACAGAAACAAATTCTATGGCTTTTTACAAAATCTTGGTAAAATGTATTTTTGCACCCTGTGTAACAGTTTCTAGAGGTTAATGGCCAGATTCTAGAGGTTAATGACCATCTGAGGACAATCAATGAGCCAAGGCTTTGCCAGAACTATTAACCTCAACCAATCATTAGTTGCTAGAAATGTCTTGGGTCTTAGAGGTTAGCCATAGTACAAGATTAAGGAGAAGGAAATATAAACTCGTAATACTATCTTTATAGGCTATGCCCTTTAATTTGGAAGGCACATGGCAATTATTGTTCTGTACACTGGCCAATCAGATGGTTAAAAGCATCATTCAGCATTCTGTCCAACAGTGCTATAATTAAAGTCTTGTATTTAGGAAGGAAATAAAGTCAATTCATTTCTGTCTACTTTTGTTGCTTATGATTTTATTAACACTTGTCAGAGGTGATTTTGTATTTCATTGTTAAGAGCTTTGTATAGTTTTTTTGTTTTGTTTTTTGATTTTTAAGAAAAAGTCTACCAATTTATATGAGTACATTGGAGTGCTCAAAGTAGTCTAGAACAAAGTCAGAACATCCTCCCAACTAAAGCAATTTAAGGAACCACCCACATCCCAGAGAATATCCTCTGATTCTTTCAGTTTCACACTTATCACTGAAGGCTTTGGAATGGGTTCAGAAAAGCACCTTGGATTTCTCTGAACTCAGTTTTCCTGTGCCTGTCTCTAAATAATGTAGTCATTCTTTATCTTTGTTTCTACTCTCTTTTCCTTTATTATATATTAATTTATTTAATTTCCATCAGGGTTTTCGCTGAGGCTCAGTGCTGGCACTATGAATCCACTGCTTCCGGCAGCTATTTCTTTTTCTTTTTTAATTTATATGATTTTTATTTATAGAATGGAAATACTGACAAGACCATAGGATAAGAGGGTATATTTCCATACAGTTCCCACCGCAAGAACTCTGTATCCCATCCCCTCCCCTGATAGCTTTCCTATTCTTTATCCCTCTGGGAGTATGGACCCAAGGTCATTATGGGGTGCAGAAGGTGGAAGGTCTGGCTTCTGTAATTGCTTCCCCGCTGAACACGGCCATTAGCAGGTCAATCCATACTCCCAGCCTGTCTCTCTCTTTCGCTAGTGGGGCTGGGATTTGGGGAGGTGGGGCTCCAGGTGGGGTCATCTGCCCAGGGAAGTCAGGTTAGCATCATGGTAGCATCTGGAACCTGGTGGCTGGATAAGAGTTAATTGTTGACTAATCATGAACCTAAAGGCAAGAATATTGCAGATGAAGAGTTGGGGTCTCCGTTTTGGAAAACGCTAGTAGGTCTATTTTAGGTATATTCCAAGGGGCCCATGATTTTACTAGTTTTTCCCTGAGCCTGACATCTAATATGCAGGTGGACCCAAGTTATTATCTGGTGAGATGGTGTCATGTTGGAAAAACGGCCTTGTACTTGGATAGGATGATTGCCCTGGAGTGAATTTTTATTCAGATAGATAGAAGAGAGACACATAGAGAGAGAGAGAGAGAGAGAGAGAGAGAGAGAGAGAGAGAGAGACACAAAACACCACTAGAGCTGCCTCTAGTGCCATAGTATCTCCCATGTGTCACTGGGGTTTGAGACTGGACTACACACATGGCAAAATATGTGTCCTCTCCATGCCTGGCATCAGTGCGATGTCTCTTTCTTGACATTCTTGTTTTCAAATCTTATGCAGCCCTTTGGGATAGTGATGCCTGTAACTTAGTACCAAGGAAGGGAGAAAGCATATAAAATATCTTATTTTTTTTAAAAAAGAAAACCATGCTTAGGTCACTTGAACCATTATAGTCATGCAACTGGAAAGTTGTGTATTGATGTGTTCCCCCACCCTTTTTTTTCCCTCCAAAATACATCAGGTTCCTTAGAGAATAGTTAAGTACCTGTAGGCAAATGAAACAAAGATCCTCAAAGTATTCTGTTTAGTCTTGCCTTACATCAATCACCATTTCTTACCTTCTTCTTGCCTTACATCAATCACCACACCTAGAGAGTGCTGTGGGCAGCACGGGTGGGTGGTGTAGTTGTGATAGGCTTGGGGATCAAGGGAGAGTTATAAAATGTAAATTATATGGAAGAAGATGGCGGCTCTAACTACCACTTAGGTTTATTTAGAGCTTTCTTTTCATACTCTCAAAGCATTTTGTAAATTGGGTCTCTAATCCTCTAGGATGAATAGGTGGCAAGACTCTTGATCTTTACTTGACAAAAAACTTATCTATGATACAGGAAAATTAAATGCCAGCAAAATATCTTTTTAAATTTTGTTTATATTATCTTTTTATATTTGTTAGATAGAGACAGTCAGAAATTGAGAAGGAAGGGGGAGATAGAGAGGGAGAGAGACAGAGAGACACCTGTAGCACTGCCTCACCACTTGCAAAGCTTTCTCCCTGCAGGTGGGGATGAGGGGCTCAAACCTGGGTCTTTGAACATTGTAACATGTGCGCTCAACCAGGTGCACCATTGCCTGGCCCCAGCAAAATATCTTAACAAAGCAATTGGATGCTGAGAAAAAAACAGAATTTAATATATGCCTGCAAGTACAATGCAGAGAAATCTACACTCCACTCTTGAATTTCAGCATTCTTTTTTAGCATCTTCCAACATACAAAGTCCCCATGTGGTAGGTAGCATTCCCCAAGAAACTGATAATAGCAGTTGCCTTAAGGGAAAGAAATTGCCTGCTAGACAGAGAGGTTGACATATAATCTTTTGTACCATCTTAATCTATTTTTTAAGAATAAAAATTTTTTTAAAAAAACCCAGCCAAAAGACTGACTCCCTTGATGTTTCCCCTCTGGATGACTGTGCTTTACCATATTTCTTGGTGCTATTCAGATAGAATATGCTGCAAAGAGTTCGTCATGAACTACAATTTCAGACCAATAGGGACTCAGAGGTTACGCAGGCTCCCACACTCAATGTAAATATATATATATATATGCATGCCCTGGAAAAGGTGGATGGGGTAAACAGGTAATTTCATTCACAGATTATTTTTTTAAGAATGGGAGCTACTTCTGGCCCTAATCCAACTTTCTAGCTCTTTTTTCTACTCTGGTACCATCTTCTCAGAGAATATTTTTGTCCAACTCCATGTTAGCTATTAAACTCAAGCAAAACTATGATAGCTGTGGGCCCTTAAGAACATAGCTGAAACAGATATTCTTGCTTCTTTCTATCCCAAGATCCCTATTCACATCGGTTCTGTTCCTACTTTCTGTTTCCTATCCATTAATCATTTTGTTTTGCTTTATATCTTACTGCCTTCCAGCCACCAAGTGAATTCCATCCTCACTGGGTGCTGGAACCTCACCTCTCCAGAACCATACCACACTAGCAAAAGAAGCAGGCTGGGGATATGGATCGACCTGCCAACACCCATGTCCAATGGAGAAGCAAATACAGAAGCCAGAACTCCCACCTTCTGCACCCCCTAAAATAATTTTGATCCATACTCTCAGTGGGGACAGATAATAGGAAGAAGATGACCAGAGGGTTCTGAAATCCAACTTCATCAGGATCCAGAAAGAGAAGAAAGAGGAGAAAGGGAGAGACATTTGGATGTAGTAATCAGTGTATGTGTCACTTGGATCAGAAGAGAAGATGGAACCATAGGAAAAAAAGGGGGGGCAAATATATACAAATATAGACAGACAGTTGTCAAAAGAATAGTTAACCCATATCTGCAACTTTAGGAGAACTGCTATAGCCTACAATGGAATTATCAGAGATTCAGAACTGGTGGTGGGAAAGTCATGGAGTTGTACCCCTGTTATCTTGTAATTTTGTAAATCAATATTAAATCACTAATAAAAATACACATTTTGACTCAAACAATAAATTGCTGCAAAGAAATTAGTATACAATTAGTAGTCCAATTAGATGTATGAATTGAGAGGCTCCGAAAATAAGTAAAAATCACATTTTAATTGTTGACCAGCTATTGAAACATACTTTTTCCACTAAGTAAAAATATATACCTTTTAATATTTTGTACTTAATTGAAGATAAAGGCTACTAAAGTAGTTTCTATTCATCTTCAACACCCTAACAATAACTAGACATAGCACAGCAGTCAGAGAGACAGGATGCCAAGTATTTACTTTAAACATTTCCAATTTTCCCAAGCACCAAATGGTTCAATTCTCTCAACCAGCCCATTAATAAATCTGCTATCCAAAAATGTGGGTCTAAACATGGCTTAGCTTGGCTGTAGTTAATTATTGAGTGTATAGAATTTCTTTCCCTTTTAACCAAAACATTTCATGGGCGAGAGAGGGTCCAGGAAGTGGGAATTTTGCTGCCTGGTGTGTTTCTGAATTGATAGTTCCTTGACTGCCACTGCTGAAATGGATGCTGATTTCCACTCCCCCTCTTGGGTGAATAAGTAACTGGAAAAGTTATCTCTAATGGACACTGGAAGCCCTTACACCTTCTCATTTTTTTTTTTTCTGGTTTCTCTCACTTGACTTTTTTCTAGTGTGATGACAGCAGACAATCTATTCTGCTAATAATGGTGGCTGGATTCATCTGTCAAAGTCAATCAAAATGTCTGTTTTCTTGAGCATTTTCTGTCAATCATCATCATCATCTTTTTCTTCTTCTTCTTCTTCTTCTTCTTCTTCTTCTTCTTCTTCTTCTTCTTCTTCTTCTTTGTCTTCGTCTCCGTCTCCTTCTCCTTCTCCTTCTCCTTCTCCTTCTCCTTCTCCTTCTTCTTTTCATTCTTCATTAAGGCCTCACTATTTCAGGTTCACTTTTTAAAAAAATTTTTTTATTTAAGAAAGGATTAACGAACAAAACCATAAGGTAGGAGGGGTACAACTCCACACAATTCCCACTGCCCAATCCCCTTAACCCATCCCCCTCCCCTGATAGCTTTCCCATTCTCTAGCCCTCTGGGAGCATGGACCCAGGGTCATTTTTTTCAGATAGAAAGAGTGACAGAAGTCTGTAGTGTGGGGCATAAAGTAGAGGGAGTCAGGAGAAGATGATATAATACTTAAACTTCTTCCACTGTGGTATGGGCTGGGTTCAACCTGTGTAGAGAGCATGGCAAAATAGGCAAAACCCAGGTGAGCTATATTGCCAGCACTCAAGCTTCCCTTAATGTGTTAAAGCTGATTATAATAAGCAGTGTTCCCCGGCAGGCAGTGTTAACATGCTTAAATTCATTTAAAGACTGTCTTAAATAGCTTGCTCCAGTTTTAAGAAAAGTCATCTAAAAACTTAGAAATAAATCTAAGAAACTGGCTGTCTTTTAAAGTATCATCTAAAACACTAAAGAACTCACCTACTTGTTTAATTTTCTGGGTCTAGGTGGTTGCACTGTTATTTTACTTGTTACAAGTAAAGAGCCAGACTCCATAAAATAAAGAAATAGCTTGTAGACTGTGTCCTGTGTAATAGAAATGCATGTTATCTCTCAGGCAGAAAGGATAACCCCAAAGGTTAAGTTCCATTGGTCTGAAGCACATTAGCCATCTTACATCTAACCTGGTAATATTATTCTGACCTTCGTTTGTAAGTGCCATTCCTGACAAGCTAGATAAACTCTTGTCTGTCTAAAGCTTTTCAAGCCAGCTTTATCCTCTTACTAGATTCTTTTTTAATGTGTTAAATAAAAATTTTTGACATGTACTCATTCAATATATGGGCTATGGTTGTTTTTTTTTTTGAATTATGCCTTGACATTAGTGAATCCATATGGTTTATGCTATGGGTTTGTCTTTAATGGGAGGTTAATGGTTTACAATACAGTTGTTGACACATGGGTAAAATTTCTCGGCTCCTACCCTACTAGGGAAAGATAGAAACAGGCTGGGGGTATGGATCAGCTGGTCATTGCCCATGTCCAGTGGAAAAGCAGTTACAGAAGCCAGACCTCCTACCTTCTGCACCCCATAAAGATTTTTGGTCCATACTCCCGGAGGAAAAAACAATAGGAACACTTCCAATGGAGGCAACAGGATATAGAACTCTGGTGCTGAAAATTGTACCCCTCTTATCCCACAATCTTGTCGATCATTATTAAATCACTAATAAAATAAAATTAAAAAAAAAATTCGGCCTACCATGAGAGGTGTGTACAAAACATTCATCATAGTCTGTGATCTTTTCTACCTCATGCACCAGCAACTTAAAGCCTCAGGTTCATGGTGCATTAACTTTCTTTACGCCATCTTGGATGGAGCTCAGAGATATCATGTTAAGTGAGATAAACCAGAAACAAAAGGGTGAATATGGGATGATCTCACTCACAGGCAGAAGCTGAACAACAGGATCAGAAGAGAAAACACTAAGCAGAATCTGGACTGGAGTTGATGTATTGCACCAAAGTAAAAGACTCTGGGGTGGGGGTGGGGGAAGAGTTCAGGTCCTGGAACAGGATGACAGAAGATCTACTGGGGGTTGTAAAACTGAGAAATGTTATGCATGTACAAACTATTGTATTTACTGGCGACTGTAAAACATTAATCCCCCAATAAAGGAAAAAAATGTTTAAAATAAAAAAAGAACTTTGGTAGATGGTGTGCTGACTCACACACACCATGTGTGGGCATGAAATTATACGCCTGAAATCTTAACATAAGTCTGTTAAATCACTAAAATAAATAAATGAGAGAAAAAAAAAAGACTGTGTAAGCTTCACGTATATAATTTCATACTTCCTTAAGATGTGTGTTGCTATATCATGCTGGCTATCAAAAAGTATAAATATCCTTCCATCACAGTCAATTAGACCCCTGTCCTTTCAACTCACTCTCCTTCTCCCACTTTGGTAAAGTTGGTGCTAAAGTCTGAGTCTAAGTCTGTTTTCATTTGGTTTTGTCTGTTCCATTACTTTTTTTCTTTTTTTTTTTCTCTCTTTATAACCACATATGAAAGAGACCATCTGGTCTATTGTTTCTTTGGTTGGTCTGTTCACTGGTGAAAGTGGAATGTTGAAGTTCCCTACTGCTATTGTATAGCTCTGTCAATAGGTTTTTGTTTGTTTTTACCAGAGCACTGCTCAGCTCTGGCTTATGGTGGTGCAGGGGATTGAACTTTGGAGTCTCAGGCATGAGAATCTCTTTTCATAACCATTATACTATCTACCCCTGACCTATTTAAGTTCTTTATATATTTTGATGCTCCCTCATTTGGTGCATATATGTTTAAGAATGTTAAGTCCTTCTGATGGGTTAGTCTCTTATGTAATCTCCATTTCTATTTCTCATTAACATTTTTAGCATGAACCCTATTTTGTCTATATTGACTGAGATAATAATGGCTGTCCCTGCAGCACTGCTTCACTGCTGGTGAAGTAACCCCTTCCCCCTGCAGGTAGGGACTAGGGGCTTGAAACCACACCCTTGCATAATGTTACATGTATGTTCACCACTACTCCCACATTTTAACTTTTGTAGGAATTTGGCTACTTCCAGAAATATCTGTGAGAATGAGTCTGTAGAATTATTTTATGCTTAATGTATTTGCCAAAACTGATAGCAGCAAAAAAAAAAACAAACAAACAGTTTGCTTGCTTCTGTTTTGTTTAGATTTTATTATTTTGGGGGGAGGGTCCTATAAATCAGATCTCTAGATTCCACAGATGAGTAAAACCATCTGGTAGCTTTCTTTCATCTCTTTACTTATTTCACTAAGCATAGTCATGTCCAGTTCCATCCAGTTTGTCCCAGAGGACATAATATCATCTTTTTGTTTTAAGATTTTATTTAGTTATTAATGAGAAAGATAGGAGAGAGAGAAAGAACCAGACATCACTCTGGTAGATGTACTGCTGGGGATTAAACTCAGGACCTCATTCTTGAGAGTCTAGTGTTTTAGCCACTACGCCACCTCCCGGACCACATAATATCATCTTTTTTATTGCAGAGTAGTATTCCATGGGATATATATCCAATAACTTCTTTAGCCAGTCATCTGATGATGGCATTCCAGCTGTTTCTACCCTTTAGCACTGTGAATAATGGATAGGGGTGTATATGATCCTTCTAATTAGTGCCTGCATGTCCACTGGATAAAAAAGAGTGGTATTGCGGGGTCAGAAGATACTTCATTTTTATTTGTTTAAGGACTGTCCAGACAGTCTTCCAAAGAGGCTGCACCAGTTTGCATTCCCACCAGCAGTGAAACAGAGTCAGTTGCCTTTTCTCCACAACCTCTCCAGCACCTGTCATTTCCTGGTTTGTTAATGTAAGTCATTCTCTCAGGTGAGATGGTATCACAGTATTGTCTTCATTTTCCAGCACCATTTTTTTATTTTTTATTTTTTTTGCCTCCAGGTTTATTGCTGGGGCAATAAGATGCTGGTTGGGATTGCCATTATCTGAAGGTTTGACTGAGACTGGAGTGTCCTTTCAAGAAATGATGCAGGTGGAAGTCGTAGCCTGCACTACGAATCTACTGCTCCTGGAGGTCATTTTTCCCATTCTGTTGCCCTTGTTGTTGTTATTGATATTCTTGCCATTGCTATTGTTGGATAGGACAGAGAACAAGTGAGAGAGGAGGGGATGACAGAGAGGGGGAGAGAAAGATACACACCTGCAGACCTGCTTCACTGCCCATGAAGCGACTCCCCTGCAGGTGGGTAGCCAAGGGCTCCAACCAGGATCCTTACATCAGGTCGTTGGGCTTTGCGCCATGTGCGCTTCATCGGCTGCACTACCACCTGCATCATTTCTTGAAAGGAGGCTCCAGCCTCAGTCAAACCTTCAGATAATGGCAATCCCAACCAGCATCTTTACTACAAACTCATGAGAGACTTTGGCTCAGAACCATACACTAAACTGTATTGACAATTCCTTCTCACAGGACCTGTGTGAGATAAGTATGCATGATTTTTTAAGTTATTTTTATGCATTGCTAGGGAGTGAATCCAAAACCTTTCATTTACTAGGTCCTGCTGAGCAGTCCTTTTGGGACTCCTTGCCTAATTTCACTTTTCTTTTTTTTAGAGAGAAGGGAAAGGAGGAAGAATAGAAGAATGAAAAAGACAGAGGCAGGTAGGGAAAGAGGAGAGAGACCCAAGTGTCCTTTTGCCACGCATGGAGTTCCCTCTCTGCTATCAGTGGTACTGCCATGTGGTACTAAGTTCTGAATCAAGATTTCACACATAATGTGTCATGTGCTCTATTGGGTGAACTATCTCCCAGCTCTTAGACTTTTCCCTAACCCCTAGAATTTTGTTTAAAGATACTCACTTTTTAATATTTCACTTACTTTTAATGAAAGAGATATGGAGAAAAAGATACAGAAAGAGAGAGACCAGAGCACTGCTCAGCTCTGGCTTATGTTGGTGCTAGGGATAAAACCTGAAAGCTCAGAGCCTCAGGCATCAGAGTCTTTTGTACAACCATTATGCTGTCTCCCTAGTACTAAAGCTATTAACTTCTGAAGTACATTGCTATGCAACAACAAACTAGGAAAAGAAAAAAGAGTCTGCAGCTAAATAAAACTCACTCAGATTTGCTCCAGCCTTTTTTAAAATAAAAAAAATGGGCGTCAGGTAGTGGGTTAAACGCAGGTGGCACAAAGCACAATGACCGGCCTAAGGATCCTGGTTCCAGCCCCGGGTTCCCCACCTGCAGAGGAGTCCCTTCACAGGCGGTGAAGCAGGTCTGCAGGTGTCTATCTTTTTCTTCCCCTCTCTGTCTTCCCCTCCTCTCTCCACTTCTCTCTGTCCTATCCAACAACGACAACATCAATAACAGCAACAATAATAACTACAACAAAAATAAAAGACAAGGGCAACAAAAGGGAAAATAAATAATTTTTTTTAATTCTCTGATTTTTCTTTTTTAAAGATGATTTAAAAAATATTTTATCCAAAGCACAAGGACCAGAGTAAGGATCCTGGTTCAAGCCCCTGGCTCCCCACCTGCAGGTGAGTCGCTTTATAAGCGGTGAAGCAGGTCTGCAGGTCTCCTTCTCTCCCCCTCTCTGTCTTTCCCTCCTCTCTCCATTTCTCTCTGTCCTATCCAACAATGATGACATCAATTACAACAACAATAATAACTAAGCAATAAACAAACAAGGGCAATAAAAGGGAAAATAAAAAAAATTTTATCTGGAAGCTGGGCAGTAGTATAGTAGGTTAAGTGCACATGGCGCAAAGCACAAGGGCCCGTATTAGGATCCTGGTTGGAGCCCCCAGCTCCCCACCTGCAGAGGGTCGCTTTGCAAGTGGTGAAGCAGGTCTGCAGGTATCTATTTTTTTCTTCTCTTCTCTGTCTTCCCCTCCTCTCTCAATTTCTCTCTGTCCTATCCAACAACTATGACAACAATAACAACTACAACAAGCACAGCAACAAGAGCAACAAAATGGGAAAAATGGTCTCCAGGAGCAGTGGATTTGTAGTACAGGCACAAAGCCCCAGCAATAACCCTGGAGGATATATGTATCTGTTCATTTCTTAGATAGAGACAGAAAGAAACTGAGATAGAAGGGGGAGATAGAAGAGAGAGAAAGAGAGATAACTGTAGCACTCCTTCACTGCTTGTAAAGCTTCCCCCAAAGGTGGAGGACCATGGACTTGAACCTGAGGCCTAGCATTGTGATAACGTAGGTGCCCAACAGAGTGTACCACCACTTGGCCCCTCAATTTTTCTTATTTTTATTTTCCCAACCCTTACATTTTTCCCAATTTGATCCTGTTGCATAGCTACTCCTTTGACTCTTGTGATATATGGCATTTAAGTCCAGATGTTCATTTCTAGTCCCTGGATTATTTCTATGCTTTATTTAAAGCTTTCTTTTCTCCTTTCTGAAGTCTTCCAAATTGTTCTATTCCTTACATTATGCTTTTCTTGTAGCCTCCACTCACTTGTGCTCTAATGATCTCTCTATATCCCCTTTTTGAGTTAAATAAAATTATAGGGGCTGGTGGTGTTGTACCTAGTTGAGTGCATAGCTTACAATACTCAAGGACCTGGGTTTAACCACCCTCCACCTCCACCCCACCTCAGTTCTCATCTACTGGGGGGGGATCTTCATGAGTGATGAAACATTGCCACAGGTCTCTCTCTCTCTCTTGCTCTCTCTATTCCCCCTTCCATCTCAGTTTCTCTCTGTCTCCATCCAATAAATAATAAATACATAAAATATTCTTAATTAAAAGTTTTTCAAATATACCATTTCCTACATGTGCCCAATATTCCAAAATACTAGTGAACTTATACACACTGTTTGTTACATACATTTATCCATTTGTTCAATAAATAAATATTATAAGGGGCCAAGTGGTGGTGCAGCTGGCTGAATGCAAATGTTACAATGCACAAGGAACCAGGTTCAAGCCCCCAGTCCCCACCTTCAGGGGAAAACTTCATAAGTGGTGAACCAGTGCTGTAGATATCTCTCTCCATCTGTATCTCCCCTTAGCCTCTCAATTCCTCTCTGTTCTAGCAAATAAATTAATAAATAAAAATATAAAAAGTAAACATATATTATACTTCTACCATGTGCCACACACTGTACTAACTCTTGATCTTCCACTTAACTGAATTCAGTGACTTTTCTCATTGCACGTTCTAGGGCAGACATGTTGTAGATAAGCTTTAAACCTCAGTTGAAATCACCATCTCTTATAAAAATTCGATAAGAGTCAACAGCCTCTGCTACATTCTACGCAGATATTTGCATAATGTTTCCTTAGCTCATCTATGATTTCTTCAGATGTTTTTGAGAGCCTGTTTTATAGTTACACTGTGTTAAAAGCTAGGGAAACCGAGGGATGAGGTAAGCGCCAACAGACATGTGTGTCTTATGCAATGGAAAATGTAAGGTGGAGCGAGTGATTGTGTGTTGTAATTATTTCCTTTGGTCCCTGTGTTCTTCACAGGCCTTGAGTTACCTAAAGTTACGGATTACATTTTCCTCTTGTTAGCCTCAGTACCTAGCATAGTTTCTGGCACATGCAAGGTACTTATTAAAGAGTTGTTGTATGTTTGTAGCCTATCACTCTGCTATCTGGCAAACTAGCAGCCAATCTTCCAGGGATCATTGTATAGCTACCACATTGATGATCTTTTTAGATCCACACATTTGTGTTTTGTGTTCTTTCTGGAATTTAATTTACAACAAAAGCTCATCTGAAACTCAGTTGCATTTCTGATGGTCTGGGTTGGTCAGACATGTGACACATTTGGCCTATATACTTAAAAGTCTGGAATAGGGTAGGTAAGTATATTCAAAGAGGTGATGCTGGAATACTACAAGCTTAGAGAACAGTAAAAGGGGAAAATAAACTATTGAAAGATGAGATGAAGGTCAGATACAAGGCTGATCTGCCTACCATTTTTCTAGAGATGTTCAGCCTTGACATAAGAGCAAGTTAGCTTTAGCCTGGAATCTGAAAGTAAATGAAACAACCTAGATGTACTCAACACTATACACAAAATAATAATAATTGAAGAACATTAAAAATATGCTCACAACACTGTGTAAAGTAGTTTAGTTACCAGCCTAGTGGTTGTCTGTAATCTTGCCAACTTCAGATTTTTGTTGATGACAACTGTGGTTAAATTTGGTGAAGTCATTTGCAAAGTTTGTACCTTACAATGGAAATATTTCCTTTTTTTTTTTTCTTCAAAGAAAACAGGATATGCTAAGGGATATTTCATGAATTCGTTTTGGAGCATTATCTGGCTTAATAATTTAAAAGTACGAACCCCGGCTCCCCACCTGCAGGGGAGTCGCTTCACAGGCGGTGAAGCAGGTCTGCAGGTGTCTATCTTTCTCTCCTCCTCTCTGTCTTCCCCTCCTCTCTCCATTTCTCTCTGTCCTATCCAACAACGACAACAACAATAATAACCACAACAATAAAACAACAAGGGCAACAAAGGGGAATAAATAAATAAAATAAATGTTTTTAAAAAATTTTAAAAAATAATAATTTAAAAGTATATTTCCAGGTGGCCTGTTAGTCACGCAGTCTCTTACCTAGGCAGATTAATTTATTCTAGGAAATAATATAAGATAATAATAAACTAAAATATTCCACAGCTTGGAAGATTTGCATTCCAATGTAGATATTCAGCAAATTTGCTTTTCTTGATCCCGACTTTGTGTTAACCTGTGTTTCCAAATGATGATGCATTATGGTCTCTCAGACATCCCTATGGAAAAACTCAATCAATCAAAGCAGATTGATTATATATTTTTTGAATTTCACAGCCACTTTGTGAAAAGAAAAGAAAAATAAAGAAAAGAAGAAAAAAAAGCACTCTTACAATAAATATACTATTTTGGAATTGTTTGTGGTAAAAGGTCCAAATGAAAGCAATGGTCCATTAATTTTTCCTAAGACTATTTGAGGAAAGAATTATTTAACCAACAAGTAACTGCATTGAGGCTAACTCATAAGATTCTCCAGATTTTTTTAAATTCCCTATCAACAAGTTGATTTATTTTGCTGCAATTGCAACCGATCAGTTTCTTTTAAAAAATATTTTATTTACTTATTAATGAGAGGGATAGGAGGGGAGAGAGAAAGAACCAGACATCACTCTGGCACATGTACTGCCAGGATTAAATTCAGGACGTCATGCTTGAGAGTCCAACGTTGTATCTACTTTACTACCTCCTGGACCACCAGATACGGTTTCATTTAGGTTAATTTGACCCCTTGGATATCCCTGCACTTGGATGATTCTTTTTACAGTTTTGAGGAGACCCTGAAATTGCCTTTTAAAAGAGAATGTATCTGAAGTAATTTTGTTTTTCCTCTGTTAAAAAATGATTCTACCTTTGTGGGAGGAATATTTACTCAAATTTCAATGTCCTTTCTCTCTTTCTTTTTTCACTTGGAGGGCATCCACACACCTTGTAAGAATCAGGTCAAGGGAGTCGGCGATAGCGCAGTGGGTTAAGCGCAGGTGGCACAATGGCGCAAAGCGCAAATACCGGCGTAAGGACCTTGGTTCCCTGGCTCCCCAACTGCCTGGGAGTCGCTTCACAAGTGGTGAAGCAGGTCTGTAGGAGTCTTTCTCTCCCCCTCTCTGTCCTCCTCTCCTCTTTCCATTTCTCTCTGTTCTATCCAACAATGACGACATCAATAACAACAATAATAACTACAACAATAAAAACAAGGGCAACAAAAGAGAATGAATAAACAAATAAATATAAAAAGTTTTTTAAAGAATCAGGTCAAAAGTCGTGTCATTGATGAAAAACTTCTTAAGTCTCCACTTACGACTGGGAAAGTTGTATTCTTTGTGTCCACTTCTGTTACTACGCATTTGCATGCACACACAAATATTTTTCCTGTTTCCCTCTATTTTTATTGGGGGATTAGTGGTTTGCAGTGAAGTTGTTGACACATAGGTAAAATTTTTCATCATCCCCTGGATCATGCAAAAGGACCTCAAGTTTCCCTCCACCCCTCCCTCCCTTTTCTTTCCCAGAGTCCTTTGCTCTGGTGCAATACACCACACTTGGTCCAAGTTTTGCTTACACATAAATATTTTTTTTTAATTAAGCTTTTAGCAAGACTCTGGCAACGGAAGGGTGGAGAGAGTGTAGAAAGGGTTTGAGGTTTTGATGTACCGTATGACAACAACCATACTGTAAGCCATCAACCCCTGCAATAAAATGAAAAAAAAAGTTTTTAATTTTGAGATAATTATAGATTTACACAGAGTTGAGCAAAATAACACAGAAAGATCAGTGTACTAAACAGTATACATCCAATTTCCCCAAAAGCTAATGTCTTTCAAGACCATGACAATTACTAGATGGTTTCATTCATATATGGAATCTAGAAAACTGAAACACATGAACTTGCAAACAAACAAACATACAAACCCAGAAGTAAACAGTCTTAAAGACTTTTTGAGAACAAAGTCTTTATCCTTGGTTATCCTTGAGAGGGTGGGGACACAGAGCTTCAGTGGTACATACAGCATGGAACTGTATCTTGTAATCTTACGATAGTGTAACCCACTACTAATCGCAAAAAAAAAAAAAAACCTGAACAAACAAGCAAGCTAACAAAACTTATACCGTATCACAACTAAGATACTGGCATTGATATAGTCAAGATGCAGTATGTGTATAGCTACATCTATTTTGCTATAGCAGCCCAAATATATTAAGGAAATTACTGACGGTAGGCTTTAAGTTTACCATTTTGTTCTTTATTTTCTGTTCCTTGTTCTTAATTGCTCTCTATTTTTTAAATCTTTCTGTTGGTTAGCTGGTGTTTTTTTTTTCCCCTTGCCACCAGGGTTATCACTGGGGCTTGGTGCCTGCATGACAGTTGAGTCCACCATTCCTGACAGCCATTCATCCCCCCACACCTTTTCTTTTTAGTTGATAGGAGAGAGGGAAATTGAGATGGCAGTGGGATATAGAGAGTGGAATGAGAAAGAGAGATACTGCAGTACTGTGTCACTGTTCATGAAGCTTTCCCTCCTGCAATTGGAGACACGGAGTTCAAATCTGGGGCCTTGTTAATGGTAACATGTACACTCAACCAGGAGTGCCGCTATCTGGCCCCTGGTTAATAATTTCTAAGGATTATATCTTGATTTGTTTATGGTTTCTTTGTGTATATTAATTTATATAGTTTTCTTAGTGATTATCCTAGGAAATATAATATACATATATAATTTATCACATTGTATTGATATCACAAATTTACCACTTTAAATGGAGTAGAAAACCCTTTCTTCTACTCAGATCCCTTTAGTATTTAAATACAATTGGTTTAAATATTATTTTGTTTGGTTTTTGCCACCAAGGTTATCGCTGGGGCTCAGTGCTGGTACTATGAATTCACAGCTCCTAGAGGCCATTTTTCCTTATATATTTGTTTGTTTGTTTGTTTGTTTTTATTTAATAGGACAGAGAGAAATTGAGAGTGGATGGGGAGATCGAAGGAATAATGCTGGGAATCTGGTGGTAGCACAGCGGGTTAAGTGCACATGACACAAAGCACAAGGCGCAAGGGCCAGCATAAGGATCCGGGTTCCACCTCCCCAACTGCTGGGGCATCGCTTCATAGGCAGCCAAGCAGGTCTGCAGGTGTCTGTCTTTCCCCCTTGCCCTCCTCTCTCCATTTCTCTCTGTCCTATCCAACAACGACAACTTCAATAACAACAACAATAATAACTACAACAACAATTTAAAAAAAGGGCAACAAAAGGGAAAATAAATTTAAAAAAAGTAAAAAAGGAAGAATGCTTCACCATTCCTGAAGAGTTCCCCCTGTGGGTGGGGGGGCCCCTCAAACTCCAGCCCCAGGCCATGATGATATGTGTGCCTAACCCATACCCCACTGCCGGCCTCCTATTAAGTATCTGTTCCACACAAGAAGAACATCAATCATGTGGAGTTTAGTTCATTTCAAGCATCAAAAATGACTTAAGAAAAGACTAGCCTATTGTTTTACCTCTACTTTTACTCATTCTAATGTTTTCTTTTTAATGTGTATTTCCAAATTTTCTCTGGTTTTCATTTCCTTTCTGTTTAGAGAATTTCTTCTTCTTCTTCTTCTTCTTCTTCTTCTTCTTCTTCTTCTTCTTCTTCTTCTTCTTCTTCTTCTCCTTCTCCTTCTCCTTCTCCTCCTCCTCCTCCTCCTCCTCCTCCTCCTTCTTCTTTTCTTTTCCCTCCAGGGCTATTGCTGGGGCTCAGTGCCTGCACCATGAATCCACTGCTCCTGGAGGCCATTTTTTCCCCCTTTTGTTGCCCTTTATGTTGTAGCCTTGTTGTGGTTATTATTGTTATTGTTGATGTCATTCGTTGTTGGATAGGACAGAGAGAAATGGAGAGAGGAGGGAATGACAGAGAGGGGGAGAGAAAGACAGACACCTGCAGACCTGCTTCATGCCTATGAGACGACTCCCTGCAGGTGGGGAGCCAGGGCTTGAACGGGGATCCTTATGCCCGTCCTTGGCTTTGCGCCACTTGCGCTTAACCCACTGTCCTACCGCCTGACCCCTGTCTTCTGCTTATTCTTAAGGTGTTTGCTAGTGACATATACTAGTAACAAATTAAAGGGTAGATTTTCTGCTGCTTTCATCTTAGAATGTCATGATTTCCTTTTCATTCTTCAAGGATATTATTTACTGAAAGTGAAATTTTGTGCATACAGTCAGATGCCAGAAAGTGTGTGTGTGTGTGTGTGCATGTGAGTGTGAAACAGAAGTTTTACTCATATGCAATTTAATCACTCTGGGCCTCTTTTTGACTAGATAGAAAGACAGAGAGGTGGAGAGGCCCCTCAGCACCAAACTTGGTTCACACATGGAAAGACATATATATATGCCTTGTCTGACGAGCTAGCTCTCATGACCCAGAAGTTTTATTATTATGTGTCTTGACATGTTTTTCTCTGGGTCTGCAGACTTTGGTATTCATTCAACTTCTAGAGCACTACGTTTATGTCTTCTGTCAAACTGTAAAACTTCAACTATTATGTCTACAAATGTTTATTTATTTTCCCTTTTGCCTTTCCTGAAACTAAAGTTGAATTCTTTTGTTATTATCCCACAAACCTGAGACTCTGTTAATTCATAGTCTTATTCTTTTTGAGTTATCCAGATTGACTGGATTATATTAATCTGTTCTCATGTTTACTGATTTCATGTTTTGTCACTTCTACGACTGTTGTTAGCCCCATTCAGTGAATATTTTATTTTCATCTTTTAAATTTCTTTATTGGGGAATTAATGGTTTACAGTCAACAGTAATATAAACTACAATAGTTTGTACATGTGTAACATTCCTCAGTTTTCCACATAACAATTCAAACCCCACTAGGGCCCCCTCTGTCTACCTATTGTCAGTGAACATTTTGATGAGCATGTTTCTTATTTCTGTAACTTTTATCTTATGCTGGTCATTTTCCTTTAGTGCCACCAGGGTTATTGCTGGTCCTCCATTAGTCTACCATTTCCCATGGCCATTTCTTTTTTACTCCTTCTCCTCCTTTGCCTCGTCCTTTTTCTCCCTCCTCCTCCTCTTTTATTTTATTTTATTTTATTTATTTACTATTGGATAGAGATAGAGAAGAACTGAGAAGAAAGGAGGAGTTAGAAAGTGAGAGAAAGAGAAATACAGAGCAATACCTGCAGTTCTATTTCACCACTTGTGAAGAGTCCCCTCTGCAGGTGGGACCAGGGCTTAAACTAGGTCCTTGCGCACTGTAGTGTGTGGGCTTAGCCAGGTGCACTACCATCTGGCCTTCTCCTCTTTCTTCCTCTGTTTCCTCTTCTTCCTTCTTTCTATTCTTCCTCCTCTCCCTCCATCTCCTCCTTCTCCTCCTCTTTCTTGTCTTTTTTTTTCTGATAGAGACAGAGAGATATTGAGATGGAAGGGGGAGATAGAGAAGGTGAAAGAGAGACCTGCAACACTGTGTCACAGCTCCCGAAGCTTCAGCCTCCTATAGACGGGGACCAGGAGCTTAAACCTGGGTCCTTGCCCATGGTGGCCTGTGCTTCACCCGATATGCCATCACCTGGCCCCCTGATGCCTTCTACTTTTCATTTCTGTCAAAGGATTTTGTAATTGTTTGTTGAAATTTTATGATTGATATTAAAATCCTTGAAAAAAGTATCAGTTCCCTGCTGGGCCATATTGCCATTATCTAGGGAATAGTGGTGAGTTGGTTCACACTACTTTGCGGCTCAGGGCTGGTGCGCAGACTCAGAACCTGTAAGACCCTGTTGACACCAGTGATGGTAGGAGGGAGCCAAATGCAAACTAGCCAGGTTCCTCTTACTTTTCCATCTCATTGGTGCTCCTGCTTATATATGGTAGTTTGAAGCCCTGGCTGTCACTATTTTGCTACATTTTGTACTGTAGGATGTGACTGATAGCCCAACTTCCTTCTACAGCCTTGTCTTGACATTTGTCTCAAGAGGGAACTGAAGGATACCTATTTCTGCTGGGTGGGAGATGCAAGATCAGCTGCCTATTTAGTTTAGTTATGCAGCTCTGCAGGGCAGGGGATCTGCCATTGTATAAACTGGAGCCCAAGTGCTATAGAGATAAAATGTGGTGAAACATTAACCTTCTATTCAGCTTACTTGAAAGTGCAGGGGTGATTGCCAAAAAGGTCTTTTGTTGGGTTACCATCTGTTTGGTCCTTTGGCTAGATGGGATAGGTTTTTATGGAGATGTGTTGTCCTCTGTGCCTTTAGGTGATCCCAGTTTGGAGGAAGCTCCTCAAATGCTAAGGTTCCCCCCCAAGTCTTTTAATTTATACCTTTCAGAGACTATCAATGCTTTTTTGTGATGATATATGCATGAAGTTTTAGTTGGAAGAGTTGAGTCTAAGAAAAGAGAAGTTGTTCCGTATTGGTGGAACAGAAAGTCCCATTATGGACTTTGAATTCTTCAACAGGATAGATTCTCTCTGCTTCTTTTCTGAGTCACGAAGACTAAATGACATACAATCTACCACATTGTAGATGGTTTAGTGAATTGGTTTAAGAAATAACTGACCAACATTTGTTGAGGAAAGTTTGTACTTGGTGCTAAGAATATTTATGCTATCCTCAAAGAATAAGGTATGTAATCATGAAGCTGAAAAGTGAAATCTAAACAGTGGTTAAGTTTGGTGATTTTTGTTTTAGTGCAAAATCTGGAATGTAGTGGTCCTGGATAAGAATCTGGCTTTCATTAGTGTATTAGCTGTGTGCCCTTAGAAAGTTCTTAATTTTTCTACATTGGGGGCCAGGTTGTGGTGTACTTGGTTAAGTGCACACAATACTAAGTGCAAGGACCCACACAGGGATCCAGGTAGTGGACTTGTAGTGCTGCCACCAACCTCCAACAGTAACCCTGGAGTCAAAACAACAAAAATATTAATTAAAAAAAAACTTCTCTAGGTTTACATACTTATCATTTATTTATTTATTATTTTATTATATGATAAAGAGATATTTTATTATATGATAAGAGATGAACCCAGAACTTCATGCATGTGCAAACTGCTGAACTGCTTCCCAGCCCAATTTTTATTCTATATGTTTTTAAGAGGAGGGAGCAGGGGGAGAGAAAAGGGGACGAGAGAGAAACATAAAGCACCATGCCACCACACATACAGTTTCCTTAGTATGGCCACGTGCTACCACTGAACCCAGAGACTACATTTTTCACATTTAAAACAATAATTTTATTTCCTCAACTGTATAAATTATTTATATTGTTAAAAGTTACAAGTGGAATGTTGGGCCTTAAGCCAGCCCCACCCCCCTGCTCTGCTCCATCCTCCATTGCTGACACTATGGCCTATTTACATAATCATTGTTTTGGCTGAAAGATTCCCCACCCATTCCTTTGATCTATCTTCTTTCTACCTCGAGAATTGCCCTACCTGCAGGGTATTAATTAATCCCACTGGTTAAAACCTCAGCAACAGATCCTAAGGGAGTTTGTACCTTAGCCCGCTCTTTTCTTTCCTCCACCCCTTTCCTAGCCATTTCCTTTTCCAACTTGTCACTTCCGGTTCTAATAGATAAAAACGTTGTCTCTGACCAATAAAGACACATTGCATTCCTGCTCCACCACGAGTTCCTGGTCTCTCTCCCATGTCACTGAGTAAGCAGCAGCCCAGGTTGACTCCAGTTGAGTTCTCTCCAACCCAGAGAGCACGTGCCCGGGAAGAAACACCCTCACACGAGCCCGGCAGTGGAAAAGGAAAAAAAAAAGCTACAATTGGAGTTAGGTGATAGCTTATAGTGGACTGATGCTGTGGTGTTAGTGTGTGTGTGTGTGTGTGTGTGTGTCTGTATGTATGTGTGTGTATGCGTGCGTGTGCACACGCACACGTGCATTTTCTCATGTCTCTACCTGAATTAAAAAAGGAGGACAAATCAAAATAAAATGAAAGAGTCCGTTGAAAGTGGTGGAGTCATACAGTCATGAAATCCCAACACAAAATAAATATCCCACTATAGCTAACATCATACTTAATGGCAAAAAACTCAAAACTAAGATTAGGCTTTTTTTTTTTTTTCTATTGATGAGTGCGAGCTACTGTTGGTGTCAGGGATTAAACTTCACACTTTGATTATGCAGATCCTGTGCACTACCACTGTGCTATCTCCCTGATCTCACAACCAAACTTAGAAACAAAGCAAGAATGCCTCCCCTTACCATTCTTAGTCAACATCATTCTGGGAATTCCTGCTAATGCCAAAATGTAATCAAAAGAGGTCTACTGATCAGGAAAAGAAATGAAACTATCTTTGTCCACAGAGGACATGGTTATCCATGTCTACAGTCCAAAATAGTCAACAATTAAAAAAGAAAAACCTCCATAAGTGAGTGATAGTAGCAAGGTTAGTTAATAAGCAAAAGTAAATCACTTTTCTGTATACAAGAAATGACCAAGAAGAATTTGAAGTTAAAAAAGTACCACTTACATTAGCACCCTTTCAGATGTAATTATTGTGCAATTCTAACAAGATAAACACAAGATTTATATGAAGAATTCTATAAAACTCTGCTGAAAGACAAAACAAGAATTAAGCAGTAGTCAGGTGGTAGTGCAGTGGGTTTAGCATATGTGGCACAAAGCACAAGGACTGGCATTAAGGATCCCGGTTCAAGCCCACGGCTCCCCACCTGCAGGGGCGTTGCTTCACAGGCGTTGAAGCAGGTCTACAGGTGTCTGTCTTTCTCTCCCCCCCTGTCTTCCCCTCCTCTCTCCATTTCTCTCTGTCCTATCCAACAACGATGACAACAATAACAACAACAATAATAACTACAACAATAAAACAAGGACTACAAAAGGGAGTAAATAAATATTTAAAAAGAAATAAGCAAATGAAGTGAAAGTCCCCATTGATTTTTTTTTTTTTTTTTTTTTTACCAACTTAACATATACATTCAAACAAATTCCAGTAAAACTTCCAGGAAATTATCTGTAGATATCAACAACATACTTCTTGGAGTTTTAGGGAGATGACTTACCTGTATGAACATAACCGTGATCATGTTCAAGAACCAAGGTTTAAGAGCCAGCAGCACATGGGCACACCTTAGACACCATGGGCACACATGGGGCACTATGGTGGAGCAGTGCTTAATGTATCTCTCGTCTCAGTTTCTTTCTCTCCTCCATCTGAAATAAAATGAATGAGAAAGTCATCGTGAGAGCAGTGAAACACTCAATATATACATGGTGATGATGATGATGATGCTATTTATGGGAGAAGTGAAAGACCTTGACTTGTCAACATAATATGGAAGAGGAGGAAGTAGAGGTGCAAGAATATGAGGAGGAGGATGAAGGGAGCATTGATGTAATCTGACTTCAGAAAAAATTACTTTAAATCTACAGTAATCAAGATGGTGTGATATATATTATTGCTGAAAAGATAAGTTACTTCTCATTAGAACAACATAGAGTCTAGAAATAAGCCCCTCCCCCCTGCAATTATAAACAACTGATCTTTGACAAATGAGCAAAGGAAATACAGCGGAACAAAGATAATCTTTTCAAGAAGTGATTGTGGAACCACTGGACATCCACATGCAAAAAGAATAATCTAGATTCAGTCACTATACCCTGCGTACACACACACACACACACACACACACACACAATCATAAAGATAAATTTAAAAATCAGAAGAACTCCCTAGAAGATAACATGGGAGAAAACCTAGATGGCTTTACATTTAGTGATAATATTTTGGAAATAAAAGCCATGAGTCATAAATGAAAACCTTTGTTAAAGTTAAAAGTTTCATGGGATCGGGTGGTGGTGTACCTGGTTGAGTGCACATATTACAGTGCTCAAGGACCTGGGTTCGATCCCCTGGTCTCCACCTGCAGGGGAAATCTTTGCAAGTGGTGGTGCAGGGCTGCAGGTCTCTCTCTCTCTCTCTCTCTCTCTCTCTCTCTCTCTCTCTCTCCCTCTTCCTCTTCATTTCTGACTATCTCTATCCAATATAAAGATAATAAAAATTTTTTTTAAGTTAAAAGTATCTTCTCCAGGAAAAATAGTTAAAAAATTCTTGTTATTCTTAGGAGAATAATAAAAAACCACAGACTGGAAGAAAAAAAATTCAAGACATATATGTTAAAGGCCTTTTTGGGGGCAGTCTAACTTACTCAAAGAATTCTTAAAACTTGGGAGTCGGGCAGTAGCTCAGCAGATCAAGTGCAAGTGGCGAGAATTCTTAAAATTGACTCTAAGGAAAAGTCATTTAAAAAAAAAAGGTGCTCTGACATCTCTTTCTCTCTTTGTTTCATGTGAAATTCCCTCTTTCATATATAATACATAAAAGTACTTTGATTTATGTTTGACACAAAGAAAGTCCTTAATTACCTAATAAATGTTAAAAAAAAATACAGTGATAAAGCAGGATGTAAGTTCAGGTAAAAGACAACTGGGTAATACCAAACACAATAGGAATGAGCACAGAAAGCTAGAGTAATGAAGAGATTTCATGGAGAAAGTGGGCATTACTCGACCCTTTAAAAAAGAAGTCTTTTAAAAAATATTTATTTATTTATTCCCTTTTGTTGCCCTTGTTGCTTTTTTAAAAAATTGTTGTAGTTATTATTGTTGTTGTTATTGATGTCATTGTTGGATAGGACAGAGAGAAATGGAGAGAGGAGGGGAAGACAGAGAGGGGGAGAGAAAGACAGACACCTGCAGACTTGCTTCACCGCCTGTGAAGTGACTCCCCTGCAGGTGGGGAGCCGGGGGGCTCGAACTGGAAAGAAGTCTTTTTTAATCAAACAAGTCTCAAGGTGGCAGTAGGGGAGAGTGGCTACAGTATGCTAAACAGTTAAGACACAATGAAGAGTGATGGCAAGGAGTCTGCCATATGCATGGTAGGCTTGAAAAACAAAACAGAAAAAGGGTGATCCAAATCTTGTTAAAATATACTAATATGACAGACTAAACCACTTGAAAATAATTTATGTATCTAAAGTTATATAAATGCAGGGCCTGGAGGTGGCACACCTGGTAGGGCACTCATGTTACCACGTGCAAGGACCTGGCCGGGGTCAAGCCCTTGGTCCCTACTTGCCAGAGGGAAGTTTCACCAGAAGTGAAACAGAACTGCAGGTACCTCTCTCCCCTCCCTTCCCTTCCCTTCCCCTCCCCTCCCCTCCCCTTCCCTCCCCTCCCTTCCCCTCCCCCTCTTCTCCTCTCCCTCCTTTCCCCTCCTCTCCTCTCCCTCCTCTCCCCTCTCCTCTCCTCACCTCTCCTCTCTTTTCAATTTCTCTGTCTTTTAAAAAGTAAATAAATTGAAAAGTAATATAATATAAATGCCTGATTCTTTTTTAATTCTTTTTTTAATGTCTAATTAAAAAAAAAAAAGGACAATCTTCAAATTCCAAGGAGTTTGAGAAGGGTGAGTCCAATGAAGTGACGAGCACTGATGTCAACTGCTGTTCTTGAAGTAGGCTGAAGCTCAGTGGTATGAAGAAATGTCCCTAAGTCATAGAAGCTGGTTAGTGGTAAAGTCAGCACTAGACTCTGTCAGACTAGAAGTCTTAATCCTGCCAGCTCTTGGAATAGGAGGTCTAAAAATGGAACCAGTTGGGTTTTGTTGTGTTCCTTTGGATTTGGATCCTCACATGAATACGGTTATAGAAAGTGAGAAGTTGCGGGAAACTACTTCTGGTTGGTTCACAGCCATAAAGATGGAATTGTGTAACACAATGCATTTTGCAGTTCCACCGATGCTTTTGATCACAGGCAAGTAGAATACTGGGGAAAGGTTCTGTTGTGGGGGTGTGGGGAAGAGGGTTGAAAGAGTAATAGAGTTGCTTAGAGAGATACAGTTGTAAAAGGGGATAGCAGCAGAGTTTCTGACATTAAATTTAGGTGCCCTATGGTGTTAATTAGACATTTCTTTTCGAACTGATTGACAGTGCATTTTAATGAAGAAATAACAGAGTCCAGCAGAGTCTGGCAGTGTAAGCTTTTCTTACAATTTATAAGCTGAACTTCCCTTGGCAACCTACATCTGGTTTGCTCTGCTAGTAAGTCTGTCAGTAGAACAATGTATAGGCTCTTTCATTTCAATAGGTTTGCTATTATTAAAGCCTTCTGCATTTTCCTCAGCTTAATTCATTAAGGCTGTTAAATTTAATCAAATTACTTTCCTTAAATTAAAAAAAAAGTTTTGACCCTTCAGAGTAAAAAAATGGGACAGCATGGAAATGTGCAAGCTTTCAAAGGAAGTGACTGTAAGTTGAACTGTATAGTGAAGGTGTCACAGAAAAATCTTGAAAGTATGTTTTTCTCTTTGAATGTTCCCTTGAAAATTAGAATAAAATTAAGGGCTTCCCTAAGCTTTCTGTGACCAATTGGAAGCAAAAGATGCCTTTGGCCACCGAGGGAGGGGTGCTGATATTTAGCGAGTGTTTATTGAACACTTTATTTTTTTTAATATTTCACCTTTGTTTTCTACTTGTAAATAGACTACAAAAATACGTGTTTTTTTTTTTTTTGTTCCCACTTCTATCCAGGAATGAGTGTCTACATCTAACAGAGTCTTATAAAATCTTTGATTTTTTTTTTTTTTCTTGTATAAGATTCAGGAGATCAGGGAAGACTGGTAAGGGACTGTGTTGATATACCTTCCCCCTGCCTGGGGACAGGGTTGGAAATAGGGCTGAACCTACAAATTGGGGGTTAAGTGACTCCAGTGCAGGGCTATAAAAGCAGAGAGTCAAGTAGATCATTACAAGCTTCTCCTTCAGGAAAATGAAAGCCATTTAAAACATTTTAAAACAAGAACTCAGAGAATTCTTAAACAAAGCACCTTTGTGATATATAGAATTCATGAGGTGAGGAGGGGAAAAAGACTCACACCTGACCTACCTTCTTTCCCCTGGTCAACTACCATTGCTTTATCGCGATCAGTTGAGAGTATTTGAAGCCAAAGTATAGGCTCCCAGGGGGAGAGATAGCGAGACAACTTTAGCATTTGCTTTACCACTGGTGAAACTTCTTCCCTGCAGGTGGAGAGCAGGGACTTGAACTCAGATCCTTGTGTATGAATCTAGGCCCCCATAAGTTGCCTTTCCACTTATGTCATTGTTTCCTACAGTTTTTTGCCTTAATTTTCACTTCATTCTCTCTCTCTCTCTTCCTCCCTCTCCTGCTTCTGGTTGCCAGTACTTTGGGGTGTTATGTCATTTTCAAGACCAACATCATGAGCTTACACTTAGACTTCGCTTTAAGTCTTTCTTTCTTTTCCTTTTATTCATTCATTCATTCATTCATTCATTCTTTCTTTCTTTCTTTTTTATTGATTTAACTATGATCAACAATTCCACTGGGTAAGAGGAGTATAATTCCCACCACCAGCATTCTGCATCCCATCCCCTCCATTGGAGACTTTCCTATTCTTTATCCCTCTGGGAGTATGGACCCAGGATCATTATAGGGTGCAGAAGGTAGAAGGTCTGGCTTCTGTAATTGCTTCTCTGCTGAACATGGACATTGGCAGATTGATCCATATTCCCAGTCTTTTTCTGTCTTTCCCTAGTGGGGCAGGGCTCTGGGGAGGTGGGGTTCCAGGGCACATTGTTGAGGTCATCTGCCCAGGGAAGTCACATTGGCATCATGGTAGCACCTGCAGCTTGGTGGCTGAAAAACATTAAGATATAAAGCAAAGCCAACTGTTTAATAACCAGGACCCTAAAGGGAAGAATAGCGCAGATGAGACTTGAGGGTCTCCATTTTGGAAAATTGCTTTAAGTCTTTAACCTTAATTCTAGAGATGCCGTGAGCTTGAGATGGCAGGTCAGATGAAAGTGATAGTGTAGCATGAGTTCCTGTGCTTCATGACTCAGAGACTATGGGTTAGCCTGAGTGTGGTGTAGGATATATGGCAGAAAAATGACCAGGAGTAATGAGGGGGCCCAAAGTAGAAGTGGGAAAAAATTGAGGGAAGGTGAAAGACAAAGCACTAGACAAGTCCAGAGTTATAGAGAGGGGAAGCCAGGGAAGGAAAGCATGTCTGCAACCACATCTCGTGGCCAAGGTAGGACTTGGAGATCCAGGAGCTGTGTCAGAAAGGTCTGGATAACATGTATTTTAGGGAGTTGGGTGGTAGCGCAGCAGGTTACGTGCACGTGGTGCAAAGCGCAAGGACCGGTGTAAGGATCTTGGTTCGAGCCCCCGGATCCCCACCTGTAGGGGAGTCACTTCACAGGTGTTTATCTTTCTCTCCCCCTCTCTGTCCTATCCAACAATGAAGACAGACAACAATAACTACAACAATAAAACAACAAGGGCGACAAAAGGGGAATAAATAAAAATATTTAAAAAACATGTATTTTAGTGTACAGCACAGTATTGAACTGTAGGTCAGTTTGTTGGAACAAATAGTGATTTCACTTATGAAAATCTGATTGTGAACATTTGCCCAGTGACTCTGAGGCTGTCATAATTAATATAGCCTTGACTTGAGAGTGATTTTGATGTGTAAATGCTAGTGTCATCTTCTTTGACATGAATTTAGCAAGGCTGTTATGGGTACCTTATAGTTTTATTTATTTTTTTCCAGAGGATTTTTTATGTGTTCTCTTATTTGACTCATGAGCTTGCTGATACAAGAAGAGTTTCCATCTGCTAAGCAAACTGTTGTGCAGAGAAGCTCACTCACTTATTCAAGGCTCTACTGATAGCAGTTGGGGAGGGCTCCCCTTTCTCAAGGCAATGAGCATGCTATTGCTTATATAGTTGTTCACAAAAGGACAGAAGAACTGGAGGCTTTGTGATCAGAAAGACTGTACAGATGTAATATCAGGTGTCCAACCTCTCTCTGAAGCTATCTATCTCCAGCCATTCCTCAAAAACTGGGTGGTTCCACTCAATTAGCCACTAGGTCCCATTCCAGACTACATGGTAATGGCAAAGCTGGTTCTGCAGCAGATGAAACAACCTTCTCAGAAATGAGAGTAATAGTGCTCCATGGGGTGGTACACACAGCTGAGTGCACACACCGCCATACCCAAGGATCTGGGTTTGAGTCTCCAGTCCCATGGGAAGAGGTGTGTGTGTGTGGGTGGGGGAGCTTCATGAACAGTGAAGCAAGTTTGCAGGATCTTTTTCCACTCCTTCTCTATCTCCCCCTTCCCTCTCAATTTTTCTTGTCCTATAAATTAAAATAGAGGAAGAAAATAAAAGAAAAAAGAAAAGAAGAGGAAAAAGGAAAAAGTATTCACCAGGAGGGGTGGATTCATAGTGTCAGCACTGAGCCCCAGCACCAACCTTAGTGGCAATAAAAATATGAGAGTAGTGGGTCCGGGTGGTAGCGCAGCGGGTTAAGTGCACATGGTGTGAAGAGCAAGGACCAGCCTAAGGATCCCAGTTTGAGCCCCCCTGGCTCCCCACCTGTAGGGGGGTTACTTCACAGGTGGTGAAGCAGGTCTGCAGGTATCTGTCTTTCTCTCCCCCTTTCTGTTTCCCCTTCTCTCTCCATTTCTCTCTGTCCTATCCAACAATGACAACAATAACAACAACAGTGATAAACAACAAGGGCAACAAAATGGAAAAAAATGGCTTCCAGGAGCAGTGGATTCATAGTGCAGGCACCGAGCCCCAGCAGTAACCCTGAAGGCAAAAAAAAAAAGAAAGAGAGAGAGAGAGTAGTAATGCGTAATACACTGTGTGAATATAATAAAGCAAAATGATATAGAGTTAGTTTCTAATTGAGAATGCTATACAATTAACTACAAAGTAGACTCATAATTTTTGTTTTGTTCCTATATATTGCCATCAGGATTTTTGCTGTGGCCTGATGTCTACATGACTTCATAGATAACTGGTGGCCATTTTTTTCCTTTAATTTTTTTTTAGAAAGATACAGGCAGGGAGACAAAGAGTAAAAGAAACAACAGTGCTGAAGCTTTGTCTTTTTTTTAAAAAAAATTTATTATTTATTTTCCCTTTTGTTGCACTTGTTTTATTGTTGTTGTAGTTATTGTTGTTGATGTCATAATTGTTGGATAGGATAGAGAGAAATGGAGAGAGGAGGGGAAGACAGAGAGGGGGAGAGAAAGACAGACACCTGCAGACCTGCTTGACTCCCCTGCAGGTGGGAAGCCAGGGTTCCAACTGGGATCCTTATGGCAATCCTTGTGCTTTGTGCCACGTATGCTTAACCCGCTGTGCTACCGCCCGACCCCCTGAAGCTTTCTTTATCTTTTTATCTATTTATTATTGGATAAAGACAGAAATTGGGAGGGAGGGGAGATAGAGAGAGGGAAAGAAATAGAGAGACATCTGCAGCCCTGCTTTACCACTTGCAAAGCTTTCCCCCTCCCTGTAGATAGGGATAAGGGGCTTGAACCCCGGTCCTTGCACACTGTAATTAACTGTGATTAACTAGGTGCACTACCGCCTACCCCCCAGCCTGAAGCTATCTTGAGTGCAGTGGGGACCAGGTTAGAACCCAAGTTGCACACATGGCAAAGCAGTGTACTACCCAAATGAGTTACTTTGCCAGCCTGTCTTTTTCATTTGTTTTTGTTTTATAGTGGGTGAGAGGCAGAGAGAAATAGAGAGAGGACTGAGGGAAAGAGTGATAGAGAAAAGGAGAGACACCTGCAACACTGCTCCATCACTCAAGAAGTTTCCTCCTGCCAGTAGGTACAGGGGAGTTTGACTTGATTCTTGCACATGGTAACAAGTGTACTCTTCCACATAAGCCATCGCTCAGCCCTTGTTGTCTGTCTTCACAATAACACCTAATGGTTATTGAACACCTGTTATGTGCCAGGCACTATACCTCACGTTTACATAGATAATCCTATATAACCTATGAAATAACTCCAAGATATTTTTATTATCCCATTTTTATAGAATACAGAAGCAAGGTTAAGTAACTCACCCCATGTCATAGCAGGTTAAATTACAGAGAGAGGACTATAATCCAATTCTAGTTCAGAGCCTTGTTCTCCTAGTTAATATAAGGATGACAATTTTATATGATTTCCAGGCCTCTCATTACTCAGGTACAAATGGCATTAGTCTTTCTTGGATGCTTTCTGATTTGTTGATATCTATTTGAAAATCCAGCACTTATATCTAAAAAAAAAAAAGTCACTAAATATGTTCTGACCATCAGAGGTGGTCTGGTTATAACCTCCTTTGTTTGAAAGATCATGCTTTTATTAATGCATCCTGATATTTTATTGGCTTTCTTTTTTAGCAACTAGGTCACATTGGTGACTTCATCGGAATTTGAAGTCTAAATTGTTAATTTTTTTTTTCTCTTGAACTCTCATTAAACTTAGTCCTCCCTATTCCAAACAGATGAAATTGGATGCCAGTCTTTAATTTGTTGCCTTGATTGAGGCCCCAGCCAGAGTGGGGGAACTCTTAAGGAATTAATAAAATATTCTTCTGCTGGGTTCTAAGCAAGATTCCCAAATGCTAATTATTATTGTTAAATGGGTGACTCATCAGAAAGAGTTTCCTTTTCAAGTTGCATTGCATCATATGGGAACTGTTTTAAATAGACCACCCTGTGCATGAACATTTTCATCTTAAAGCATTCAGGCACCACTTCTGTGTAGTAAGAGATTAATTGTCCTCTCCACCCTCACTGAGGAGGCAACTTCACAGAGAACAGAATGTGAGGGCTGCCACCAGGCATGGAACCCCTGGTTCTCCACTTGGCTCATTTTCAGAGGGCTAGATTATATCTTTTCATAAAAGGAAAGTGTGTGTGTGTGTGTGTGTGTGTGTGTGAGAGAGAGAGAGAGAGAGAGAGAAGAAGGAGGAGGAGGAGGAGGAGGAGGAGGAGAAGGAGAAGAAGAGGAAGTAAAGCAATTTGAGGTTGTTTAGAAAGAAAGGACTCTTTAAAATGGGGTTTAAAATGAGGACAGACGGGATCTTAAGTTAAAATGTTAAGTGCTACTTTCAACAAGACAGGGTAAAAACTGAATGGATTTCTGACAGCAGTGGAGAAGAAGACTGATGCTAGAACTGAATGAAAACAAGGTGGAGAGAAAGAAGGCTCTTGGCTTGTACAAAGTAAGAGATGTGCAGGAAATCTACTTAACTGGTTAATTTGCAGCCGGCTAAGAACAATATAAATTTCACTGTTTGGAGAAGAGGGGAACCTCTTCTTAGAAAAACAAAAAAGCCAAAGCAAATCTTCACCTCTCCGTGATTTTTTTTTTTTTCTGCACTGATGAAAGTGTTTGCACTAATTTTCCAGGGAGACCAGAAAATATGTATGGTGTGTTTTGTCTCCAGTGGCATCCTGGGTCACTGAGCACCGTCATTCAGTGTGATTTGTTGATGGATAGATGGAAGAATCGAACCTTTCAGTGTAAGGGGGAGAAAGTAACCGAAACTCCGGAGTCTATAGAAGTCCCTGCTAAAAATAATTTGAAATGTTAAGTGTAAAGTATTACAGAAAATGTCATGCGGTAGGATGAAGTGACAATATTATCACTGGGAGAGGAAAAGCTAAGATGATTTTGCCTCTGTTGGATAAGATCACATTTCTAGAAGCCAAGTGACAAAAACAGAGTGTTCTGTGTCATGTTTGAATGGAGCAGATTCGGGCTCTCCTTGTCAATTGTGTGCAGAAAGAAAGGCCCAAACTGCTTACCAGGGTGGCCCAGAGAACTGGTGGGCTGGGAGAGGATGGGGGGTGTGTGTGTGTGGAAAGGGAGTGGGGGTGGGGTAGGGGCAGGGGCAAGTGGAGGAGGGGAAGTCTATCTCTGCTCCCAGAGGAAGATTCTCCACCATTTCATTCCCATCTGAGCACAGAAAGTGCTCCTGACACCTTCCACCTCCCAGTTCCCAAGGGAACCAGAGGAAGTTTGTGTTCTCCCCCTCAGAGCCTCTGGGTCCATGACTGCAGGACCCTCTTCCAAGGGGCTGGGGTAAGACTTCAGGCTCCATACACCCCTTATGACTAGTCGCATTCTTGTTTCCGCTCCCCCGCCCCCAGCCCGGCCCCACCCCACAGCAGATCCCAGGTGAAACCCACTCATTTGCCCCTGACTTTCTGTAGGGTGTTGAAAGCAAAGAAGGTGAGGGTAGAAGACTGGAAGGTAGCACACAACCTGGAGTGGACTCAGGAGCTGGGATGGGGGGGAGGGATATCCGCTGGCTCCTGCTGTATGCCAGATCTCTGCTAAATGCTTGTCAGCTGTGCCCTCACTTTCCTCTTACTCAGGAGACTTGGAGCTTCAGGAGAGTAAACGATTTACAAAGTCATGTCCCACCAGTGGTAAAGCAGGATAGCGGCCTGGTTCAAGAGTTCAGCAACAGTCTTTGTTTCAAAAAGCACCTAAACTCCAAGCCTTAGACATTCATAAGCTGAAGTGTGAAGGTTTATTTCCACAGTGAAGGAGATGTTCTCATCAGGCTCAAAACCACGTAAATATTCAGAATCAATAGCCTTGCCATAAAGGGAAAGGCTAAAGTCTGAAATTAGACTTTTCCCTCAAGTTGAAATCCCAAGAAGCTAACCCTAAAGAGATGTGTGCTCTGGAGTTCTGTTTGGAAACATATCAGAATCCTTATTCATGGAGGAGCAGGGAAGACGAAGAGGGAGAGGCTGAGGGGATAGTCAAAGCGATCTCTACCAAGGCCTCAGTCGACCTCCTGGGTAACCCTGTAACTGAAAGGGCCTGTATAGGGCTGAGCTTTCATCTGCCTGCATGACTTTCACTGCATGTCTCTCATGGTATATAAACTACTCAGACAAAGAGTGTGTGACCTTAGGAAAGGGAGGCAGATCATAAAAGACTTGTCTGAGAGTTTCTGACAGCCAACACTTAGTATAGTTGAAGGTATGAGTGCCTCAGCCATAGAAGAACTCTGGGTTATGAAGCCACTGTACAGTTGTTTTAAAAAAAAAAAAACAGGAAAAATTAGGAAGGGTGGAACAAGATTCAAAAATAAGGTGTTTAGGGGGTCGGGCGGTAGCACAGCGGGTTAAGAGCACAGGGTTAAGCGCACGTGGTGCAAAGTGCAAGAAGGATCCTGGTTAGAGGCCCCGGCTCTCCACCTGCGAGGCGGTGGGGGGGTCACTTCACAAGTGGTGAAGCAGGTCTGCAGGTGTCTTTCTCTCCCCCTCTCTCCATTTCTCTCTGTCCTATCCAACAACAATGACATCAATAACAACACTAATAATAGCCACAACAACGATAAAACAACAAGGACAGCAAAGGGGAGAAAAATAGCCTCCAGGAGCAGTGGAATGATATCATGGTCAGGCACTGAAGCCCCAGCAATAACCCTGGAGGCAAAAAATAAAATCAAATTAAAAAAATAATAATAAGGTATTTAAACCTATCTCTTAGTTGGATAGGACATAGAGGGTGAGGTGTAGTAACACCTATCCTGGGTAAATGTTCAACTGTACCCTTGTGACAATAATTCTGTAAATTGGCATTTCCTCAGTAAAGTAATATCAGAGTTGAAAAAAAAATTTTTTTTCCTCAGTTGTGGCCAAAGAGGTGATCCAGTGGATAAAATGTTGGACTCTCACACATGAGGTCACAAGTTTGATCCCCTGCATAGCATGTGTCACAGTGATGTTCTGGCTGTCTCTCGCTTCCTCTCACTCACACACAAATAAATAAACGAATATTTTAAACAAGTCCCTCAGTTTTCACTTCTTAATATTTCTGAAATTTGAATACATTTTTCAGTTAAGGTCAGATTAGGCTTGCCAATCATTGCCCATGCTTCCTGCCCAAACACTGTCATCAAATTGATGGTAAGTTTTAGAACAGATCATGTAGGATTTGGGGAAATACTATATTTAATTGCCTGGTAATTAGTCTTCCAGTCTGCAGAGTGCTTAAGAGCAACAGTAGCCTCGTTCAGAGCAAGGAGGTCAGTATTCCAACCTCACCTTTGTTTCTGAGTTGCTTTTAGTGTTTTTTGTTTACTTGCTTTTATTCTGGATCTTTGAAAATAAATCGGCAAATGAGTTCAGAAGAATCGTGATATCCATTGTATATGCCTGTTGGACCTCTCTGAGAATTAACAGACTACCTTTGTAACTCACTTCTTATATTTTTCAAACCACTCTAGCAATTTCCCCCAGAAAACTGAATTCTGAATTCTATTGCTGGTTTTTTTTCTTTCTTTCTCTCTTATTTTTCTTTTTACTAGTTTGGGTTAGATTTTGCTCTGAAATTTCTCCAATAAATCCTTTCTTTTCTTCCTCCCTCCCTTCCTTCCTTCCTTCCTTCCTTCCTTCCTCCCTCCCTCCCTCCCTCCTTCCCTCCCTTCCTTTCTTCCTTCCTTCCTTCCTTCTTTCTCTTTCCTCCTTCCTTCCTTTCTTTCTTCTGTGTTAATGGACTGCAGTGCAGAGTACAGTTGTGAACACATGGGTACAATCTCTCATATCCCTATGATAGGTTCAAATATTATCACTCCCAGATTACGTTCTTTCCCACTATTATGCATCAGGACCTCAAGGCCGCCACCCCCACGCTGCCTCAGCCCACTGCTCCCTTTCTTCCCTCCTTCTCCAGAGTCCTCTGCTTTAGTACAATATACCAGATCCCAGTTTCACTTGGTGTTTTCCCCTTCTGTCCTTGTTTCTTAAGTTCCACCGACTAGTGAGATCATCCAGTATTTATCCTTCTCATTTTGACTTAAGTCACTTAATATGATTTTCTCAAGCTCCATCCAAGAAGCAAAGGAGATGACTTCATTGTTGAAAAAGTATATTCTGTTTATTTTTAATGAGAGAGATACAGAGAAAGACCAGAGTATTCTTCAGCTGTGGCTTATGGTGGTTCTGAGCAGAAAAGCCTTCTGCATAACCATTGTGCTATCTCTCCAGCTCTACCTCTGTTTTTTTAAATTTATTTTCTCTTTTTGTTTCCTTTGTTGTTTTTTATTGTTGTGATAGTTATTGTTGTTGTTGTTATTGATGTCATCGTTGTTGGATAGGACAGAGAGAAATGGAGGGAAAGACAGAGAAGGGAAGAGAAAAGACACCTGCAGACCTGTTTCACCACCTGTGGAGCAACTCCCCTGCAGGTGGGGAGCCGGGGGCTCAAACCGGAATCCTTAGGTTGGTCCTTGCGCTTTGCACGCTTAGCCCGCTGTGCTACTGCCAGACTCCCCTACTTCTGTTTTTAACAGCTGAGTAATATTTCACTGTGTATATGTACCACCACTTTCTTAGCCACTCATCTGTCATTGCCTCTAAGTCTGCCCTATTACAAATTATGCTTCTATGAACACTGATGTACATAGATAGCTTCAGATGGCTATGTTTTCTTCCTTTGGATATATCCCCCAAGAGAGGGATTGCCAGATAGTAGAGTGACCATTCCTAGTATTCTACAGTGTCTCCCAACTTTTCCACAGGGATTGGAGCAATTTGCATTTCTTTTTCTTTTCTTTTCTTTCTTTTTTTTTTTTTTTTGCCTTCAGGGTTATTTCTGGGGCTCGGTGCCTGTACTACGAGTCCACTCCTCCTGGAGGCCATTTTTCCCATTTTTTGTTGCCCTTGTTATTGTTGCCACTGATGTTATTGTATAGGACAGAGAGAAATCAAGAGAGGAGAGGAGACATATAGACACCTACAGACGTGTTCCACCACGTGTGAAGTGACCTCCCTACAGGTGGGGAGCCGGGGGCTCGAACCGTGATCCTTAAGTGGTTATTGCGTATTAGCACCATGTGCCCTTAACCGCTTAACCCACTGCGCTACCGCCTGACTCCTAGAATTTGCCTTTCTACCAGTAGTGTAGAAGGGTTCCCACCCCCATCCTCCACACACACACCCAGCCTCACCAACATTTGTTATTTTACTTTCTAATGTATGGCATTCTCATAGGTGTAAAGTTATGCCTTGTTGTCGTTATTTGCATTTCTCTGGTAGCCAGTGGCTTTGAGCATTTTTATATGTTTTTGACCCTCTGGATCTCTTCTTTAGTGAAAATTCTGCCCATGTCCTCTTGCCATTTATAATGGGGTTGCTTTTTTTTTTTCTTACTGAGTTTGATGAGGTTTTTTTTTTTTTTTTTTTTGCTTCCAGGGTTATTGTTGGGGCTTGGTGCCTGCACTATGAATCCACTGCTCCTGGAGGTAATTTTTCCCATTTTGTTGTTCTTATTGTTATCTTTGTTGTTTAATTATCATTGTTGTCATTGCTGTTGTTGTTGTTGGATAGTAAAGAGAGAAATCAAGAAAGGAGGAGAGACAGAGAGGGGGAGAGACAGACAGACACCTGCAGACCTGCTTCACCACTTGTGAAGCAACCCCCTGCAGGTGGGGAGCTGGAGGCTCCAACTGGGATCCTTACACTGGTCTTTGCACTTTGCACCATGTGCAGTTAACCCACTGCACTACTTCCCAGCTCCCCAGTTTCATTTTTTCTGTGTGTTTTAATCTAACTTTCCCAACACCATTTGTTGAAGAGATTCTCTCCATTTAATGATTTGAGCCCTGCTTGTCAAAAATCAGATGATTTTTGGGCTGAGGGTCTATTATTGGTTTTCTATAATGGTTTTTCCACTGAATTCATTTTTTGTGGTTACTGAGGGTGTTATGTTTTATTGGATCTGCAACAACAGTCTTCTTAAAGCTGTCTAACCATCATTTGATTAAGAAGACAATAGATAGTTATTGCTATAATCACATTGTTTGGCAATTAGGTTAACTTTGAAAAATCCCTTTGTTAGGATTTGCTGTATCATACACACCATATTTTGTCCTTTGACATTATTTGTATAGAGCTATACCACTGGTTGCTTCTGTTCTCCCTGGACTAAGCTTTTAAGAGAGTCAACATATCAAAGACTCAGCCTATGTATTAAAAAGACTCTCTGCTTTAAAAAGTTTGAGACATTCAATCAATTTCCCCCTCATATTACTTAGTGATTTATATGACTACAAATTAATAGGAGTGTACATAAACATCATTCCCACCACCAAAAGACTGTGTCCCATCCCATCCCCCTCCCACCCCCTATGAAGCTGAACATCCACCATCACCCTCAAACCAGGGTTTTTACTTTGGTGCCCTACTCCAAATCTAGTCACATCCTTCTTTGAGTTTCCCTTTCTGTTCTTCTTTCTCAACTGCTGTTGATGAGTGGGATCATCCCATACTCATCTTTATCTTTCTGACTTAGCTCACTTAACATAATTCCTTCTAGCTGGAGAATGGATCCAAGATGGGTCAGAGAAGGTGGGTTCATTGTTCTTAATAGCTGTGTAATATTCTATTCTGATATATATACCACAGCTTTCTCAGCCACTCATCTGTTGTTGGGCACCTGGGTTGCTTCCAGGTTTTAGCTATTACGGATTGTGCTACTATGAACATAGGTGTACACATATCTTTTCAGTTGGGTGTTATGGAGTCCTTGGGGTATATCCTTGGGGTATTTCTTTTCTTTTTTTATTTTTTAAGATTTTTTAAATAAATATTTATTTCCTTTTTGTTGCCTTTATTTTTTTAATTGTTGTTGTAGTTATCATTGTTGATGTTGTCGATGTTGGATAGGACAGAGAAAAATGGAGAAAGGAGGGGAAGACAGAGAGGGGAAGAGAAAGACAGACACCTGCAGACCTGCTTCACTGCTTGTGAAGTGACTCCCCTGCAGGTGGGGAACCTGGGGCTCCAACCTGGATCCTTAGGTCATTTTACTTGCGCTTTGCGACACGAGTGCTTAATCTGCTGCGCTACCACCTCATTCCCCTTTTCAATTTCTGTCTCTATCAAATAAATAAAGATAATACAATAATATTTTTTAAAAGAGAGAAAGTATTTTTGCTTTCTTTTTTAATTTTGATTTTCTGCACTGTAATTCTAATGTGACTACCTGTATGCATTTTTTTTTTAAGATTTAACAAATGTCATGGTTATAAATTAGTATAGCCACAGGCCCTTTGGAATTTAACTAAAATATGCCTACTAGCGATCTGCAAAATGGAGGACCCCCCAACTCTTTATCTGCACTATTCCAGCCCTTAGGTCCATGACTGATCAAGAATTTGTTTGGCTTTGTATGTTAACTCTCTTTTCAACCACCAGGTTCCAGATGCTAGCATGATGCTGACCAGACTCCCCTGGACAGACAACCCCACCAATGTGTCTTGGAGCTCTGCTTCCCTAAAGCCCTTTCCCACTAGGGAAAGAGAGAGACAGGTTGGGAGTATGGATGGAACTGTCAACGCCCATGTTCAGTGGGGAAGCAATTACAGAAGCCAGACCTTCAACCTTCTGCATCCCACAATGACCTTGGGTCCATGCTCCAAGAGGGTTAAAGAATAGGAAAGTTTTCAGGGGAGGGGATGGGATATGGAGTTCTGATGGTGGAAATTGTGCGAAGCTGTACCCCTCTTATCCTATGGTTTTGTCAATGTTCCCTTTTTATAAATAAAAATTTTTTAAAAATGTTAGGGGTGGTGCAGCCCTGACAATGGCCAAAAAAAAAAAAAAAAAAAAGGGACTGGGGCACGGATGGTGCTCCAGCTTACCATACCCAAGGACCTGGGCTCAAGCCCCACCCTCCCCCAAGCTGTGAAGCCTTATTTCAGGTCTCACTTTCTCTCCCTATTTCCTCCTTCCCTTTCAATTTCTTTATCCAAAATAAATTAACTATTTTTTAAAATCCAAAAAGACAATAGTGGAAGTAAAAAGAGAATTAAAGGAATGATACCTCATCTTATTTTTAATTGCTACCGGGGTTTTTTGTGGGGGCTTGGTGCCGGTACTAGGAATGCACCATACCTGGCAGCTGTTTTCTTTTTTTTGTTTTTTCCCCTATTTTATTTGATAGGACAGAGAGAAATTGAGAGTGGTGAGGGAGGTAGAGAGGGAGGAGAACGACAGATACTTTCAGAACTGTTTCACTGCTAATGAGGTGTGTCATACCACCTCCCCTGCAGGAGGCTCAAATCAAGATTCTTTGCACTATGCGCCACGTGCGCTTAACCCGCCGCACTACCACGGGACTCCCAAGCTTCCCTATTCTTTATCCTTCCGGAAGTATGGACCCAGGACCATTATGGGGTGCAGAAGGTGGAAGGTCTGGCTTCTGTAATTGCTTCTGTAATTGTAAATGTGGGAGTCCCCAGCTCCACGAACAAACACACACACAAAAAACAAATAAATAAATAGGGAAAAACAAGTATGCATGACTATTTTAATAGTATATATAATTTAACTAAATATAATAAATAAACAATTATAAAAATTATTTCTTCTTTTTTGGGTACTCTAGTGTATGTTGTACAGCATGTCTCAATTTGAACTATCAAAATTCAAGACCTCAATGAACTAGTGACTAGTAACTAGTGACTACTGTACTGGAAAGTACAGATTTGTACCAATCCTGTAGAAACTGCTCTAAAAGATGATAATATTTTTTAGTCTAGTAATTAAAATACCACGAGATTTTTGTGTGGTGCTGGACAAATACACCAATCATTGACTCCTTAAATCAGGAAATGCAAAGTGGTACTATTCTGGATAATACTATATAGTCACCAAATTTTCAAATAAATGAGTTTTTGATACTACCAAGCCTGTCTTCCTTCCTTCCTTCCTTCCTTCCTTCCTTCCTTCCTTCCTTCCTTCCTTCCTTCTTCTCTCTCTGTTTCTTTATTTATTCCTGTATTTTGTTTGTTTGTTTGTTTGTTTTTCTGCTAGGTTATTGTGCAGCTCCACTGTCTCCAGTGGTCATTTTATTCCTTTTTTGTTCTTTTTCACAGAGGAAGAGGGACAGAGAAATAGAAAGGGAGAGGGAGAAACCGAGAGGAGAGATATTTGCAGCACTGCACCGCCACTCATAGTCAACGACTGCCACCTCTCCAGATTCAAAGGAGGTCTCGAAACTTTACATCAGGCTCAACCTGACGCTGTTGACTGGCTACGGGAGAAGGGCAAACGCTAGAAGAAGAAGAAGACCGCCACTCATGATGTAGCCTCAGCTCCCACAGGTGGAGACTAGGGACTTGAACCCGAGTCCTCATGTGGAAACTGTACACTCTACCATGCACACTTAGACCCACAAATATTTCTAAGAGTATGTAGCCATGTTTTACTAATTTGCATAGGGAGCATTTACTTACAGGATCCACTTATTACATTTTTCCTTCTTATATTTGAAAGGACAGAGAAAAATTAGAAGACAGAGGGAGAAAGGGAGAGAGAAAAGAGAGACACTTGCAACACTGTTTCACCACTCATTAAGCTTCTCCCCTGGTGGGTGGGAAGTGGGAGCTTAAATCAGGGAGTTTAAACCAGAGTCTTTGCACATAGTACCGTGTGTTTAAAAAATGTTCTTTGTCATAGAAAGTTATACTGGCACACTAAAACAAAATTAGCCAAGGGGCCGGTGGTGGTGCACCTGGTTAAGCACATGTGTTACAATGCCCGAGGACCCGGGTTCAAGACCCTGGTCCCCACTTGCAGGGGGAAAGCTTCACCGGTGGTGAACCAGTACTGCAGGTGTCTCTCTGTACCCATCTCTCTACTTCCCCCTTCCCCTCAATTTCTGACTATCTCTATCCAATAAATAATTAAAGATAATAAAAAAATTTAAATTAGCCAAAGCAAATCAAACAAAAACAGCATCTGGGACTGGGGAAATAGCAAAACGGTTTTGCTAAAAGGCTTTTATGTCTGAGGCACCACAGGTCCCAGAGAGCCCCACTCTGTTGTGTGTGTGTGTGTGTGTGTGTGTGTGTGTGTGTGTATGTGTGTTCTGGTGAGAAGAGCAGACAGACTTATTTTTCAGAAGCTTCAGAGATGTAGAATAAATATTAAAATAGTCAAGAAGGGGGGGTCTGGGAATGGTGCACCAGGATGAGTGCACGTGGTGAGAAGCTCAAGGATCTGCTTAAGGATCTGGGTTAGAGACACCAGCGCCTCACCTGAGGGGGTGGGGTGGGGGGGGACTGCCCCGCTTCACAATTGGGGAAGCAGGTCTGCAAGTGTCTTTCTCTCTACCTCTCTGTCTTCCCTTTCTCTCTCAATTTCTTTTTTTTTCCCTTTTGTTGCCCTTGTTGTTTTATTGTTATTGTTATTGATGTCATTGTTGTTGGACAGGACAGAGAAATGGGGAGAGGAGGGGAAGAAAGAGAAGGGAAGAGAAAGATAGACAACTGAAGACCTGCTTCACCACCTGTGAAGCGACTTCCCTGCAGGTGGGAAGCCGGGGGCTCGAACTGGAGTCCTTGGGCTGGTCCTTGTGCTGCCCTTAACCCGCTGCGCTACCACCCAACCCCCTCCTCTCTCAGTTTCTTTCTGTCCTATCCAACAGCAACAACAATAACAGCAACCACAACAAAAATGGAAAAAGATGGCATCCAGGACCAGAGGATTCGTGGTGCAGTCACCAACCCCAACGATAATCCTAGAGGCAAATTAATAATAATAATAATAATAATAATAATAAAGAAAACAGAAAGTTTTAAATTAAATCTTTAGATTTATTTATCAAGAAGGGTTATCTTGAGTATGAATATAATAATAGCTTGGTGCTAAGGCATCAGTCCTTTAAAGACTGACTTATAAAGCTCTAACTTTCATAAAAATGAATGATTCTTATAGTCTATGGATGATTGTTGTGTGTAATTATTTTTACTTAAAACCAGTATCTAAAAAATATTAAAGCAGGGACCAGGTAGTGGTGCACCTGGTTAAGTACTCACATTACAGAGCACAAGGATCCAGGTTCAAGCACCTGGTCCCCACCTGCAAGGGGGAAAACTTCGCAAGTGGTGAAGCAGGACTGCAAGTGTCTCTCTGTCTCTTTCCCTCTCTCTATTTTCCCCTACCCTCTCAATTTCTCTCTGTCTCTATCCAATAATTAATAAAAATTAAAATAAATCTTAAAAATATTGAAAGTGTGGTCTGGGAGGTAGTGCAGTAGAACAAGCATTAGACTCTCAATTGTGAGGTCCTAAGTTCAGTCCCCAGCAGCACATGTACCAGAGTGATTTCTGGTTCTTTCTCTCTCCTCATATCTTTCTCATTAATAAATAAATAAAATCTTTTAAAAATATATTGAAAGCACAAGAAATATAAAAATCACTTCAATTTCCATAACTATATCTTTTTGATACATTTTTCTTTTTTTAAAATTTTTTATTTATAAAAAGGAAACATTGACAAAACCATAGGATAAGAGGGGTACAACTCCACACAATTCCCACCACCAGAATTCCGTATCCCATTCCCTCCCCTGATAGCTTTCCTATTCTTGATCCCTCTGGGATTATGGACCCAAGGTCATTGTGGGATGCAGAAGGTGGAAGGTCTGGCTTCTGTAATTGCTTCCCCAATGAACATGGGCGTTGACAGGTCGATCCATACTCCCAGCCTGTCTTTCTCTTTCCCTAGTGGGGAAGGGCTCTGGGGAATCGGAGCTCCAGGACACATTGATGGGATTGTCTGGTCAGCATCCTGCTAACCTCTGGGACCCTATCCAGAGAATCCTCGGTCACAAGCTGCTGCTTGTTGGAGCTCAGGCCAGGCAGTGTGTCCAAGTGGCCATCTTGATATATTTTTCAATTCTTACTGTAGGCTTTAAATAAAATTTGATCACATATTTTAAAAAAAGTGTTTAAAAAAGTGTTATAAGTCATGCGACAACTATCTTGTAAATCAAAAACTATCTTGTAAATCAAAAATGAATTTTTAAGGGAGTTGGGCGGTAGCACAGTGGATTAAGCGCACGTGGCGCAAAGCGCAAGGACCCGCGGAGGATCCCGGTTCCAGCCCCCAGCTCCCCACCAGCAGGGGAGTCGCTTCACAAGCGGTGAAGCAAGTCTGCAGGTGTCTATCTTTCTCTCCTCCTCTCTGTCTTCCCCTCTTCTCTCCATTTCTCTCTGTCCTATCCAACAACGACGACAACAATAATATTTACGACAATAAAGCAACAAGGGCAACAAAAGGGAATAAATAAATAAATTTTAAAAATGAATTTTTCAAAAGTGATAGAGTTCACATGTACTGAAAAAAATCAGAATATATAGAGAAGTATAAATCTATATTCTTAATAGCTAGAGCTTTTATTGTTTTGCATACACACACACACACACACACACACACACACACACACACCTCTCAAGCAAAGCAGCTTTGTAGCAGTGCACTTAAGTAGAGGGGGTAGTGAAGCATTTCTCCATCTCAGTGAAGCTAGGAAATCAAGCCGGTCTCCCTCACCCAGTCAACAACGGAAGCAAGAGCCACATAATAAGGGTCTGCATTGGCATGTATAATTAAGGCCGTACTTGGTTAAATATATCAAGAGCAAAGAAAAATGGTAACATCTAAGGAGTCAAGCATGATGGATTGCTTCAAAGCAAGCTGCTTACCAAGAGAGGCCTAAATCATATTGCGCAAGAAGAGAATCTCTATAAAGATCATATTGTTGAAGACCCAGAGCATAATTTACATGCACACATACATTTAAGGCATTCCTGGGAAGAACATCTGATTTATGTTACTCTCAGTTTCAGAAGTTCCAGCTGGAATTTTATCTCACCAAACCAAGCTACCCTAGGTCTAGTTAGTTTGAAGTTAATCCTCCCCAACCCCCGTTACCAGGAGCGAATCTCGGACTGAGATTTTTTTTTTTAATATTGGAATCTTTTCTGTAGCTATATTTATCTCTTCCATCAAAACAACAAATTGGAGTTTACAACAAATTATTTGAAATGAAATTCAAAAGTTTATCAGCATTTATGATATCGGCAGCAGATATTCCATTCTAAGTTAGTTAGAAAACAGATTTTGGAGGGCCAGGCAGTAGCGCAGCAGGTTAAGTGCACATGGCAGGAAGCGCAAGGAGCGGCATAAGGATCCCGCCTGGAGCCCCAGCTTCCCACCTGCGGGGGGGTGGGGGGGAAGGGGTCACTTCACAAGGGTTGAAGCAGGTCTGCAGGTGTCTCTTCCTCCCCCTCCTCTCTCGATTTTCCTCTGTCCTTATCAAACAGCAGCAACAATAACAATAATAACAACAATAATAAACAACAAGGGCAACAAAAGGGAAAAAATAGCCTCCAGGAGCAGTGGACTTGTAGTGCAGGCACTGAGCCCCAGTGATAACCCTGGAGGCACAAAAAAAAAAAAAGAAGAAGAAAACAGACTTTCTCCAGTTCTATAAAGCTTATAGTTGCACCTATAGTACACCAAAACTGGATTCTTTACTTTTCATTGTATAATTGACTATGTTATTTGTGTTATAAAATCATTGTAGATGTCCAGAATTGAAATTGGAGACAGGCAGCAAAGAACTAGGATTCTAGTTATCTCAGGCCAAAGTTTATGTCAAATCATTTTCCTTTCCTATAGCTCACAGCTCCTGAAGTTTGTGCCCCAAAATATGTTTGTTGATTGAATGACTGAGTGAATTAATGAATGATTGACTGAATTGAATCAGAGTATGATCTTATGGAAAGTAGTAGTAACTTGCAGTATATAGAGATCCTATGTTCTAAGTACTATTCTGGGTCACTGATTTATTGATTTATGACTGTTAGCATTCTAAAAAATAAAAGGCCCAACTAAGCAAACCTTTTAAAACATATAAAATTGCACAAAGCGCAAGGGCCAGCTTAAGGATCCCAGTTCGAGCCCCCTGGCTCCCCACCTGCAGGGAAGTCGCTTCACAGGCGGTGAAGCAGGTCTGCAGGTGTCTATCTTTCTCTCCCCCTCTCTGTCTTCCCCTCCTCTCTCCATTTCTCTCTGTCCTATCCAGCAATAATGGCAGCGATAACAACAACAACAAAACATCAAGGGCAACAAAATGAAATAAATATTTTTTAAAAACCATAAAATTTAGCATTTGAAATTCAACAAATTCAGGAGCTGGGAGATGGCACATCTGGTTAAGTGCACATGTTACCGTGCACAAGCCCTGGTCCCCACCTGTAGAGGGAAAGCTTCATAAGCGGTGAAGCAGGTCTGCAGGTGTCTCTCTGGCAGTCTCTCTCCCACTCTATCTCCTGTTCCTCTAAATTTCTCTCTGTCCTATCAAGTAAAGTAAATAAAATGGAAAATATTAAAGCATTTTCAAAATAAAAATTTTGTAATGTAAAAGCTACTCATAGATCTGTGCTAGGTATTGTAATAAACACAAAGATAGATAAATCTTCACATGTAGGACATGATGAGATGAAGTGAAACAGTAAGTAATATTGAATGCATTTGTGAATACTATGAAGACAGCTTTTGAATGAGAATTTACCCAACTCTATTGCACAACAAATGAGCGATGACTTCCAATTGTTATTATTTTGATATATTTTGCTCTCCTTCCTTCTCCCACTACCACCGAAGCCAAACATTTCTGTCTAATTGCTGTATATTGAGATCACACTGACATCTGTAGCTAGATGAAACTTGACCTGAAGTTTTGTTTGGATCGGTTCACCAACCTCATTGCCTTAGAAATTAGGGATAACATTTACCATTACCATATGAATCATTCTGACTGCATATTAAAACCATGCTTCAGCTACTGGGGTGCACAGCCTTACTCCAAGGGAATAGGTCTCAACCAAAGCAGAGGAGTTACAACTTATAGCCTATATCAGCATAATGTTGAAACAATCAATGTATTTTTTTTTTTTTGCCTCCAGGGTTATTGCTGGGGCTCAGTGCCTGCACTACAAATCCACTGCTCCTAGAGGCCATTCCCCCCTCCATTTTTGTTGCTGTTGCTGTTGTTGGATAAGACAGAGATCAATCAAGAGAGGGGGGAAGACAGAGAGGGGGAGAGAAAGATAGACACCTGTAGACCTGCTTCACCGCCTGTGAAGTGACTTCCCTGCAGGTGGGGAGCCGGGGGCTGGAAGCAGGATCCTTTATGCCGGCCTGTCCTTGTGCTTTGCGCCATGTTTGCTTAACCAGTTGTGCTATCGCCTGCCCCCCAATCAATGTATTTTTATAATAAAAATTCAAATTAAAAAAAGTCAAGCTAAAGATTATTCATATCTGGGAGGCAATGGCGGCTGCTTGAATCAAATCTTCCTGTCTTTATGTCCTTATACATCTATTTCCCAAACATAAAATTATCATGGAGAAAAAGAAAATCACATATGACCCGTGCCCTCAGCATTACTAGTACACAGAGAATACCATGACCTTTAGATTAACAGTAAATTGAAAATAACATGGAAACTCTAGGAGGATCCTAGCAAGAGTACAAGACAAGATGTTGAGAGAGCAGAAAGACAGAGATCTTATTACCCCATTAAAAAAAAAAGAAAGTGAAAACAGATGACACAGAGGCAAAATTACTTTAGACATGTTCAACCATAGGTGTCAAAATACTGAAAATATGTCTTGTTTTTAGTATTGATAATTCAAAGTCCAAGCTTTGCAGAAATGCTTAACAAGAGCTATAGCCAAAGTGGCAACCTTGACAAAGTGTTATTGCTTCACTGGGAAAATCACATTGAGAAGGTATTGTGTTTTTTTAAATATTTCTTTATTTCCTTGTTTTATTGTTGTAGTTATAATTGTTGTTGTTCTTGATGCCGTTGTTGTTGGATAGGACAGAGAGAAATGGAGAGAGGAGGGGAAGACAGAGAGGGGGAGAGAAAGACAGACACCTGCAGACCTGCTTCACCGCCTGTGAAGCAACTCCCGTGCAGGTGGGAAGCCGGGGGCTCAAACTGGACTCCTTATGCCAGTTCCTTGTGCTTTGCACCACCTGCGCTTAACCTGCTGCGCTACTGCCCGACTCCCTGTATTGTGTTTTTAAAATATTTTTATTTATTTATTTTTGGATAAAACCAGAGAAAATTTGAGAGATAGAGAGGGAGAGAGACAGAGAAAGCTGCAGCACTTGTGAAGCTTTCCCCTGCAGGTGGGGACCAGAGACTTGAACCTGAATCTTTGCACACTGTGGTGTGAGCACTTAATCAGGTGCACCAACACCTGGTCTAGGTATTGTGTTCTTGAAGACATTGCCATGAGAGACAGTAGGGAAATAAAAGGAGAAATTAAAGGTCATGCAAGAGTTAAAGAGAAACAACTTTCAAGAGGCTTTGCTCGCACAAATTCTTATCTCTTCCCAACTCTGAGTTCAGCGACATCCTATTCCTAGCTTGAAACCGGACACAGAGAGTATGTGTACCATATAAACTAGCATGTGTGACAAACAGATCAGGCTACTCCTCTCCCCCCAGATCTGACTGTCATTTATCAACACTCCATTGCACCAGCCAATCCCCTGTCTACACCACCACCACAGCTGTCACCAATGTCATTCAGCAAAGAAACTGCACTTTAGTAGATTGGCCTAAGATAGGCAACACTCTGCATCACCAACAAAATGCCTAGAAAAAATAAAAGAAAAATATCAAGTTGACTGCCTATAAAGCAATTCTTTATTTTAATTATTCTTTTTTCATATTTATTTATTTATTCCCTTTTGTTGTCCTTATTGTTTTATTGTTGTAGTTATTATTGATGTCCTCATTGTTGGATAGGACAGAGAGAAATGGAGAGAGGAGGGGAAGACAGAGGGAGGGAGAGAAAGACACCTGCGGACCTGCTTCACCGCCTGTGAAGCAGCTCCCCTGCAGGTGAGGAGTCGGGGGCTGGAACTGGGATCCTTAAGCCGGTCCTTGCGCTTTGCGCCACCTGCGCTTAACCCGCTGCGCAACTGCCCAACACCCCCTATAAAGCAATTCTAAGAAGACAGAAAAATGTTAATTATAACATTGAACTGATGAAAAAAATTCCCTCAGGGCAAGGCGGTGGCGTACCTGGTTGAGCACATACACTATGTTGCGCAAGGACCTGGGTTCAAGCCCCTGGTCCCCACCTGCAGCTGGAAAGCTTCACAAGTGGTGAACCGGGGCTTCAGGTATCTTTCTGTCTCTTTCCCTCTGCATCTTCCCCTCCTCTCAATTTCTCTCAGTCTCTATCCAATAATAAATAAATAAATAAATAAAGTGTTTTAGGGTGGAGGGAGATTGCATAATGATTGTGCAAACAGACTCTCATGCCTGAGGCTACAAAGTCCCAGGTTCAAACCCCCATACCACCATAAGCCAGAACTGAGCAGTGCTCTCATAAAAAATTTTTTTAAAAAATCCTTCAAAGAACTATTGACAAAGCAGAAGAAAATTTAACACAGGGGCCAGACAGTGGTGTACCAGTTAGAGCTCACTCATTACTATATATAAGAAACAGAGTTTAAGCATCTGGTTCTCACTTGTGGGTAATGGGGGAGGAGATTTCACAACTGGTAAACTAGTGCTGCAGGTCTCTCTCTTTCTCCCTCTCCTTCTTTATCCCCTCTTCAATTTCTCTATGTCCTATCAAATAAAAAAACAGGGTAGATAGCATAATGATTTATACAAAGAGATTCTCATGCCGGAAACGTCCCAGGTTCAATCCTCTGAACCAACGTAAGCCAGAGCTGAGCAGTGCTCTGATTCCAAAAAAATATATATGTATATATACATATGGGAGTCAGGTAGTGGCATACCTGGTTGAGAGTACATGCTATAATGCACAAGGTACCAGGTTCAAGCCACTGGTCCCCTACCTGCAGGGGGAAAGCTTCACAAGTGGCAAAGCAGTGCTGCAGGTGTCTTTCTGTCTCAGACTTTTGTATATTCCCCTTCCCTCTCAATTTCTGACTGTTTCTATCCAATAAATAAAGATAATAAAAAGACAAAGAAAGAAAGAAACAAAGAAGGAAAGAGCAAGCCAATGAGAGTGATAGATTGGTTGTATATGCATTAAGCTTGAACGATAATTCTGGTGATATTTAAAAAAAGAATTTTGGAATCCGGTGGTAGCGCAGCAGGTTAAGTGCACGTGGTGCAAAGAGTAAATATCAGCATAAGGACTCCAGTTCGAGCCCACTGGCTCCCCACCTGCAGGGGAGTCACTTCACCTGCGGTAAAGCAGGTCTGCAGGTGTCTCTCTTTCTCTCCCCCTCTCTCTTCCCCTCCTCTCTCCATTTCTCTCTGTCCTATCCAACGACAACATCAATAACAACAACAATAATAACTACAACAATAAAACAAGGGAATAAATAAATATTAAAAAAAGAGTTTAACACAACCCTTCAAACTGAATTAAATATTCTAAAACAAATGTATATAATTAAATTTTAACCCTAGATTCAAAAATTTGAAAAGGCAAAGGATAGAAATGGATCTAAAAGAGGAAGATATAAAACATAAATTGAACTCAGGGGAAAAATATTAAATAAAAAGACTCAATTATACCAGAAATTAAGTTCTAGTGGGGAATGAATTTTAGTGAAAACATACTTAGTGGCATTTACTAAAGGTAAATAAATACCCAAGAGAACAAAAATGGAATTATATTTTTAAAAAGTATCAAAAAGAAAGATGCTGAAGTTGAAAGCAGACAGAAAGTTCTCGTATAAAAAAATTTCGATATGAAAGCAGTAAAGAAATACTGGGATTGGGAGTCCAGCAGTAGTGTAGCTGGTTAAGCGCACATGGTACGAAGCTCAAGGACTGGCCTAAGAATCCCGGTTCGAGCCCACGACTCCCCACCTGTAAGGGAGTTGCTTCACAGGCGGTGAAGCAGGTCTGTAGATGTCTATCTTTCTCTCTCCCTCTGTGTCTTCTCCTCCTCTCTCCATTTCTCTCTGTCCTATGCAACAACGAATGACATCAACAACAACAATAACCACAACAAGGCTACAACAACAAGGACAACAAAAGGGGAAAAAACTGGCCTCTAGGAGCAGTGGATTCCTGGTGCAGGCACTGAATCCTGGAAATAACCCTGGAGGCAAAAAAAAAAAAAGTGAAAAGAAAGATATGGACAAAGATTTACTAGGGCAATGAAAACAATAAGATTTGAGAGATTATTGTGATTGTTACATAAGAAAAAATAGAATTGACGTCAGAAAGCTTAAATAGGATGCAATGCAAAGTTAAGACCATAATTTACAAAGGACTGAAACCTGTTTTGAAGGAGTAAATGCTGTAAAAATTACTGGGATGATTGTCAAAATTAAAATATTGCCTATAGTTTAAGGTGTCATAACAAAGTCAATTTTTTTTAAATGGGAGACTAGCTTTGCACTTAGAAAATATACAGAGACCCACACTTATGGACATCTAATTTTTGATAAGGGAGCCCAAAACATTAAATGGAAAAAGGAGAGTCTCTTCAGCAAGTGGTGCTGGGAAAATTGGGTTGAAACATGCAGAAGAATGAAACCGGACCACTACATCTCACCAGACTCAAAAGTCAACTCCAAATGGGTCAAGGACTTGGATGTTAGACTAGGAACCATCAAATATTTATGGGAAAACATTGACAGAACTATTTTTTTTATTTAAGTTTTATTTTATTTTATTTTACTTTATTTTATTTTATTTTATTGCCTCCAGGATTATTGCTGGGGCTCAGTGCCTGCACCAGGAATCCACTGCTCCTGGAGGCCATTTTTTCCCCCTTTTGTTGTCCTTGTTGTTGTAGCCTTGTGGTTATTATTGTTGTTGATGATGTCATTCGCTGTTGTATAGGACAGAGAGAAATGGAGAGGGGAGGGGAAGACAGAGAGGGGGAAAGATAGACAGACACCTGCAGATCTGCTTCACCACCTGTGAAGCAACTCCCCTGCAGGTAGGGAGCCGGGGGTTCAAACCGAGATTCTTAAGCCAGTCGGTCCTTGCGCTTTACACACGTGCACTTAACCCGCTGCACTAACCCCGGACCCCCATTGATTTATGTTTTAAGGACATCTTTAATAACTCAAGTCTATTCTCAAGGAAAACGAAACCAAAAACAAACCAATGGGACTACATCAAATTGAAAAGCTTCTACACCGCAAAAGAAACCACTACCCACATGGAGAGACTCCTTGCAGAATGAGAGAAGAGCTTTTTATGCCATACATTAGACAAAGGTTGATAACCAAAATCTACAAGGAGCTCACCAGACTTGACAATAAAAAAACCAAACACCCTCATCCAAAAGTGGGGTAAAGATATACACAAATATTCACTAAGGAAAAGACCCAAAGAACCAGTAAACATATGGAAAAATGCCCAAACTCACTGATTGTTACAAAGATTTTCAAAATAAATATTACATAAAAATACAAGTAAAAAATACAAATAAAGACAACAACAAGATACCACTTCACTCCTGTGAGAATGTCATACATCAGAAAAGGTAACAGCAGCAAATGCTGGAGAGGTTGTGGGGTCAAAGGAACCCTCCTACACTGCTGGTGGGAATGTCAATTGGTCCAAGCTCTGTGGAGAGCAGTCTGGAGAACTCTCAGAAGGCTAGAAATGGACCTAACTTATGATCCTGCAATTCCTCTCCTGGGGATATATCCTAATGAAACGCACACATTCAAAGTAATAGTCCAAATGTGGAAGCAAGCCCAATGACAGATGATTGGCTCAGAAAGCTGTGGTATATATACACAGTGAGATAGTATCGGCTGTTAAAAATGATGAAGTAGGGCTGAGGTGAGAGAACACTGATTATGCAAAAGACTATCATGCCAGAGGATCTGCCCAGCACCACCATAAACTACAGCTGAGGAATACTCTGGCTTTTCACTGTATTTCTCTCATTAAAAATAAGTAGAATTTTTGTTTTAAATAATGATGAAGTCATCTCCTTTGTTTCATCTTGGAATGAGAGAATCATGTTAAGTGGTATAAGTCAAAATGAATGATCTCGCTTAGAGGTAGAACTTAAGAAACAAGGTCAGAAGGGGAAAATACAAAGTGAAATCTGGACTGGATTTGGTGTATCGCACCAAAGCAAAGGACTCTGGAGGAGAGAAGGAGGGGCCTGCGGGAGGGAGGCTTTGAGGTGCTGATACATAATGATGGAAAAGTACCTAAATTGGGGGTGAGAGTGTTTTGTAGACACTTACGATAGAGAGTTGAGAGATTTGGGCTGGGGAGACAGCATAACGGTTATACAAAAGGTTTTCATGCCTGGGGCTCTCAAGTCCAAGTTCAATCCCCAGTGCCAGCATAAACTAGAGCTGAGAAGTGCTCTGGTAGCTCTCTCTATAACCTTCTTTCATTAAAATAAAATGAATAAATGAAAGAGAGAGATGAGAAATTTTACCCACATGTCAACCACTGTATGGTAAACTATCAACCCCCTAATAAAATGATTAAAAAAATGAAAATATACAGAGAATTATTATGAAGTACAGATACATGGTCTATGCAGTTTACAAATGGTCTTTAAAAGTCCTGAATCTGGGTAAAAGGCAAACAAAAGACCTTTGTGTTAATTTCTTTGAAATTATTTTAAAGGTCAATGTATATATTTTAAAAATTCATCCAAAGGTCCACTGAAACATTATTCCACTGAATTTTACCTTAAAAAGTCCATTAGTCATTAAGCATTGAACTTTTAATTAATAAACACATGCTGTTTAAGGGTGAAGTATACCTATGATAACGATGTTAAAATACATCAAGGGGGCCCCGTGGTGTGGTGGTGCATCCGGTTAACATCACTTACCACCATGCTCAAAAACCTGGCTTCAAGTCCCACCCCACCCCCCACCTACAAAGGGATCGCTTCACAAGCGGTGAAGCAGATCTGTAGGTGTCTGTCTTTCTCTCTCTCTCTCTCTCTTTCAAACTCCCCTTTCCTCTCAATTTCTCTTTGTCCTGTCAAATTAAAATAAATAAATAGAAAAAAAAAAAAGGAAAAAAATGGCCACTAGGAGCCGTGGATTCATAGCGTTGGCACAGCACTGGGCCCATGTGATAGTCCTGGTAGAAAAAAAAAATTAAATCAAAATGATTTGATGGACAGGTAAGGGGAGGATAGAAGGTTGTACATATGACTAAAACAAATATAGTAAAATATTAATTACAGAATCTAGATGTAGGTTATGAGTGTTAACTGAATAAGTCAACTTTTTCAGTATTTGACAATCTTCATAGTAAAATGGGGAAACATGTGAACAGTAGTTTGATGCTGTGTAGACTTTACAAGAAGCTTTATTTCTCATTAGATTGTCTGCATCCTCGCACTTTCTCTTTTCCCCTGACCTGTTAGACTTTAACTTACAGTTCAAATGTGTAAAGTCTTAGAAGCACTAGAACTATCACAGGGATCTTGACACCTGGGTCTAGACACACTATAGATGGGCTTATTTATTCACTAACAGAAATAGGCCCCACAAATCGGGCTCTGATTGATTTTTCTCTAACGTAATAAATTGGGTCTAGACTCTCTTATTTTGAATTCACACACACACACACACACACACACACACACACACACACACACACACACACACACACACATACACACACACACCTGTCTTCACTGGGTGAGGCAAAGGCAATTCCCATTCCCATGGAAGTCTGGTTCTGGTTAATTTTTTAGGGTAAGAAAAAGGCCATTAAAATTCTCTCTGATGGTTGAGTCAGTCATTGTGGGGGGAGGGGAGAGACTGAACCAAAGGAAGAAATTTCCTGGTAAGCAAAGTGCCGCTTAAATTTTTTTTTTCCTTTCTTTCTTTTTGTTTCTCCTTTTTTCCCCTCTTGAAGCTGCTCTCCTTGGAGTCAAAGCATTTTACAAAAACAAACCACTCCAAAGCTTTCAAGTCCAGGGAAAGCTCAAGCAAAGTTAATTAACATGAAGGCTCTCACAAAAGTTAATTAACATGAAGGGACTCACAAAAGCTGTCTGTTGGCATCTGCTCGCCTCCCATGTGTAGCGGGCCCTTTGTCTGATGGCAGACCCCAACTCAGCTCTGCCTCATGGCATATCCCAGGCCCAGTTGCCTTCATTTAGCTCAGAGCACGTCTGAATATTCCACTAAGTTCCACGACCTCCCTTGCTTTCTGGGTGACTCACAGCTGCTTGTGAGAAATCTCTGAAGAAAGCTGGTTTTTAAAAATGTTAGTTTGAAAAAGAAAAAAGAGGAAAGGAGGGATGGGGGTGGGGAGGAAGAGAAACGAATGAGGGGGAGAATCATAAAATCTCTTCTTAAAAAAAAATGCCACATTGAACAAAGATTGCTTTTCGGAGTAACTAAAAAATATAGACACCCACAAAATATAAATATCTCAAAACACAATTAGGTGAAATAGCAACAGAAATAATGAGTTATATACCACATTAAATAATATAATACATACTGATTATTAAATAATATTCAGTTATCCATAAGTATTGAAAATTAATTGTATGACTGATATGACAATAAATACATTATTTGAATTTTCATCTGCTCTCATAAATATTTTTTCAATAAGGACAAATACATATATATTTAATTTATATATTTTAACCTTTTTTTAATTGTCCATGAACTTTGCTTAATGTCAGCAAACAGAGGGTCTCTGCAGACACACACCAAATTTTCTGGTTGTTCACTTAATCAGATTCTCACAAAGAAACATGCTCTGCTTTTTAAATTACTTGTCTCTTGTAGTATACAAGCAAACACATACGTAACAACATACACATATGTAAAGAACACATCACATAAAAGATTCTTTTTTTTTAAACAAAGACTTCTTTTTTTTAAGATTATTTTATTTTATTTATATGCCTACAGAGTTATCACTGGAGCTCTGTGCCTGTACTATGAATTCACTATTCCTGGAGGCCATTATTTCCCCTTTTGTTGCCCTTGTTGTAGTTATTATTGTTGTTGTTATTGCCATCTTCATTGTTGGATAGGACAGAGAAATCGAGAGAGCAGGGGAAGACAGAGAGGGGGAGAGAGAGATAGACACCTACAGACCTGCTTGTGAAGTGACCTCCCTGCAGGTGGGCAGCCAGGGGCTCGAACCGGGATCTTTGAGCAAGTCCTTGCACTTTGCGCCATGTGCGCTTAACCTGCTGTGCTACTGACTGGCTCCAAACAAAGACTTCTTATGTGGCTTTTCCCCCCAAGAAAAAAAGTTGTACAATTGTGTCAGAAAGATCTAATTGTTTAGAATTTGCAACTTTCAGTGTTAATGTTTTATTTAAGTTTAACTTTGAAGTTAAGGATCACTTTGACGCTTTGATATTGAAAACATTTGCAATGGATGCTGATCTGGTTCCTTTTAGAGGCATCAAAATATGTGTGCCAGCTTCCTGATGGTTATGAAGAAGTTACAGTGACTGCTGTATAAATCTTTTTTACTCAGAAGCTGCCGTGGTTATGGTCCTTTGAGAACTTCCGGTTGCCTACCAGGTTTTAGAAGTGTGTGTGTTTGTGTGAGTGTGCCTGCCCCAAAGTTAGTCATGTGTGTCCTCTAACTATGAATTTAGGGAGCACAGGGCTAATTTAACTAGAACACAAGGAAGATATGGAAGACTTGATTCTCATATACATGTCCACTTTTTAAAATGTGGCATCAGGGAATGAACTGATATTATCTAACAACTCTCCTGGCCCAAAGTTTTCGTGTGTGTGTGTGTGTGTGTGTGTGTGTCTTGTCTGTCTTATGGGTTAGAAATTAGAAACTCAGTAGCGCACAGGGTTAAGCTCACATAGTGTGAAGCTCAAGGACCTGCTCAAGGATCCCGGTTCCAGCTACGGAGCCCCCTAGCTCCCCACATGTAGGGGGGGGTCGCTTCACAAGTGGTGAAGCAGGTCTGCAGGTATCTATCTATCTATCCCCCTGTCTATCTCCTCTCCCCTCTCAATTTCTCTGTCCTAGCCAATAACAATAACAGCAACAACAACAGCAACAATGGGAAAAAGATGGCCACAGGAGCAGTGGATTCACAGAGCAGGCAAGAGCCTCAGCAATAACCCTGGAAGCAAAAAAGAAAAAAAGAAAAAAAAAAAAAAAGAGAGAGACGAAGAAGTTAAAAACTCGAGACATTTCCTAGACTACTACTTTGTAGTTAAGGCATAGTATATGGTTTAGTTTCTGCCCATTTGGTGCAGTTAGAGGAAGCAGAAGTGGGTTCATGGCCATGGGTGGCTTCTGGTATTCTGGGAAATTTGGGTTGTGATGGCCTAGTTCAGAGCTATGAAGAATGTTTCAGTTTTGGGGGTGGGTGGCGGCATATATGTTACCATGCTCTAGGACCTATCTTCAACATTTCGGTCCCCATTTGTAAGGGGGAAGCTTCATAAGTGGTTAAGCAGTGCTGCAAGTGCTTCTCTCTTTCCCTTTCTAACTCCCCTTCCCCTCTCAATTTATCTCTGTCTCTATCCAATAACTAAATAAATAAAATACAAAGAAAAACTGTTTCAGTTTCACATAAACTTACACAGAAAGGAAGAAGGAGGAGGAGGAGGAAGAGAGGGGGAAGGAGAAGAAGAAGGAGGACAAGGAGGACAAGGAGGACGAAGAGGAGGAAGAGAATGAGAAGAAGAAGGGGGGAGGAGTAGGAGGAGGGTGCACCTGGTTGAGTGTATGTGTTACAATGTTCAAGGGCCAGGGTTCAAGCCCCAGTCCTCACCTGTAGAGGGGAAAGCTTCATGAGTTGTAAAGCAGGGCTACAGGCAAAGCAGGGCTGCAGGTATCTCTCTCTGTCTCTCTCCCTCCCTATCTCTCCCTTCCTCTTAATTTCTGGCTGTTTTTCTATGCAATAAGTAAAGATATTTTTAAAAAATATTTTAACTTATTTATTTTTTTAAATTTTTTAAAGACTTTTTAAATTTTTTTTTTTATTTATTTTCCCTTTTGTTGCCCTTGCTGTTTTAATTATTGTTGTTGTTATTGATGTCATCGTTGCTGGATAGAACAGAGAGAAATGGAGAGAGGAGGGGAAGACAGAGGGGGAGAGAAAGATAGACACCTGCAGACCTGCTTCACTACCTGTGAAGTGACACCCCTGCAGGTGGGGGAGAGGGGTTCCAATCGGGATCCTTACTCTGGTCCTTGCACATTGCGCCACATGCACTTAACCCGCTGCGCTACCGCCCGACTCCCAATAAAGATAACTTTTTTTTAAAAAGGAAATGTTATAAATTTACAAACTATTGTATTTACTGTTGAATGTAAAACATTAATTCCCCGATAAAGAACAGAAAAAAAACAGAAGAGGAGGAAAGGAAGGAGAAGGGGAAAGAGGAAGAGGAAGAGAAAAAAGAGGAGGAGGTGAAGAAAGGCAAAAAGAGGAGGAGGCAGAAGGAGGAGAAGCCAAAATTTCTTGAAGACTTTGTGAGAACTCTGGTCATTACGGGGTCGTGGGGGCACGGAAATTTGGTGGTGGGTCAGGTGTGGAAACCATTATTAGATCATTAATAAAATAATATATTTTAAAAGAGTGCTTCAGTTTGATTGGAGTCCTTTTTTTTCCTTTTCCTGGCATGGGTGAGAATTGGTAGAAATCTCTGGTTTCTGGCTACATGCAGAAACTGAGGATCTTTTCTCAAGTCTTTGGATTGGTTTAGACTGTTTTAGGCTGCAAGTGAACACCACTTCCTCTCTAATTATGTGCAATTTCCAACACTTTCCACTGTCTTCCTAACATCATTTTTTCAGACTTTATTGTAAGTTTCACAATATTCTTTTCCAGCAAAATGAGCATACTTTGGGGGTCAAAGAAGCTACCCTATCTCTTCTTTCTTCTTAAGAATAGATTGTGTATGAGTGAGAGAGCTCATCAGTGACCAGGGTTTAAGCCCAGTCCTTATAGAATATGGGCAAGCTTTGCTATTGTGGCATTCCTCCCTCATCACCTTTCTTCATCTCTTTCTTCTTTTTAAAAAATAAATCGCTTTAATTTTTAAATTATATTTATTTATTTATTGGATAGAGACAGCCAGATATTGAAAGGGTAGATAGATAAACACTAAACCAACTCATCATCAACAAAGTGGTCATACACAAACAGTAAAGACTTTTATAAAATGGAAACTACCCTCACCTAGAAGTAACAAGACATCTTAATTATACAACATGGAGGAGAAGATAGAAACGTGAACTACTAAGCTTAGTTTAAGATCAGTCTTAACAAGACAAAATGAAACCTGACAAATGGAACTTGAGAATAATCTTAAAACATAAATCAGTGGAAGAAAAACCCTACAAACTGGAAAAGGAACTAAAAAAGTAACAAAATAATGTCAAAAGTGTATACAAAGTAAACATGAGACAAATAAAATTAAAAACTAAAGCAATGTGGTCTGAGAGGTAGTGCAGTGGATAAAGCCTTCGACTCTCAAGCATGAGGTCCTGAGTTTGATCTCTGGCAGCACATGTACCAGAGTGATGTCTGGTTCTTTCTCTCTCGCCTCCTATCTCCTTCATGAATAAGTAAATAAAATCTTTAAAATAAATAAATTTTAAAAATGTATTTTAAAAAAAACTAAAGAAAGCAGTACCACAGGTGTCTCTCTGTCTCTCTCCCTCTCTACCCCTCCCTCCCTTCCCTCTTGATTTCTGACAGTCTCTATCCAATCAATAAAGATAATAAATAAAAATAAAAAAACTAAAGCAAACTACCACAAAGCACATAGTAAAATGTCAATACATACTAATGTTTAGGTAATCACTTCACAAATTTCATGGTCTAAATTTGGTAGTTAAAAACTATAGAGTACCTGTATGGATAAGAAAATTTTTTTTGAATTTTACTGTCTACAAAAAACTCACCTTAGCTCCCATCACAAGTATAGGCTCAATATAAATAGAAGACAATTCTACAGGCTATGGTGACCTATATAAGGCAGACACAACTGCACTTAGATTAGAGAGATTTCTAAAAAGAGAGTAGGAAAAAGGTGGACAAAATATAGTTAGGCTTAATACAAGTATACAAAATTAATAATACTAATAGAACGAATGAGTGATATTGATGGCAGTCTAAGTAATAAGAAGGATTTTAACACCTCACTTACAACCATTGACAGATCAGCCAGCCAGAGAATGAGTAAGGAAATAGCAGCCTTAAGTGATGAACTAGACCAGATGGACTTAATAGCTGAATTTACATTTTCCTCAAGTGCACATGGAACCTTCTCAAGGCTAGGACATATGCTGGGACACATGATAATTTTCAATAAACTTATGAAGACTGAGATCATGCCAAGTCCTTTTTTTTTTTTTATCACAGTGCTATAAAATTAGAAAGCGATCACAAAAAGAAAACCAGAAAAACCTCAAACGTGTGGAGACTAAACTGTGTTTCTCAATAGGCATTGCACCAAAGTGGGAATCAAAGCAGAAATTAAAACATCCAGGAGACAATTGAAAACGAAGACACAGTTACCAGAACCTGTGGGATGTAGAAAAACAACAACAAAAGGGATAATATAACAGTGTAGTTCTTCATTAAGAAGCAATGAACACACACATGCACGCGCACATGCACACACACATCAGTCAACCTTACACTTAAAAGCAACTGAAAAGAAAGCATGAAGTAGCAGAAAGAATGAAATAATAGGAATCAGAGTAGAAATAATGAAATAGATTTTTTAAATTTTTCCTTTTTTAGAATTTATTTATTCATGAGAAAAATAGGAGGAGAGAAAGAATCAGATATCACTCTGGTACATGTGTTGCCAGGGATTGAACTTGGGACCTCATGGTTGAGAATTCAATGCTTTATCCACTGTGCCACCTCCTGGACCACTGAAATAAAAATTTTAAATCAATAAAACAAAAAATTTTGTTTTCTCTCTCCCTCTCTCTCTCCTCCTTTTCTTGTTTATTCATTGATTATTTCACTTTATTTTAGTGACCTGCCAGGGACTGAACTCAACACATGTGAAGAGCAGATTCCCCTGACCCAATTTTCTTCTTTCTTTGAGACAGAGACATAAAGAGATGAGGAGAAAGATACCCACTAAGAAGGGAAGACATCACAATATTGATCTACCATTCACAGAGCTCCTATGGCATAATTCTACTACGTGGTGATATAGTTATGTGATCTTCTCCATGTGCTATCTTTCAGCACACCCCCCCCCCCCAATTATTTTTTAAAGAAAAAAAGGGCAGTGGCACACTTGGTAGAGTGCATATATTACAGTGTGCAAGAAACCCAGTTCAAGACCCTGGTCCCCACTTGCAGGGTGGGAGGGAAAGCTTCATGAGCAGTGAAGTAGTGTTGTAAGTTTCTTTCTTTTCCCCTCTCTATCTCTTCTCTCCCAATTTCTCTCTGATTCTATCCAAAATAATAAAATAAATAGAACAAGGAAATATTAAAAAATATACTTAGCTAGACTCAAAATTGTTGTATGCTTTACATTGGGTTGTTCTAGCTCTTCCCCTGCCAAGAAAATTGGTTCAGTCCTGCTAGTTTCACGGCCCGCTTGTCCCCGCCCCAAGGAACCCCGAGAGAGTTCCAGAGTTCCAGAGTTCGAGGGTTGGAGAGTTGGAGAGTTCTTGGCGCCATGTGAGAAAGAGGCAGGAGAGTTTTGTTTGGTGATTAGTTCGGGTTAGTTTATGAATCGTTGTTCCTGAATAAAGAAATATAGCTTCCCTGCCCAGCCGTGTGTCCTCAAGTCTCTGTTACCCACCCGTGAAGCTAGCCCGGCCAGCTGGAGCCTCCGAATTTTAACAACAAGAAGAATGTTCCATTAAATAGAATTAGAAATTAAAAAGCAAAAATTATTAACAGATACCATATCTATATTGACACTTAATCAGTAACAAAGGAAATCAGACTATACAATGCAGAAAGGGTAAGCTCTCCAACAGACGATGCTGGGAAAATTACAGTCACATGCAATAGATTGAAATTGAACGACTCTCTAACGTCACACACCAAACCATGTTTAAAATGGACTAGAAGCCTTAATGTAAGATCTGAACCATAAAATACATGGAAGATTAAACAGGTGAAATGTTCTGTGACATCAGTGTTAAGAATTGTCTCTGGGAAATAATTTCAATTGCAAGTGGAATAAAAATAAAAAGACAGTTTGAACTACATGAAGTTAAAATGTTTTTGTCGGGGGTCTAGCAGTAGTGCAGCTGGTTAAGCGCACGTGGCACAAAGTGTAAGGACCAGCATAAGGATCCGGGTTCCAGCCCTGGCTCCCCACCTGCAGGGAAGTCGCTTCACAGGTGGTGAAGCAGGTCTGCAGATGTCTATCTTTCACTCCCCCCTCTGTCTTCCTCTCCTCCATTTCTCTCTGTCGTATCCAACAACGAAAGACATCAACAACAATAAAAACCACAACAAGGGCAACAAAAGGCGGGGGGAATGGTCTCCAGGAGCAGTGGGTTCATGGTGCAGGCACTGAGCCCCAACAATAACCCTGGAGGCAAAAAAAAAAAGTTTTGCCCAGCAGCAAAAAAATGAACTAAATGATAAAAATTGCTTCCTGACTGGGAGAGGCTATTGGCATGTAATACAGGCTTACTATCAAAAGTATATAAGGAATTTATAAAGATCCACAACAAAAGCCAAGCAAGTCAGCTTAAAAATAGAATATTTGAATAGGTACTACTTCTCTGAAGAAGATATAAGGTTGGACAAGAAAAGATGTCAATCATCACTTATTGTTAGGGACGTGAAAATAAAAACCATAACGAGATATTGCCTCATACCTGTGTGAATGGCTTACATCAAAAGGAATAACAATAAATGCTGGTGAGGATGTGGAGAAGGAACACTTGCACAGTGTTAAGGGAATGTCCATTGGTCCAACTACATTAGAAAACAGTATTGAGCTTCCTCAAAAACCTAAAAATAGGACTACTTTGTAATTTCATAATCCAACTTCTAGGACATATCCAAAGAATATAAAAAACTTCTATGGAGAAAAACGTATCCATCCTAATATTTATTTTAACATTACTTACAATAATGAAGACATTGAGACAATCAAAATGCTCTATTCTCCTATGAGAACATTAAAATTTTCTATTAAGAGCAAAGTGGAAAATTGAGGGATGCTTTATGACTAGTTAAATAAATTAGAAGAGAAAGTCAAGTGCTGGATAGCATTACCTATGTGTGCAACATACTGAAATAGAATTGCTGAACAGATAAAACAAAATTCAAATTAACCAGGGGACATTGACCACAAAACTGAGGTTACTAGAAGAGAAGAGGTTGGGTGAATGGGAGAAAGACAGCGGGGGGTGGGGAGGATGAATATTTATTTATTTATTTATTTATTTATTTATTTATTTATGTATTTATTGCCTCCAGGTTTATCACAGGGGCTTGGTGCCTGCACTACAAAGCCACTGCTTCTGGCAGCCATTTTTTTTCCTTTTTTTTTTTTTTAATTGGCTAGGACAGAAAGAAATTGAGGGAGGGGTAGACAGGGAGAAAGACACTTGCAGATCTGCTTCACTGCTTGTGAAGTGACCAGCTTCAGGTGGGGAGCTGGGGCTCCAACCAGTATCCTTTTGCTGGTCCAGCCCTCAGTACTATGTTTACTTAACCCGGTGCAACAACGCCTCAACCCCAAAGAAATATTTCTATAGTGAAAACAAAGCCAAGCAAATAAAAAATATATATGAGTATGTTCTTGTACCTGTGTATTATGTACATATATACCTGTGAGTGTGTGGAGAGAGGAGAGAGAGGGAGAGGGAGGGCCTGCTAGTGGCGCAGCTGGTTGAGCGCACATGTTACAATGCGGAAGCACCGGGTTTCAAGCCCCTGGTCCCCATCTGTAGGGGGAAAGCTTCACAAGCGGTGAAACAGTTCTTCAGGTGTCTATATGTCTCTTTCCCTCTGTATGTCTCCCTTCCCTCTTGATTTCTGGTTGTCTCTATCCAATAAATAAATAAATAAATAAATGTAATTTCATTTTTTGTTTGTTTGTTTTTTGGTTTCCAGGGTTATTGCTGGGGCTCTGTACCTGCACCATGAATCTACTGCTCCCGGAGGCTTTTTTTTTTTTTTTTCTTGTTGCCCTTGTTGTTTAATGTTGTTGTGGTTATTATTATTGTTATTATTGATGTCGTTGCTGTTGGACAGGACAGAGAGAAATGGAGAGTGGAGGGGAAGACAGAGAGGGGGAGAGAAAGATAGATACCTGCCGACCTGCTTCACCGCCTGTGAAGCGATTTTCCTGTGGGTGGGGAGCCCCGGGCTGGAACCAGGATCCTTATGCTGGTCCTTGCGCTTTGCGCCATGTGCGCTTAACCCGTTGCGCTACCGCTCGACCCCCTAAAATTTTTTTTAAAAGGAGAAACAAATTGATTTTGAGGTTAAGTGGTGGCACACCTGGTTAAGTACACACATTACAGTGTGCAAAGACTCAGGTTTAAGCACCTGGTCTCTGCTTGTGGTGAAGCAGGAATGCATGTGTCTCTCTGTCTCTTTTCTGTCTCCCCCTTTCCTCTCAATTTCTCTCTGTCTATATTCAACAATAAATTAACTGATTTAAAAATTAAAGTTACATTAAAAAAAGAAGGAAATTGATTTTAAGATTATTTCTGTCAGGATCTCTGGTCATATTTTCCTTCTACCCCACAGAATCTAAAAAGACCAGAGCACTGTTCACTTTTGGCTTATGGTGCTGTGGAAGGATTGAACCTGGGACTTCATAGCCTTAGGCATGAAAATATTTTTGTATAAACATTATATTATCTCTCCAGCCTTACATTTGCAATTTTAAACTAAGTCTTCCTCGCCCCTGACATTTCAACAAAGAACTAGATTTCAGGAGTGGGTGAGCCAGTGTCTGGGAGACAATAGCCAGTCCAGATGGAGAAAGAATAAGTACAATTGTCCTGGGGGCGGAAGCATATTGTGTTTGGGAAATAGCAGGAAATAGCATCACTGAGCTAAAGTCTGTACCATGGCTAAAAGCAGGAACATGGTTAGAAATGGTTAGACATTTCTTGTTCTTCTTCTTCTAGCGTTTGCCCTTCTTCCGTAGCCAGTCAACAGCATCAGGTTGAGCCTGATGTAAAGTTTTGAGACCTCCTTTGAATCTGGAGAGGTGGCAGTCATTGACTATTTCTTGTAAAGAACTACATCACAAGTACTTTCAGCATTGTAGGTGATAGGTTTTCATTGCAAGGAATTCACTCGCCATTGCAGCACAGAAGTGACATGTGTCCACTTTCCAGTAAATGTTTATTTTAAACAGCAAGTAGTGAAGTAGTGATTTGGATTTTGTCTGTTGGTTATAGTTTTCTGACTCCTCCTCTAAACACAAACACTCCAAGACTTTGGAAAATGAAAGGTAGTTTTAAAAAAAAACAACATAAAATGAAACAAACTGTTTTCTTCTAGTCTGTCTTCCGACTCTGGTTTTTGAACATTACTTTCTCAATAGATTACGTCAGAGTCTGATGAAGAGGTTTTTAGGTCCTCAGTGGCCTCAATTTTACTGAAGCTTTCTTCTCTCTCTCTCTCTCTAATATCTGTGTATTAACACAAGTGAGAGAGAAGGAAAGAATGAGAGTATCGAATTCAGGGCCTCATGCTCTTAAGTCTAAGACTTTAGCCACTGTGCCAGATCCCAGACCACCCCAGAAATTTCTTTTCCTTTTTTTAAAATCTTATTTATTGGATAGAGACAGCCAGAAATCAAGAGAGGAGGGAGAGATGGTGGTGCTGGGGAAACAGATAAACACCTGCAGCACTGCTTCACCACTTGCAAAGATTTCCCCCTGCAGGTGGGAACCAGGGGCTTGAACCAGGGTCCTTGTGCATTGTAACATGTGCGCTCAATCAGGTGCGACACTATCTGACTCAGCCTTTGCCCTTTCCTTCTCTCTTAACCCACACCCCCAATTTTCCAATTTTCTGCTACTTCAATTTCTCCCCTCTCTCTCATGCCCCATCCTGTCCTCACCTATCCTATTTTCTCCTCCACTTTAGCACTCTTTCCCACCCATCTTGAGTCTTCGTTGGTCTCTTTATTTGTTGAGTTTGTTTGGGAAAACAACCTATCCTGATACATACTGAGAAATAAATGGTGCTTTTCGTTATTAATATTACAGTTATCCAGGAGTGACTTTCCCTCTAGTGTCTGCATTGGGGGTAGACTTCTATGGGTGTCATTGTAATGAGAAGCTGATTTGCCTGAGTAAGGGAGAGAGGACAAACCTCAGGAGAGAGAATGAGAGAGGAGGAAATTCAGAAAGCGTCAGTGTTGACAGGACAGGACTCCTTGCTCATGTGAGTGTGACTGGGCAAGTATGTGTGTGTGTGTGTGTGTGTGTGTGTGTGTGCGCGCGCGCGCGTGTGTGTGTGTGCGTGTGTGTGTGTGTGTGTGTGTGTGTGTGTGTGAGTGTGTGTGTTTTGCAGTCTAATAAGGCTATGTCCTCAGAAGTGGACAGATTCATAAAGTCAGGCATCCTCTCTCACTTGCGTCTTGGAAATTCATTTTAATTGTGTGTGCCTTGTGATTACAAGCCATTAGAGACCATTAACCAATGAACTATGAATTTTGAGCATAAAATGCAAACTCTCTTGTGAAATACAACCTAGTTTCATATATTAATTGTTTCTAACTAAAGAGGGACATTTTAGCCAATTAGCTTTTGGACTGTAAGTGTAATCAGGAGGATAATTGGGAGGCTTGCTAATTGCTTCCTCCATTGCATCTGTTTGCTCTTAGTGCAAACATATACTTTGCTTGCACACAGTTATCATATACACATGGTAGATAAAAGGCCCAAAGTTCTTTGGCTATAGTAGTTGTGCAGATGGAAATCACCTGCACTTTATAAACTAACAGTAAAACAAATGGACTATAAGGATAATAAGACAAAATAGCATCAGACAGAACTAGATCCAGTTTCTAAACCTTTTTTGATTGCTGATGTTACTGGCTAATATTAGATATTTCTTACCACTTCTCCAGATTTCTTGGATAAAAGATGATAAAAGTCTCATCCAGCTTTAGCCTTCCATAACTCAGGGTAAGCTCCCGTGATTTATGACAACCTTTAACAATTCTATTTAAGGAGGTAGCTATGTGGAAAAAGAACTGATAATAAGGGTCACATGTGTCTGTGAAAAATTGAGCCTTGTTACAAATATTGGATTGTCAGAAAAGTCATGACACATGTTTTTTGCATAAAAAAAAATAGGGGCTGGATGGTGGCACGCCTGGTTAAGCACTCACGTTACAGTGCACAAAGATCCAGGTTCGAGCCCCCAGTCCCCCACCTGCAGGGGGAAGGCTTCATGAGTGGTGAAGCAGGGCTGCAGGTGTCTCTCTGTCTCTCTCCCACTCTGTATTCCCCTTCCATCTCAATTTCTGTCTATCTCTATCTAATAAATAAATAAAATTTAAAAAAATACATCATGACTTTTAGATCATTTAAAACAAACAAACAAACAAACACATCATAACGGCTCTTAGAGCCAGTGGATTTTTTGAAGGGAGTCTTTGACGATGGTTTGGCAAACTGTTCCACTCATTTTTTTCTTTTTCTTTTTTTTTTAAATCCTTTTAAAAATACTTATTTATTCATTCCTTTTTGTTGCCCTTGTTGTTTTACTGTTGTAGTTATTATTGTTGTTGTTACTGATGTCATCATTGTTAGATAGGACAGAGAGAAATGGAGAGGGGAGGTGAAGACAGAGAGGGGGAGAGAAAGACAGACACCTGCAGACTCTGTAGGTGGGGAGCCGGAGGCTCGAACCGGGATCCTTGCACTTCACGTCACGTGCGCTTAACCCTCTGCACTACCGCTGGACTCCTTCCACTCCTCTTTTTTTTTTCTTATACCTCATCTTTATTTTATTTTTTTCTAGTTTTGTGGTACTTTGATAATTTTCACAGTCTCAACTTCAGTCTCTGGACATCTGACCTCATTCCCTCAGATGGATAGCTGTTCTCTCTGGATCCATAATAGGGAGCCTCCTCTTTTTCTTTATTCCTGCCTCATCTTGCTGCAAAAGAGGCTCTCAGTCCACCCACTGCTGTTGCTGAGTGAACTTGGTAATTACAAAGATTATTTTCTTGGCATCTTGATTTGGGTTTAAAGCTGCACTACTTATTATTGTATAATAACTTGCCAGTCAGAACTTGCTCATCAACTTCTCCCACTTCGACATAATTTCTTTTTTTCTTTAGGAAAAGAGAACAGGTTTTTATTCCACTCCGTCCTCTTTCTATGAGAATACAAGCTGTTGTCCACTGTAAGGTTTTGCTGACAGAGGTATTTCCTGGGTCTGCTCTAGTGTGGGCTTTTATCTGACTTTAGCTGTGACCTAGTTGTTAGCTCATGTTACACTCCAATATACTCAAACTTGGGGCCTGTTTATAGGAAGCAGATGAGTGAAAGAACACTTTCCAGGAAGGACTAGAAAGGGGGTACATATGACTTTGAGGAAGATGTGCTTGTAGTTGCCTTGTTGGGGCCTCATTCTCAGGACAAAGGTAATATCTGTATGACCACTTTGTTTCACTGCCTCTCAGCCTGAAAGACTCAATTTCCTTTACCAGAAGGAAAGGCATCCCAAAGAAGGAGGCCTTGACTCTATAACAGAAACACTGCAGTGCATAAAGTACAAGCTTTAGTGGTTCCAGGTTTACTTTTGAACAGGTAGTCCTGAGTCCCTCTGTCTTCCTGAGGTCCACCAAATTCCTAAGAGATGGGACCATTCCTTCGAGACCCCCTGATGATAGTACATGTACTTTTCTGGCAGGCAACTACTGCATAAAATGGTGTCCAACAGGACCTCCGTCATGACATTGTGAACAATTAAATAGAGATGTTTGAGGTGTGTTCTCATTAGCTCCAGACTTCATTGAAAGTAATTAAAACTTGGCAAAAATTCATTCTGGATGATTAATACACCATCTCTACTTCTCCTTTTGGGAGGTCAGTTACCAGTTACCAAAAATGAAACACCTGCCTTTACATCAATGTGGCTGCTGCCTGAAAATTAAGCAGCAAGCGACATTCCCAAAGCTGTTAAATGTGTCCGTTGTGCCAAAAAAAATGGAGCCTATGTTTACCTAAGACCTGAATAAATATGGTGGATTGTGGGACACAAACCTGATTAAAAACTGCTCCCTAGGCCAATATGTAAAACTGAACTTACCTGATTTAATTTATAAAGAGTATAAAATCAGATGGCAATGAATGGCCATTTGGTGGATAAAATATTTCTAAAAGAAGCATCTCTTAATTTGAATACCTATTAATCCAATTAACATTTTTTTCAGGGAATACAGATTTTGTTGTTGCAGGGAATACAGATTTTCCATGTTTCAATGAGCCAAGAGAACATTATGTATATAAATTTATCACAAATATATTTAGTAATGGAGTCTGAATTTACCAGGTGGGAAGATAAAGTTTTAAGACAGAAAACCCTGCTTAACAATTTTTTTTACTATTTTTCTGGACATTTTATTACTGGATCATCTTATCCCTTTGTCAGAGTTTATTGTATTACTTTAAATGCCTTGAAAGAGGTAGTTGAGTGGCCAGGGAAACAGTATAGCTGGTGGAGCTCAGAACATGAATCCTTTGGCTCCTGGTTCAATCCCTAACATTGCCTATAATGAAGTGGAGTGTATTTTTCATGCACGTGAAACTCTATCTCATATGAAAATCAAATAAACAAGCCAACAAACTTTAAGTTAAAAAGTGGGACCAGGGGACCGGGTGGTGGTGCACCTGGTTGAGCGCACATGTTACAATACACAAGGACCCAGGTTCAAGCCCTCGGTCCCCACCTGCAGGGGGAAACCTTTGTGAGTGGTGAAGCAGGGCTGTAGGTCTCTCTCTCTCTCTCTCTCGCTTCCTATTTCCTCCTTCCCTCTTGATTTCTGACCATCTCTATGCAACAAATAAAGATATTTAAAAAAAAGAGAGAGAGGAACCAATAAGTATAAAATCTCCCTACAGCGGCTCTCACATTTCTATAAGAGGGCCCCCATCACCTTAGATATGGGGATGCAGAATTGTTATTGAACAAGAATTCAGTTTTGGCTCTGTAAGACCCACAGAGAAGCTGTTTTGATTTTTATTCAGTTGTCCTCTCTGATACATATATTTAAACCAGAGTACTGCTGAGCTCTGGCTTATAGTGGTGCTGGACACAGAACCTGGGATCTTTGGTGCCTCCTGTATGAAAGTCGTTTTTTTAAAAAAAATTTGTATTATATTTATTTATTTATTGGATAGAGACAGCTAGAAATTGAGGGGGAAGGGAGTGATAAAGAGGGAGAGAGACAGAGAGACACCTGCAACACTGCTTCACCACTTGCAAAGCTTTCCCCCCCGCGGATGGGGACTGGGGGCTCGAACCCAGGTCCCTGCTCATTGTAACACATGCGCTCAAACAGGTATGCCAACACCCAGCCCCCATGAAAGTCTTTTTTGTACAATCATTATACTTACCCCTCAGCCCCCAGTTTATATTTCATCGCCATTATTGCAAGGGATACCTATCTATCTATATACGCACAGACTTCCAAGTTTTATTGAGTTGCCCAAATCAGCCTGTCAGCTAAGACCCTCTCAGCAAGAAAGTGGGAAGCAGAATCTAACCTGGGGTGGCCCTCCCTGCCTGTGAGCCTTGGAACCTTCACTGAGCACCTGACCCCGAAGCAGTAGCAGAACACTGAAAAGGGCATTTCTTTCTCTGGGCTCCCAGACACAAATGCAGCTCATGGGTCTTTGCTCTTTCCCACAGATGAACATATGTTTTTATGAAAGGACCACACAGAGGAGTTGGGATCTATGTCATTTCCAGATCTGGCCTTCATTGGCCATGTAGCCTGAGTTAAATTAGAGAGCCATGGCAACTTTCAGCTGGAAGGAATTTAGGAATCGCCCCTGCCATTGCATCAGAACCACTGGAACAGCTCATTAAAGCTCAGAATCCAGAGCCTGCCTCCCAGAGATTCTGATTTGGCAGGTCTGGGGTGGGGGTTGGGGGGTAGTGAGAGGTGAGCACGGCGCACCCCGTTAAGGCACATGGTATGAGGCGCAAGGATACCAGTGCCAGCACCGAGCCCCAGACCTGGAAGGAGGAGGAGGAGAAAAAAAGATACTGTTTTTCTAGAGAACTGATGTAACAGCTCACCTAGGAGGGTGCCTGCTTTGCCACAGATCAGACCTAGATTTGAAGGCCTGCTATTCCACATGGGAACACGATAGTACTGGGGGCAGTTTTGGTGCTATGATGTCTCTTTTCTCTATCTGAAAAAGTTGGCCCAAAACAATGAAACCTTAACGATGAAACAAAGAGACACTGATTACTTAGCAAGTTCTCATGGAACACAATGTACCACCATGTGAGGCTACTTACCCAGGGACCCATGCGCCCTGAGTACCAGTGACCTACAGCACTCTTGAAATAATGGTAGCAAACTATTAGGGTTAGTTTATGAATAATTTAGGTTTTGCAGGCCATCTGTGTTACAATTACTCATCTCTTATAGTCCAAAAATCGTCACAAACTGTATATGAATTGGGTATGTTGGTTTTCTGGACCAGTCTTTCTATACAAAATCAAGGAGGCTGTGGTCTATAGTTTCTTTGTCTCTGACTACATGCTTATAACCATTGGGTATCTTCCAGCAGTACTTGCTTTCAGCTCTACGATGCAGGTATTTTTTGGTTCAATTCTCCATGGCTGTGGGAACTACAAGGTGTATTCATAACCCCAAACACTCAAAATAAACATTATCTATCAGTCCTGTATTATCTGATATACTCCTGTCTATAACACCTCTGTTATTTGGAAAATCATTGTCTTTATAATAATGTTCCCTCCATCATGCTGAGTGAGCTAAGTCAGAGGGATAAATACTGACGATCTCACTTGTAGATTGGCCATAAGAAACAAAGCAAAAGACAATGAAGGGCGAGTCTTCAAGGGACTGAGGTCTAAGGCAGCAAAAGCAAGGATCTTGGGGGAAGGGAAATCACTTAGGGGAGGTTGGGGACTTAAGTCCCTGTGGTGGAATAAGAGGATAGCTTGATTGAGGGTGAAATGTACTGATACCGATTTGGGGGAAATGTGGAAATGTACACTTGCAACAACAAAAATCCCTTGCCACTATTTCCTCAGTAAAGTCAGATTGTAATAATAATATAAAAAACCAATGTTTCCTCTAATTATTAGGCATCACATAAAGGAATGTGAAGAGATGACAGGATAATTTTGAAAGTGAATTTGGGAACTTTTTTGGAACACATATGGCATGAAGCGCAAGGACCTGTGCAAAGATCCCGGTTCAAGCCTCCAGCTGTCGACCTGCAAGGGGGTCGCTTCACAGGCATTGAAGCAGGTCTGCAGGTGTCTGTCTTTCTCTCCCCATCTTTCCCTCCTCTTGATTTCACTCTGTTCTATCCAACAACAGCAGCAAAGGCAACAATAACAACAAGGGCAACAAAAAATGGCCTCCAGGAGCAGTGGATTCGTAGTGTAGGCATCAAGCCCCTGCAGTAACCCTGGAGGCAAAAAAAAGAAAGAAAGAAAAAGAAAAAAAGGAATCGTTTTCTTTTCTTATCATCAGTGCATCCATGAAGTATTGGGTTGTTGGGAAAGCCACGATGTATCTACCTTTCAGTGTTTTTTTTTTTTTTCCTATGTGTGATTGTTCAAGAGAATTAAAAATGAGTATTTACCAAGATTAGTAAAATGAAATGAGAATATTTATGGTGATCTGGCGTACTGTCTCTGTAAAATATTTCAGTTAAAAAATTCTATAAACAAAGATATAACCAACAAGTTATATTATTTTTTATTCATGTTAGAATTTTTCTATCAGTGTTTGAACATTAATATTTAGAGAGTTTGTACATTTTTGCCTTCCAAGGTTTACAATGAGAACCATGCTAGGTCACAAATGGTAACTAATACATTTCACAATTGTAAGAATCTTCACTCAATCTCACTCTCTTAACACTGTTCAAACATTTTCTTTTCCTTGCTGTATTTTACAATGAAAAGTGTGCCCCACTCATGTCTCAGCAAAGTTCCAGACATTATGGATTCATCACATATAAATTCTTTAAAAATATACTTCTGTCAAAAGACTTGATGACTACTATGTACACTACAAAAATAAATTTTCATATAAATAAATTATATGGCATACTTTTATCTTTGTAATTGAAATGACACAAACCCATTTCTGCCAAAACTGGCAGCCAATGAGACCCAGTTTGAATATTTATTTCTTTTAAACTCCTTAAACTAAAACCTATCATGAGTCCTTAATGAAAATGTTATATACTCTGAACTATTTAACATTAGTAAGCACTCTATACAAATAAAAATTCTGTTCAAAAGGAAAACATAACTGTAATAGTGTTTCCAATAGAAATAAAATCCCTGCAATTTGTTATAAACTGGCATGACAAATACTGTAGGAAAAATTCTTATGATACAAAATTATAAATATCAGCCAAGATTCTTTTAAAAAATTAAAACATCCAAATAAACAAACAAGACAGACAAAATAAAAACTAAGAAGAGCATTTCTAGTTGCCTGCCAGCCCCCGAGTTCTCCCTTTGCCAATGTGACTACTGGAGAAAGGTCTATGCTATGCAGAAAGCAAAGGCCATACACACTGTCATGCACCACACACACTGGGCTCAGGAAAGGAGCAAAGGCAATGCCGAGAGCCAGAGGGAGGCACATGTCAGAATTTTGCATCATCTTTTTCCTGAATGCAGGACAGTAAGTTTTCAGAGCAGAGCTGGATGCTAGGTAGACAGTCTGGCTGACAAGAGGCACCAAACAGTAGCAGCGGGGGTCCATTTAGAGCCCATGGCATATTCACATACACACCTGGCAGCCACAGGTGGTTTTCAATTAGAGTCTTACAGTTTCTTGTGGTGAGTTTTAGGATCTGAGGTCACTATGCTGCTGGTACTGCTAGGGACCTGTGGCCTTTAAAGAATTTTCCACATAAAACAGAAGGGCACAATGGGGCTGCCATTTGTACACTCCTACAGTAGCTTAGTCCAGGTACCAAGTGCTTCCCTGACATTAGCTGGTCTCTGGCTAAGAGGGGAGGAAGACCAAACCTCAGAGCAAGATAGAAGAATTGATTAAAGGACAAAAAGAATGGTGGGAGAAGGGTTCACCCACGTAAATATTAGCATACTGACAAGGATCCTTCTGAAGCTCACATCCTATGGAACTTCTGACTACATGCCACCCTATTGGATATGCACTATTTATTTGAAAAGACAAAGAAAAAAAGAAACCAAAAACCAGACCCAAAATGCCCCAGCTAATTATGCAGTTTAGGAAGAGAGGAAGTTTAAAGTGTAGGGACTCAAAGTATCACCTCTGGGTTTATTGTGGGCCCAGAATTTAACAGGCGTTTATACCTGTAGCAGGATCATTTTCTCCCAAAAAGATTTTCCATCCACTCTTAAAGTTTGATTGGTGTTGAGCATGCGTGTGTGCGTGCGTGCGTGCATGCGTATGTGCACGCTGGTAATGAGAGAGGTAAATGAAGGCTGCTCAGGACCCAGTTGAGGCTCTTAATTGTTTAATACCCACAAAGATAAACAGATGTGAGCATATACCCTGAGGTTCCAATGTCCACCACAATGATCCACAAAGGAATTTATCTTCTCTAAGGCACAAACTGGGGTATCTGGATGGCAGTGGGTGGTTTTAAGAAAATGCCCTGGACTTGAAGCAAGTCTGGCAAAAGGATGAGGCGATGTTTAGAGCTAGCCCTTTACTGAAACAATAAAGGTATCCTGACTCTCCTAGCCCAACTAGGTCAGAGTCCACTCTGGGTTACAGACAGGGAGAAGATACAAAGACACAAACGAACAAATCACAGTACAGTACAGTACATTGGGAAATCACACACGTGTTCACAAACAGCCAGACAGGAGAATCACATCCAACTACACCTACAGAAGCCACTGAGATTAACGTGCTTTCTTCATATCTGCTCATTAAACAACAAAAAATTACCACGCATAGCGTGTTTGCAAGTTAACAGTAACATTTCATACTACCACAGGGTTGTGATATGCAACTTTAAAAATATTTTAAACAGGAACCTTTACAAAATAATCCTATTACATAAGCAATATTTGCATAGAATTATACAGGTAAATTATACAATACTTAAGCAGCAGCAACATATGCTGGAATTTAAGAGTAAGTTAAGCTTGGTTGTGGCACAAAGACCAATGTACAAATAGGGAGGGGACCCACTGCGGTCATCCCTCCACTCACTCCTTGCTCAACGTTAGGAGTGGAGAAACCCAGATCACACTACTTTACATCCATTCCTTTTATATTACATGTGTACACCTCTTAAATACTTATAGAAATATTTCACAAAATAATACAATTGGTTACAGTAACAATGAACTGCTCTTCCAAGCAGCACATCTCGGTAACGCCCAGCAGTTCTCAAGCAGTTCCGGAAAAAGGTGGGGGGTGGGGGATGGGGGCTTCCAATCTTTGGCCTCTTTGCTTCAGATTTTACTCACCCTGTTAAAGAAAACACAAGGAACCCAAACTCAGTAACAGGTACGAGTTTCTATTTATGAAGCACAAAAGCAAAAACGCCTAACTCATCCATGGTGTGGAAATCACACTATTGTTGGGGCCTTGGGTAAGGGAGGGCCTGAGGGCTTTCTCAAGACAGGTGGCAGGGGTATAGCCATCACTGAACTGTGCATTTATTGCATTTGCCTGTTATAGCTTTTTTTTTTTTTTAAAGAAACTTATTTTTTTTCCCCTTTTGTTGCCCTTGTTGTTTATCGTCGTTATTATTGCTGTTGTCATTGTTGGACAGGACAGAGAGAAATGGAGAGAGGAGGGGAAAACAGAGACGGGGAGAGAAAGATAGACACCTGCAGACCTACTTCATCACCTGTGAAGCGACCCCCCTGCAGGTGGGGAGCCAGGGGCTCGAACCAGGACCCTTATGCCGGTCCTTGTGCTTTGCGCCATGTGCGCTTCACTGTTACGACATTTTTATGAAACTGAAAAGTAGGTGAAAGGTAAAGAAGTTGTTGTTTCTGGCAACTTTGCGAAGTTGCACTAACCTTCAATAGGTTAACAGTTGGAAGAGCCAATGTAACTTGACTAGTTCTCCAAGGATGACGACAAAGCTTGGACAGATGGACCTTGCTTTGAGTTCAGTTCAGGACATACCAAAAACCCAAGAGCATTTAGGCCTGAAAAGCCCAGGCAATTTTTGCTCTCTGTTCCTCCCTCTCAGTCCACGGCCTGCCAGCCCAAGTGCCACACACACACACACACACACACACACACACCTACCTTAGTTGGAGCTGTTGCCCCGGGGCCTCTCCTCACATTCCACGTCCTGCAGCTCTATCACTTCCACCTTGGAATCCCTCCTCTCACGTCGGATATTAAAGGGCACATGGGGGTCCTCAAACAGCCCGTGGTCAGTCTTGGGGTAGTCCTCGTAGCCTGGACAGAGCCCCCCTCGGGGATTCCGACTAGGCCCGGGCCCGGGGGCAGGCGGGGGGTGCACAGCAACAGTCACGGATGCCGAGGCCGTCACCGTGGTGATGGGCTGGCAGTAGCCGGGCACAGAGCTGCCCGTGGCAGTGAATGCTGGGTGCCTTGGGTTGTGAGAACGAGCTCCCCGGGGGCCCGTGTGGTCCCTGTTGCTAGGGCCAGGATGCCTTTCAGTAGAAATTTCAAAAGCGTCTCTGCGCGGTCTATAGGGGGGTGGCCGCAAGCCTTCTCTGGGAGGTTCCCTCCAGGGCTGCTGGCCTGTTCGTCCAGGTGGCAGGGACCCTGAGTCCAGTTGGGGCTGCTGTCGAGGGTTTGAGGTTGGGTGATGTCTCACTTCAGGAGGGACCACCTGCAGAGGGCAAAGAGGCAGGTTAAGACAAGCTGGAGTTCTCCCCAAGCTGGTATTGTCACCCCCCTGCTTCTAGCCCTCCCTTCTTGGCTTGGACTCCTGCCTGGCCACCCACACACGGCTCTTCTTAAACAAGTGCTCAGTCAACCCCACTGATGGCTGCAGGAGGCCCTGGGGGCAAGTGGGGGCCTTAAATCCACCAGAGAAATCCCATTCTCTTAAGACCTACAAGATGTGGCAAAGCAGTGGTCTCTTTGCACAGTACATCTAGGATTTCTTCACCACAGCTGGCTGCATGCACAAGGCTGCTGCCCATAAGTGCAGGGTTGGGGCTAAGAACATCCAAGCTGCCTCCTCCTATAGTCCACTCAACCACCACACCTTAGTCTAGGTGACAGGTGAGCCTCTTCTTCAACTGTGATGCTCGGACCCTGGGCACGCATGAATATTGGACCAAACTGCCTAAAACAATGCTGGAGACTATGCTGCCAAGCCCTTAGGGACACGTGACTATTTACACTCAAATTAACTAAAGTTCAAAATGCACTAGCACATTTCAATTCACATGTGGCCAGTAGCTCCTGTACAGAGGAACGCAGAGCAGGCGTTCCCATCACTGTGGAGAGTTCTATGGGGCAGCGAGGCTCTGTTCAGTTGTTAGGAATCTGGTTTCTGGGTCTCTATACAAAGCATGGAGCAACACAGTGGCCACATCAATCAAAAGGACCGTGACCAACTTCAAAGTCGTTCAGCTTGTACCTATTTTTAGGCTCCTGCTGAACAAAACCAGATTCACACTGCAGCTCAGCAGGCATCGTCACGGGGGGTAAAAGGAGGAAAATTTAGGTTATTTGGTTGGCCTCTCTCTCTTTCATGGAAGGGCTGCTTTGGCCTGGGACTGGAATACCCATTTCCTGGAGGGACAGCAGGAGGCCCTCAGCTGGAGCAACATGAGATGCAGAGCCTTCCTTGGGTTTTGTGTGTTGTATGCCAGGTCTGGGGGACTGAGGAGAGTCCTGGGGAGCTGAGAGTATAGGATACAGCTCCCAAAGCCTTTGAGAAGGGGGCTGCCAGGGAAACACTCAAAGATGCTTCTCGGTTTCTTCTTTCAGACACCAAAAATACATACTTTCAGCCCCCAAATTTTGGGACAAAATTTTACACAATAATAATTAAAACACTTTTATATCAAGGGAAACTAAAGAAAAAGGAAAAATGTCACTTCTACTGGCAATAAAAATACATATATATCACTCCGTTTTTGTAAATGGTATGCAGCTTAAGGAAGGAAGAAAAAGAAAGAGGTAAGGCATTTTACCTGTGACCCTTAAGTTCAACTTGCTTTTAGCTTGAACCAGACTTATGCCCAGGGCTTTGTGTTAACTACCGCTTTGTTTGGTCTGTGTGCAATCCAGTCACTGAAATTTCCATCTTCAGAAAGAACCCAATCCTGGCAATATGGTAGGATTTAACCTGATCTCTGCTTTTTAAAGTTTTTCATGCTGTCTGCCTGAATGATTTGCTGCTCACAGTAGGTAGGCCAACCTCTGGAGTGACTTACTGTGGAACGGGCAAAAACGGGATTTTCTGTGGCTTCCACGATCACTTGGTGGGCAGGACCCCTAGCACTCTGCTGGGTATCGTAGTGCCGAAGCTCCTCGCTGATGCCTGAAACAGTTGTCTGAGAACTGTACTCGGAGTCAGAGGAATCAGACCCATTGTTTGTATGACCAGGGGGCACAGCAAACCGGACAACACTAGGTAGTGGCTCAGGGGAAGGAGTGGGCAGTCGGTTTAGCCCATTAGCTGGAGACACCTGGGTAAGGAATTCCGTACAAACAGTGTCATCATCCATCAATACTAAAAGATCCAAGCACAATTATTATCACAAGACTGTGCTCCACCTCCTGGACTCTTAGAAGACTCTGTAGTCACATGCCTCCTACCCCAACCCAGCCGCTTCCAAAACCCTCAAGGGCTGCCTCTGATTTTGCACACTGGAAAGGTGAGCTGTGCCCTTTTTGCTCTCGTTTGAGCCCTGATATTTTCTCATCTTGAGCTGAAAGTGTTTTCCTGACATAGACCTGCAAGACTCAGGCTGTCAGCCATTTGTTTTAAAAGAAGAGAAATCTAACCTGTGTTACATCCCCTCAAGACAAATTTAAGAGAAAACAGGACCTTGGTTATTGAAATGTTTACAGAAAGAGCAAATAACCAGCAAATGTGGATTTATCCAAATGTCTAAATTAAGAGTGACACCAGGAAAAACAGCATTCAGGTGGTCTGTGGACTGCACATTATGCTTGGCATAATTACTGACCTCGGGATACGGTCCGAAGAAGGATAAAAGGACTGGAAGTAAAACCAGTCCATTGAGAACACCCAGGATCGTCAGGATTGCCAAAACAGCAAAGAAATATCTTTAAGATAAAAGGGAAACAGGAACATTAATGTGACAAGAGCAAATTAAACTGCCCTTCATGTTTCTGTGTACTGCAGCATATTAACACCCTAAGTGAACAAAAAGCCCCGACCCGCTGAAACCACTGTGGCAAAACTACAGTCCAAATTCAGCACGAGATTAGTTGGTTTTTTTTTTTTTATAACGTTACATTCCACAACTCCAAAGTGTTGATTCATGAAGAGAAGGCAAAAACAAAACAAAACAACAACAAAAAACCCCACCAAGTTTGTTAATTTTCTGAAATCTCATAGCATGTAATGTTATTTATGAATGTGTTACACAAACACAAAAATATGGAATGCTAACTGAATGGCTGAGCAGACTGAAAGCACAAATACAATGCAAAGGGGGCCCTGTTCATGAAAACCCAGCAGAAGCAAACAAATGAAGTGAAGGGTGTAGAATTTAAACAATTTAGCCCAGGAGGAAAAGCAGCCCCCTTCTGCAGGCAGCTAATCCACTGTGAAATGCTCCTGCATCTTAGAGCAGAAGCTCTAATTAAGTCTCCAGCGGATCAGGTAAGACTTTCCCTGGGCTTTCATTAATCACAACTTTCTGCCCAGAATTCTGTAAGTTCCAATTTTACCAAACAGCTCCAGTTGCAACCTTTAAAAAAAACAAAACAAAACAAAAAAAACCCACATACACACACAGGAACTAGGTCTCCCCCCCCCCACCCCCCAACCACCCTTGCAAAGAAAGCACTGTCCATTCTGTGGCTGCTGGGGCATTTGCGGGGGAGGGCGGTCCACAATGACATGGCTGCTCTGTGGGCCAATCTTTTGTTGAACAATTTAGCATCTCTGAATACTCTTGTTTTGCGTCAGCCAATTCAAACATAAAAGCTGCAGCACCATGAAGAGGAGGAGAGCACACAAGTGGCCCTGCTTTCCCACCACTGAGGGCTAAGGTCTGGGGGATCCTTCATGAATACCAAGGTGAACCTGTCATCTGACACTCCACACAACTGGAGGGAGTGAGGTCCATGTAAGCACTGCATTTCTTTAATGATTTCTACTGAAAGTGGCTAGGGGTGGGAGTGGGGGTGGACCCCGGATGTTCTGGCAAGGGGTGGGCAAAACCTATCTATGCTAACGGTCCTCTTGATCATAAAACAGAACAGGCAGCAAAATTTGCCATGTCTATATATGTTTCAACATTAGATGAAAGCAAAGAGAATCCTTATCAAAATACAAATACCTCACAGCTATTGTAAACACTAGAAACTTCTGAGCTGCATTAATAAAAACCAAGCAGCCAGTGTCCTGCTCTAATGTAAACTGGTGGAACATTGGTGGAGGCATCTATCAGCAGCAGGCACTAAGACATTTGCATCCCGTGGTCCGGGAGGTGGCACAGTGATAAAGCTTTGGACTCTCAAGCATGAGGTCCCGAGTTCATCCCTGGCAGCACATGTGCCAGAGTGATGTCTGGTTCTTTTTCTCTCCTCCTATCTTTCTCATAAATAAATAAAATCTTAAAAAAAAAAAAAAAAGACATCTGCATCCCATCCACCTAACTACAGCGTAAACAGACCAATTAGATTTCTGACTGTTCGGTGTATACAAATGCCTGCTCATTTAGTTGACCTTGGCAAGGGCTTTATCAGGTTAATCCACCCAGTTCTAGAAAATGGGAATCCCCCTTTAAGTGCTTGGAACAAGAACCCCATTATCTCTGGGAGAGAGCAAGAAGCCATGGGTTGGATGAGAGCAGGGATTTACCCCGCTGGTTGCTCTGATGCTAAGTTTGTTTCCTCACTGCATGGCACTAATCATCCTTCACCAGGCTGAGTCAGATCCCCTGAGATCCCACCTCACCCCATGTTTCTCAGTAGTTCTGAAGTATCCCTGTGAACTTGTCTCTACCATGATGAACTGTGCATTCTGTGGTCCTCCACATACAAGGTGGCGTGCAAAGTAACACTTGAGGAGCTTGTTACATTTGTGCTAAAAAGAAATTACATAAAAGAAACTACCTGACACAGGGTCTGCTTAGATATTCAAAAACCACACATTAAATGTTCCTTAAATCTTAAAGGCAATCAGAACATGAAATGTGGTCATATTATTATTATTTTTTCATCTTAGATGGATGATATCGAGGTAATTTAGTATTTAAATTTTAGGCATTTGAAATTTTCCTTTTTATACTTTTAAAGAAGTGATGGTCCATTTCTGTCGATTAATGAATTTCTATTAATTTTATTGTAAGGTACTATACGTGGTGGTACCAGGGATGAGACGTGGGAGCTCTGGGGGCCCAGGCATGCAAACCTTGTGTGCTATCACCAGGCTATCTCACCAACACTACAGGCATTTCTAATCGGAAAGCCAGTAACTGGGATATCAACTGGTCCTTCCGCTTTAAATTGTGGAGTTGCCTTTAATGCTAACAACATACCCTCTATCTTTTCTTTTCTTTTTTATTTTTTGAGAGAGATGCAGAGAGAGAGAGGAAAGAGAGACAGAGAAACACCAGAGCACTGCTTAGCTCTGGCTTATGGTGGTGCGAGCGGGACTGAACCTGCAACTTTAGAGCCTCAGGCATGAGAGTCTGTTTGCATAACCATTATGCTATCTCCCCCACTCTACCACCCATCTTTTCTTCCCAAGATATTCCCTAATATGACTTTACAATAGAGCTGAGTAAATAAACTCTGAAAGTACAGGCTGTGGTGATGGTGCTATACAACTGAAATATATAGATTTTTTTTTTTTTACTTGCCACTTATATCCTGATAAAACCAGGAGGCAAAGAGGTAGAGTCACAAAGAAAACATACCGCACAATGCCAGATATAGAAGGAAATAACACAAATCACATAAGCACATAGTGCTTTAAAATCAGCCTTCTCTCCTGTCTGTACATACCTCACAATGAAATCAAACTCAGATCCTGCCAGCATCAACACTCCCAGCAGAGTGGAAACAGCGCCATCCAGAACAGGTGCAAACATGTGCTCCAGAGCAAGCACAGCCCTGCGGTTCTTATCACCAATAGCTGTTAGGAAGGCCTGGGAAAGAGAAAAGTCAGGATGATCAGGTATTAGACTCTTGAATCAGGATTGGTCAACTTGAAGCAACTTGGTCATCTTTATCCTGCGATCCTATCCGCTGTTTTGTTGTTGTTGTTTGTTTTTCTTTCTGCTTGTGAAGAATTTCAAGAGCATCCTATTTAGCTGTGGAGATATGAAGTTCATGAAACTGGATCATATTTGGTGTTGATGATAATCTTGAACAACAATGGGTCAACAGAGATGGTGTAATGGTAGTACGCTAGACTTGCAGGCAAGAGGTCCCAAGTTGGACTAGTGCGACCACCAATATTCTGGAGCAGAGTAGCATTCTGGCACAAAGCTAAATGAACAAACACCCTCCTCCTTCCCGTGTGGCTCAATGCTGCATTGAGGTTACAGAGCAGTAAAGGCCAAGGTAAACTCATCGTCTCATATACAGCTTGTGTCATGGAGTCAGCAAACTACAAGAAGTTGATATGTTCTTAAAGATGCAGACAAAGTTCTCTTCATCAACTGCATGTTACCTCTAACAATTTTTTAGGAGCATTTAGCTGTTCATTTTAAGTGGACATCCACATACAGAACTGGGTGAAACTACCATGTTCTCTGTGTGGACAACTAGCAACACTAAACAGGGGGTTGCAGGTCCCCAAGTTAAGAGGGCTCTTGAGAATTCTTAAATTCTTGGGAGCTAACCTTGCAGGAGCTTTAGGGGCATTCATAATTATACAGAGACCTGGTGTGCTACTATAGTTTAAAGGCGTAGTTAGCATTTCCCTTATGAAAACCTGCTCTAGGAGGCCCCTGTTCGCAATGCTAGCTACCATAAAGAGTGGTTTTCATTCGCATCAGTATAATGTGACTTCTGGATTCAAGCGTTACTTTCAAAGTTTGATGCCTGCATGATGAATCCATCACTTCTGGTGGTCATTTTTTACCCTTTTTGCTCTTTTTTCCTTTCTCTCCCTTTCCACCCCCTCCTCTTTTTATTTCCTTTTTCTATTTCACAGAAAGAGAACTAGAGTGTGTGCTGAGAGAGGTAGAGATAAAGAAAGATACCCACAACACCTGTGAGGTGAAGACTAGAGGTAGAGGTTGAATCCAGGTCAGTGATCATGCTAAGGTGATTTCTGGATTCTTTTATTTTATTTTTTTGCCTCCAGGGTTATTGCTGGGGCTCACGTCTACGCTCGACCAGACCTGCCAATATACGCGGATATCTTCGCCCACCCTGTCCAACACTTGACGTCTCGTCACCCAATCTGGTCCCCTACGCCTACACCGAACTTCTCTGTTCCAGACTCTTGGAAACAGAGTTGGCAGTCAGCTGAGGTCAAGAACAAACACCTCATCCCAGACCCCTGCAAGCGTCAACCCGGCTTTGACCTAGCACGTTATGATTGGGCCCTCCTCAATCGCTATCGAACAGCCCATGGCCAGTGCGCCGCTATGTTCCATCGCTGGGGAGCCAGAGACGACCCGAACTGCCCCTGCAGCTCCAGACAGACTATGACCCACATAGTCAACGACTGCCACCTCTCCAGATTCAAAGGAGGTCTTGAAACTTTACATCAGGCTCAACCTGACGCTGTTGACTGGCTACGGAAGAAGGGCAAACGCTAGAAGAAGAAGTGCCTACATTATGAATCCACTGCTCCTGGAGGCTACTTTCCCCCTTTTGTTGCCCTTGTTGTTACTGCTGTCATTGTTGGATAGGACAGAGAACAACTGAGAGATGAAGAGGGGGAAAGACAGACACCTGCAGACCTGCACATGAAGCGACCCCCTCCTGCAGGTGAGGAGCCCGAGGCTCCAACTGGGATCCTTATGCCGGTCCCTGGGATTCACACCATGTGCACTTATCCCACTGTGCTACTGCCTGGGCCCCTACTTAGGGGTTCTTTTTAAAAAAAAAATTTTATTTATTTATTTACCCTTTTGTTGCCCTTGTTTTTAACATTGTTGTTAATGATGTTGCTGTTGCTACATAGGACAGAGAGAAATGGAGAGAGGAGGGGAAGACAGAGAGGGGGAGAGAAAGATAGACACCTGCAGACTGGCTTTACCGCTTGTGAAGTGAGCCCCCTGCAGGTGGGGAGCCGGGAGCTCTAACCTTATGTTGGTCCTCAAGTTTCATGCCATGTGCGTGCGCTTCACCTGCTGTACTACAGCCCAACCCCCTGGATTCTTAACTCAAATGTAAAGCTTTCTCTTTTCAAAGATGTATTTTCAAAGATAAAGCTAGGGAGCTCCTCTTTAGAAAACAAAACAAAACACCAAAAAGCAATTGCCTTCCTCACAGCTCAACTGAAGAAAGTGATTTGGAGCAGACTCAAAGAAAGAGTAGTGTTTCTATAATATCAGCTTTTTATTATGCACTGGGGGAAGAGATAGGGTAACTAACAAAACACTCCTCCTAAAACAGAAGTTTACAAATGCCTTAGGTGCATAAAATGAGCCCTGAAAGAAAGGTTACATGTGTGAGTAGAAGAGGTTCAAGGCAGAAGGTGAAGTCAAGACATGCAGCAGTTACATGCTGAGACCAAAGGGAATCAGTACTAAAGGTTGCAAAAGCAAGGCTAAAAATAATCTAAGTCCAATGCTAGGTTTCCAGTTAGGTATTTCAAACATCAGTGTGTACTCAGTCAATAAATACTTACAGGGGCCGGGCGGTAGCACAGTGGGTTAAGCGCACATGGTGTGAAGCTTAAGGACCGGCGTAAGGATTCAGGTTCGAACCCTGGCTCCTCACCTGCAGGGGGGTCACTTCACAAGCGGTGAAGCAGGTCTGCAGGTGTGTATCTTTCTCTCCCCCTCTCTGTCTTCCCCTCCTCTCTCCATTTCTCTCTGTCCTATCCAGCAATGGCAACAAAATGGGGAGAAAAAAAAAAAAAAAGACTCCAGGAGCATTGGATTCATAGCGCAGGCACCAAGCCCTGGAGGCAAAATAAAACTAACTAACTAAATAAATAAATATTTACTAAATGCCTCCTAGTCACCCCAAATAGCAAGTACCCAGGCATAACTGCAGAAGGGCCACAAATTAACACATTCATACAAGGCCTTTGAGTAAGTCTCAAATGTTCCTATTCTGTTCAACACTAGTTCTTTCACTCTTTGTCATGAATGTAGAGACTGGGAGGTCGAAAGAGCTGGGTGGGCTTAGGCAGAAGAGCAGCTCTTTGGCGTCGAACACCTGGCCCTTTGCTCAAAGGCCCCAGGGGATTTTCTTGGCTGCCAACTTGCCTCACCCTCAATTATGCCATCCCCACCAGACCTGTGAGTGCGTTTACATTTTATCCTTGCTTTATTGCCCTACCCTAGTTTTTAAATTGAGTGTGTATTCTCTCCCTCTCTCTCTCCCTCTGTCTCTCGACAGCTTTGGGGGTGTGAATAATAAAATGACACCAAATAAGTAAGGTCTTTCCTGGCCCATTCACAAGACTGTCATACTATTAACAACCCAACTAACTTTCACCTCCCATATCCTTCTTAAGACTCTCAAGAGGGAAAGGAATCAAAATTTCAGACACTCCTAGGAAATGACTGTGCATTGAAACATTTTGGCTGTGATGTGAATATGTATTTTGTTTACTGATAGTGGAAAAAATTTAAATGTCCCGAGCTTCGAAGAGACACATCCCCTATCTATGAAGTTTAAATTTGAAACATCACATACCAAAGCCACATGAACAGTGAATTCCACTCCTATGCCAACAGATGCTATCAAGATGACCACAGGCACTGCACTCAGTTTGATTCCAATAAGGCCCATCATGCCAAAAAGCTCGACTGTCATCAGTGCCAGGACTGTCACCTAGAAGACACAACAGGCAAGAGGTTTGATAAATAATTCAGTCTAAATGTGGAAAACAGGGCAGAGTGTTAGATCACTATCTGCCCTCATTTCATATCAAATGCTGATAAACAGGGACCCAAATATAATTGCTTTAACTTCAGACAACTGTCTTTTGCTTTTTGATTAAACATTTCCCTGATGGTAAGGGAAACTTTGGGAAAGAATAGTCATGTTGTAGAAAAAGCATATAAACCCAAAGTTCAGTGTTCTATTACAAATATCTTTTCCAGTATATTTACCCTAGAAGGCAAGAAATATTTCAAAAACTCTTTCACCAGAGGCATTTATAAAATGAGCCACACACACAAGCATAGACTCATCACAAGCTCTACATTTAATCTAGTTTTAAAGAAGGTATTTCCTCCTGTTTTGTTCTTAACCATCAGAGACCAACTTACAGCATGGTACAAATTTGAGTGAGTCTTTGGCTGCTCACTCTCCATCATAAAGAAAGCAGAGAGGATATGGTAAGTAAAAGTTCTTTTATGTGAAAGCGGCATTGTGTTTGCTTAGAGTCAATTGAGCAAGTGAGGATGACTTAGTTAGGAGGTAGGAGTCAGCTGATGCAAGTCAAGTCACAGCCCCTTCAAGAAACTTGAAGCAGCGGGGCTAAACAAAGCAAACAGCTAAACCCAAGGCCAAGCTTTCAATTATCTTTTATCTATCTTGTAAAGATATGCAGAAAGATGGAAAGTAAGTCTGGGAGGCAGACCTTGGAGATGCTTGGGTTAAAGGAGAGAACAACAAAAATAAAACAGACTTTCTGCAGATGGAAGGAGAGAATGAGATTGCCTCAGGGTAGGGCAGGACAAGTGTATTTTTCTTTTTTTTTCTTTTCCTTTTCCTTTTTTTCTGTGGGGGTGGGTGTTGGGTCCTGGTGGGAACAGACCTAAGTTGGGAGCGAGAGTTTTGCAGACACCTATTGTGGGAGACTGTATCCATATGTCAACAAGTGTACTGTAAACCACTATGCCCCCAATAAAAAGATTTTTTTTTTTTTAAAGTTCTCTTTGGCTTCTTTTAATAAGTTAACAGAAGATGGACATCAATTGCTTGAACTATGAAAACTCCTTCAGACTAAACATTTACATTTTAACATACTTGATGCATAGAATTATGGAACAGGAACAAGGCCTGGTCTCTGTTTTCCTAATTTTGGCACCTTAAAGGCTATACCACAGTTCACAGAACTTCAACACTGCCATGATTTTATTAGACTTTGTGAAACTTACTTCAAATCTGAGAGTACTCTACTTATAGAATGGATGTCTAAAAATAGATTGCTAACATTAGTTTATCATTATCCTTAAAAGTTAAAACACCCGAGACATACAAAGCTATCTTTTTCTTTGATTTTTCTTAATTTCTTTCTCTCTCCATGTAAGAGAACATTTTAGATAATCGGGCTGAGATACAGTTACAAAATGATACTTGGATTTTTTTTTTCTAAGTGTTGTACTTTTGAGTGTTTGCATTTAATAAATGCTCAGCACTGTTCTGGAACCTTGTGCTTAAAAACCTACTTTTCCACAAAATGTTTAAAGCTGTAGGAGAGGGGACCTAAGACGAAGGCCATTAAAAACTCTACTTTAACCATGAACCTCACCACCTCAAGCAGAATAAATATAGTATGCAGTGATGCAATCTATACCCTCCTCTAGAGGCCCAGACATAAACAAAGCTTCCCGGCTGCAGAAAGAGCTACACGGAAAGGAATTTGACTTCCACAAAGACCCTTAGAATAAACTCACAATGATCCCGGCAGTCCAGGGGTTCAGGAGGAAGACAGCACAGACCAGGAATGTGCAGGCCAGCACCACGCTGATGGACAGCAGGAGCCAGTGGCGAAGGCCAATGTACTGCTCCCAGAAAAGGAAGGGGTAGCCATTTGGGTAACTGGAGAGTCCCAGGCTTGTGTAGTTGTTGCAGATGGTTCGGACTTTTTCGATTGCTTCAACAAAGTCTGAGGTGTCACGCAAACCATTGAGGTAGAAAGGGAACTGAGCGTATTCGATGGGTTCTGCTGCTGGGACTGAACAGAGAAGTGACGGAGAGGGAAAGGTCACAGTTAAGGAGCTCCTTGCAACAGAGGCAGGCAAATACACATGACACGACAGGTGGGAAAGGGCTGCAACAAATTCCCATGGTTGGCCAGACCAGCTGTGTGTCCTGATTCTCCATGACTGCAAACAACGGAGTAGTTTAACCCTTGGAGAAAACCCACTTACTGCCTTTTTCTTTGCACACAAAGAACAAATATAGATGATATACCCTTCTGTGTTCTTTACAATTTTAATCTTTTGATTTAAAGTTGTGGTTTTGTTGTTGTTGTTGTTTTAAAGACAACTTGTGTGGTAGAGTGCTCACTTTATCATGTCTGAGGATCTGGTTTCAAGTCACCTGCTACCACATGGGTTTATGAGTGGAACAGTGCTATGGTGTCTCTCCTCTCTCCTTCTCTCTCAGCCTTTATCTTGAAGGAGGAGGAGGAGAGGGAGGGAGGGAGGGAGGGAGGGAGGAAGCAAGGAAGGGAGGAAGGAAGGAAAGAGTTTATCAGGAGCAGTGGAATCATGCAGGCACAAAGTCCCAGAAAATAAATAATCTTTGTGTTTTTTTTTTTATCTTTTTATTTTTTTTTATTTATTTATTTTCCTTTTTGTTGCCCTTGTTGTTTAACATTGTTGTGGTTATTAATGTCGTTGTTGTTGGATAGGACAGAGAGAAATGGAGAGAGGGGGGAAGACAGAGAGGAGGAGAGAAAGATAGACACCTGCAGACCTGCTTCACCGCTTGTGAAGCGACTCCCCTGCAGGTGGGGAGCCGGGGGCTCGAACCAGGATCCTCGCGCAGGTCCTGGCGATTTGCAGGTCCTGGCGATTTGCGCCACGTGCGCTTAACCCGCTGCGCCATGGCCCGACTCCCTGTTTTTTTTTTTTTTTTATTCCCATGGAGAAATGCATGACTTGTGTTTATTCAACCCTTGTTTTTAATCTTCTACAAGTAGTCGTTCTTTGTAATGGATCTAAATAATTTAATGATATTGAGCGACTATTTTCTATTCAACTGACCAGTGAACACTGTAAGTTCAAATTGCTTTTGCTCAATTACTTATGTGAAGAAAATAACCTGAAAGTCATGCTTTGCTGAGAGAAATGCATAACTTTCTTATCCTTTTAGGGATCTAATACAGTTAAATCTTTCATGCTTTTTTTTTTTTCTTCTTCCCCCTCCAATGCAATGCTAAGTCTTCAGCAGCAAGGGGGAAAATCCTTACACAACAAGAATTTAGTTACTGCTGTTGTGTGTTCCAGACCTTTTGGGGTCATTCAGTTGACTTGCTAAACATGATTTGCCCTATTATAATCTCAACTATAAATTTTCATTAAGACAAGCCTTGGCTGCATGCCACAAGGCTGAGGTTTAGATACAGGGACACACAACCCGCTTTCTCTCCAAATATACCATCTTTTTTCTCACATCCTCCCTCAGCCTAGTATCCAAGGTATAGGCCACTAATATCTCTAACATAAATGCAAATGAAGTGCACACAATGCCACCCATCAGCACCAAGGTTGAGGAGGAGGAAAGGAGAGGACGCTGTTGCAGACAGATTTTTCTGCTCTGGTTTAAACAGCTTTGACAGAGTACAGGTGCTTGGTGGCTTATAACAAAGACCCAATTGCCAAAAATCCCTTCAACACCAGAGTCGACAAAGTTAAGATAAACATATAATCCCCAGTGATAAAACTCTGCAATAGCAAAATAACTTTCAACCTGGAGGCGTCCCCAATTCTCACATGGAACAGCTGGCATTGGGAGGAGACGCCTGGTGGACGTCTTTAAGAGTTAAAGCGACACATGGAGATTAGAGGTTTATTTTTCAACATGAGTGAGCATGGGTTGTATTCTATTACACATCCTCATCTATCTCCCATAATTTTAAACTAAAAGAAATATCTTGTTATGTTTACACTTTTGAATCCTGTAGCATCAGTAGAGGAGGGCTGTGGCCAAGCTTTTAAAGAGCAGGGGAGATGTCTCCCTGTGCTGAGGGCTACTTACTTCTCAGTCTTGTCTCTGGCATGTAGTCAGCTTTGTCATGGACCCACTCAGGACGATGAGGCCGGATGTTGGCCTGGGAGGCAGCATAAGCCACAGGGTCATTGCTGACCCAAGCGGTCAGATAGATGTAGAAAGCACTGGGATTAATGATGCCATCTGCGTCCACCAGGCGCCGGTTAGTCAACTGTAAAATGGGAGAACACGAGCGAGCTATCAGAATGGGGTCTGGTATAAACATGCTCCTACCTAGACAGAAGAGAAGCGGGGGCTCTGCACCAGTTTTTGTAGGAAAAAAAAAATTATAATTCTCTGTGTTTGTTAAGTGTAGAGAATCCCATCAGAACACCTTTGGTTTCTTTCAACTGCACTTATCAGAGGATGCAATAATTGGCATGTTTGTAACAAACACACAGTTCTACAGATGGCCCAGGAATCAAGTGAACCAATTAAATCTGAATGCTAAAAGACTGTCTGCAGCCAAGGCAGAGAATGAACAATCTGGAGAAACATATTTATAGGAGGGGAAGGAGGGGGGAGGGACCTGGCAAGAGTCCCCATAAACGTCTGTGTGCAGTTAACCTCTGTTGTTAACACTGAAGGAAATGCCACCCAGTAAATGGAGGAGAGCTATAAAAATAAAACAACATCTGTATAAATTTTGCTAACACTAGCCTCCTATAACCTGTGTATTCAAAAAAAAAAAAAAAATGCCCATCGCCAGAAAGTGGAAGGGGACCAGTGAACATCAGTCTTTCTGGGAAATCTAGTTTCTTAGAGGGGTGGTCACACTCAAGATGCCAAATCCTATGTGTGCTGAACACAGTGCCCAAATGTAGGGTTCTTGTGAGCTTTGTTTAGGTGAAAACCACTAATACACATGCACTTTTCCTGTTTACTTTAGACACAGGCCTGGTTCCAATGCTTTTGGTCTTATTTTAATACACAAAAATACCAGTGACAGTGATTAATAGAAAAAGAGTGAAAAGAGAGAGAGACACACACACACACAGAGGAGAGTCAAGTACTAAATTTCAGCAAGCTGGATTCAATTAATCCACAGGCTATGTAACAACTGCAGGTCCTCAAGCTGTCCCCATAATTATAGAGTATAGCTCAGGGCCTTTGTGCATCTTAGTGCATGTACTTATTCTCCGCCCAGGTGGACTCTCAGGGACTTGTCCCAGTCACATTTATTCTCTGGTATCCCTGGTCCCTCAAAAGCTTGCCTTCGCCCCCAGCCATACTGCCCTCTTCCCCTCCTCATATATCCCATCCCATCTCTCAAACAGGCTCCTCTGCCCATTCTTGTCAAACCGGACAGCCTGCTGTATGTGGCTAGAAAGCTCAGAGTTCACACTCTGTAATAACTCTGAACAATGTACTTTGTGAATCTGTCACCTTTAATGCCAGCAGAAAAGAGGTGACAATAAACAGGGCTGCTGGGAAGATAGTTAACATGACACTTCTCTGCCCGAAGGTGAAGCAAGTAAGCTACAAAGAGCGGAGGCCAAGGAAGGGTTTGGGAAAGGCAACAGTGGGCTCATCTGACAGCAGAAGAGCCCCCAAACACCCCCCAGATGGCCTGAGAAATCAAAGGGGGTATGTGCTGGAGGCCCAATGTCAGATTAGATGCAGATGCAGCTTAGGACTATGACTGCCGAAGAGAACCAGCTCTTTTTTTCCTCCAAGGAAAGAATAAAATGGTGAATAAAGACTACGGATGTGAAAATCTACACACCTCCCTCATGACAGAGCGATCTGCCTGTCCTTCTCTGCTCTGAACAGGATGCTCTAAATGCAACCAATTCACCATTCTTTTTTTTATTTATTTTATTTTATTTTATTTATTTAAGAAAGGATTAATTAACAAAACCATAGGGTAGGAGGGGTACAACTCCACACAATTCCCACCGCCCAATCTCCATATCCCACCCCCTCCCCCGATAGCTTTCCCATTCTCTATCCCTCTGGGAGCATGGACCCAGGGTCATTGAGGGTTGCAGAAGGTAGAAGGTCTGGCTTCTGTAATTGCTTCCTCGCTGAACATGGGCGTTGACTGGTCGGTCCATACTCCCAGTCTGCCTCTCTCTTTCCCTAGTAGGATGGGTCTCTGGGGAAGCTGAGCTCCAGGACACACCAATTCACCATTCTTCTGGGATCATTCATCTACCCCAAAATATGCTCATTCGGATTTTGACTGACTACTACCAAACCAGTCCATCTTTCCATATTTGAACAATATCAAAGCCAACACAAGTCTATAAAACAACGAAACAGCATTTCTAGCATCTGCAAGAGCTGCACTGTCACTACTGCACTTCGTTCTGACGAGTGCTTTGATGGATGAGCAAAGGGAGGCCTTCTGGCTTGACTGTGGTCACATACTTAATTAGCAGGTGGAATGGAATGGGTTAGCGCCAACTCAGTATTCTGTCAGCCCCATGCCTCAGAGCACAGGCTGAGACTGCAGGTTGATAAGGCAGTCTCTGATAAGGCAGCGACCCCCCAAGCCCTGCTCAGTGACACTCCCAAAACTCCCCTGGTGTGGGAGCAGTAAAGAGTTACCTGGCTGATATCAATGGGTTTATCTCGGCTGCCGGTCTGCACCAGAAGTTTGTAGGCAAGGACCCCATCATCGGATCCATTTTTGTAATTGTTTGGCATGATTTTCCCAGTTTCCCAGTCACTGTCAAATGCATCCTGAAGTCCTAGAGAAGGCAAATGTATGTAAGACATTAGAACTCTTAACCAGAACCACCTGGGTCCACTAAGGATGATCGTGAGTAAGGCAGGTGAGTACCGCACATCAACTAAAGACCTTTTCACATTCTACTTGCTTTCACCTCCTTCCCCATGCCTATCACCCACACAAAGAGAAAAGCATAGGAGAGGAAGAGGTACCATGCCCATTAACTGTTTCATGCCACCGTGGGGATGTTAGGCCACGGGTTCTTCAATACAACCAGAAATTCCACTCAGAGGGGAACACAGAGTCAAATCCCCAACTTCAAACAGCAACTCAGCTGCTTCTCTAGCCCAGGGTGAATGAACACGATTCTGTCAATTTGTTCCATCTGTTCGACTTGTGGAGCTAATATAAGCTAGGGGATCAGCTGCCAGGTTGTGTAAGGATCACAGCCAGCACCTATTCACTTTAGACTGCTCTCTTCCTCTTCCTCCAAAGAGGGGGTGTGTGTAGACAGAGAGCAGGGAGGGAATATGGAGGGAGCGTGTGCATACGTGTGTGTGTGTGTGTGTGTGTGTGTGTGTGTGTGCGCGCGCGCGTGCGTACGCACACGCTCACGGAGAGAAATACCTCACAGGGTAAATTTGGATCAGATTGAGAACAGGAAGCCACAGGCCAATACAAGGGGGCTCTGTGAGAACAGATGACAAACCACAAACCCCAGGGAGGGGAAGGAAAAGTTTTCTAAGCTTGGGGGATGGGTCAGCCCACCAACCCACCACACACAGCTGTGCTTGGCCTCTGTAATCAAAACCATCATTACAGACCTGACAGTTTGGCTACAGCTGTAAAGAGATAAGCGTGTTGGAAGAGAAAACAGGGCCCTGGTGACCTGGCCTTAGGGTCTGAATGATCACTGGTGTGCACACACACTCCTCTGATACCCCCAACCCCTTCCCATCACCCTGATCCCTCTTCCTCCATCACCTCCCAAGTAGAGCCTTCAGTGCTAGCAGCTGAGGAAGCCACATCTTTCTGAACAAGCTGCCCGGGCACGGGTTAGACAAGGATACTAAGAAAGGAGAAGTGTTTATTTCATTTCAGGACACGGTCTGAGTAACTTCAAAGACACCCTTCCCGCAAATGTGTTCTTAGGATTTGAAGTGGGGGTGGGAAGAACAAAGACCCCCCCCCCCCTCCATTTGCTGTCCCTCTTTTTAAACTAAACCTCTTGGTGTTGTGGGCACTGCTTTTATACAAATAATTTGAGGGTGAAGACTGTGAGCTCTGGGATGGAAGATAGTCCTAAATTTGGGGGGGAGGGGGAGAGCAGGCAGGAGAGACCACCAGGGTAGCTGCACTCTGAAAGCTTACATACTGTTTTTCACAGTGAGGAGGCTAGCATATAACAAGCCATATCCAACAGATGTTAATTTATTACCTAAAGCTATCCCCCCTGCTTTGGGAAAAAATAAAAGTAAACAAACAGGAAAGGAAAAACAACCCCTCCCCGTGCCCCCTAGTCTGGACTATTTTTCTTTCTGGCTTGTGTGGTACATTAACTCTCCCTTGGTGTGAAAGAACAGATGATCCTTACTGAGCCATTTTTATACTAATTATCCCTCCTTCAATTCTTACAACAGCCTAAGGACACAGCACTGCTAACATCATTGTTCCCACTCGACAGATGAGAAAACTGAGGTCTGAAAAAGACAAAGTAGCTGGATAAGGACCACTCAGTCTGCAAGCAAGTCCTGGTTAGTTTGATTCCTGACGGCTTAAATTACTCATGCTCCAAGTTGCCCCATACACTACAGTGCTGAGGAAGGCATAATTGTTGAAGGCATAATTAATATACGTAGTTAAAACCTGGGCCTGACAGTTAATAGGGGTGTCCCAAAACTCGGCAGTATTATTAACTTTTGAGACACTGTAGAATGACACAAAGGAAGAGAAATTCAACTTGAGAAGTCAACCATGCTCTGGCCTTTCAGTTTAAGTTACATCCTGGATACTAACATCCGCACCTGACCTCCAACTAGTTCCCCAGCTCCCACCTCCCCACCCCTGCCACATGTCACTCAGTCTACTAGTGTTTTAAAAATGACACTTTAGTGAAAAGTTAAGCCCTTTCACAATTAGCTTAGTATTTTGCAATTAATTACAGAGTTCATTTAACAATAAAGTAGCCTAAGTATGTACACAACATATGATCTTGGATATAAAAGACAAGGCTGGGAGACAGCATAATGGTTATGCAATAAGACTTTCATGCCTGAGGCACCAAAATCCCAGGTTCAATCCCCAGTACCACCATAAGCCAGAGTTGAGCAGTGCTTTGGTAAAACAAACAAACAAACAAACAAAAAGACAAGGATTTGCTTCAATAGATCAAGATTTTATATCCCACATAAGCATACTACAGGAAGGAACTGGAACATCCTCTTACAGTAAATATGAAAGTTTTACCTATTTATAACTTTTCTCGTTTTAAATCTCACTAAAAAATATCTCCTAGTATAATGGTTTAAGCTAATTCTTCTAACTGCCAATATTTACATGGGACCTTAAAAAGAAAATATTGACTTAAATATTCGTTACATAATTCAGTGTAAAATATAATATACATGATCTACAGTGCAAGGCATTTTTTAAATCTCCAACTTCATTTGTCTATGTGTTTAAAGATGACATGTGAGATAACTTCCATTTTATGATGTGTATTTATGAGCCACTTCCTCAACTACTGCAATGTTGATAAAGACTAGTGTGTTAACATTACTAGAATCATCATTTAAAAAGTGAGAGTGGGACCAGTCAGTGGGGCACTGATTGAGTGCACATATTACCATATGCAAGGGCCCTGGGGCTCAAGCCCAGGTCCCCAGCAGTGTGTGTGTGGGGGGGCCTGCAGTGAAAACAGTGCTGTATCTCTACCTTGATATCTCCTCTTTCCCTCTCAATTTCTGTCTCTGTGGGGGACTGGTGGATTCATTGACTAGGCACTGAGCCCCAGCAGTAACTGGTGGCAATAAAAACATACAAAACAGGGGGCTGGGAAGTAGATCAATGGGTTAAATGCACATGGAGCCAAGTGCAAGGACCGGCCTATATGATCCCAATTTGAGGCCCTGGCTCCCCACCTGCAGGGGGGTCGCTTCACAGGCGGTGAAGCAGGCCTGCAGGTGTCTATCTTTCTCTCTCCCTCTTTGTCTTCCCCCTCCTCTCTAGATTTCTCTCTGTCCTATCCAACAACAATGACATCAATAATAATTATTATTGTTATTAATAATAACAATAAAACAAGAGCAACAAAAGGGAATGAATAAATAAATAAATAAATATTTAAAAAAAAACCAATGTTTGAAGGAAACAGATAAGGATAATTCTAAAGAAGAAATGTCCAATGACCAAGTCAACCATTCAGTGGACTTGAAAAAACATTCAAAAGGCTCCAGTATCTGACCATTCTCTGTATATAGATCTCTGTTGGCTATCATAAGATATGATTTAAAAGAGAGATTGATTATACTGAGTTTCCAGGCTGTCTGGGATTTCTATTTGGGAATATGAATGAAGAATCCTACTTGTCACAGGTGGGTGTTATTGTTCACTTAAGAACCAAAGTGTACCTTTGAAAAAAAGATTCTCAAGACCAAATGCTTTAGGTCTTAACGCCTGAGAATAATTTACAGTATCCTGTAACCCTTTGCATTCAATGGCTCCCCTTCCCAAGCTTTGCCTAATATGTCATACTGAGCAGCTAAAGCGGTGGCTGAAGACATCTGAATCTTTCTACAACAACCTACTTTGCGTAGATACTGGTAGGCACTACAGATCTCTCTGGCAAACGCTAGAAGAAGAAGAACAGATCTCTCTGTCATCAGTGGCAGGTTATTTGCATGTCTTTGGTCAATGGGAAAAAAGGAAAAGCAGAGAATCTCTCAAATGTCTGGTCTTCTCTGGAATCATTATCCAAAAAACATAACAAAAAGAAGACAAAACAAAACAAAACAAAACACCCATTGCTTCCCAAACTGCTGTACAAAATCAGAACTGGAACAAATTCAAACTGATCTCGTGCGCATGTTAAAAAATGTTAATGTCATGTGCTCTTTTTGCTTTCTGAAAACAAAGAGACCAAATCTAGATGGACAGAATTCTACTGTATAATTTTCAGACAAACTCACAATTTTCATGCAAACTCACATGAAAATTAGCTTGATTTTTATGTTAAGACCAAAAAAGGCACTTAAAAAGCTCTGTTTAAACAAGAAATTAATTAAGACAATTATTTGGATAATTTAAGCAAAAAAAAAAAAGATAAAAAGAAAAGATGTTGGGGGCATAATTATCTGAGTATTTCAGTAAAAGCATTTTTACTTGAATTGTGTGAATAATTATCTTGCTTCTCCACTTCACTTTGAATGTGTCAACATGGAATAAATGAACAGATGTCCTTGGAATCACTGAGTACATTCATAGTCAGTCAGTAGTTTTAAGCTATTTTCACAGTTTTCTCTAGAGTGACTGTTTCATAGTGAGGTAAGATGCTAGGAAAGACATTTTACAACAGAGTGAGTACTTATGCAATAAAGACAGAGAGGTCAAACTACAGAATCTGGTGTAGTAAGGTATCATTTGACAGTGAGTCAGCCTAGAAAGAACTAGAAGTACTTCAAGTTAACTTGGTCACCAAACTAGCCGCCATCCAAAGAATGAGTCCCATACTTTACAGCACACTGCCATTTCCTAACATGCATCCATAAATTCCTACAGAAGTTCCAGAGTTACCTGCTTGAACAGTTTGCATTGTTTTATAGGCAAAAACCAGATTTGGGAGGCTGCCACAGAAAAAGCCTATATAAGAATTGTAAGCCACACTCAGAAGTCAATGAAACATGTCAGCGTTACATTATAATTCTAACACTTTAATAAAGTAGACAAAGGGAACTTGTGAGAGCTGCACACACCGAAGACCAAATGGTGAAGGCTCATAAAGGACAAACACCCTCCAGCAACATCTTACCTTGGAGCCAATCTCTGAAGTAGTGCAGCCACATTTTAGGAAGCTGTTTGTTTTCTTCCAACATAACATACTTCACATTACTGAAACTCTTATGAAGGTCATAAAGTAAGTGCTGAATATTCGGGTAGTCTGCTTTCTGGGTGACTATATACATGTTGTAGAAAGAAAAGTATTTAAACTGTGCAGCAATAAAGTCATATTCTCTGGTTTCCCTAGGCACAATATCTGTAAGGTCCAGTCCATCACGCACTCGGGTGGTCCCATAGAGGCTGACGCCTAGCAAGCCCAGAAAAAGGAAGATCACCACCACCTGCAATAGAATATGTGAACTGAAATCACTCAGAGAAACACAACAGACAATGTGGAGCTGTCTGGCTCATCCCTCACTTTTATCAAAATATCGGCCAATGTAGCACTTACAAGTAGTTCTCTTCAAAGTAAATAAAAGTCATAGTACCTACAATGTTAAGAACAAAGCTCCAGGGCTGGGTGGTAGCGCACCTGATTGAGTGCCCGTGTTACAATACTCAAGAACCCAGGTTTGAGCCCCAGTCCCCACCTGCACGGGGAAAGCTTTGCAAGTGGTGTCTCTTTCCCTGTCTCCCCCTTCCTCTCAACTTCTGCCTGTCTCTTGCCAATAAATAAATAAAGATTAATTTAAAAAAAAGAAAAAAATTGATTTAAAAGCTCCTGAAGCATCAAATATTTAAAGTGTATAAAGCTGGGCAGGGGAGATAGCATAATGGTTATGCAAAAGACTTTAATGCCTGAAGCTCTGAGGTCCCAGGCTCAATAACCCTTTCCACAATAAGCCATAGCTGAATAGTACTCTGGTAAAAACAAACAAAAACTAGAATGTATGGAGCTAATCTAAATTCACAGAAACATCAGTTACAACAACAGTCACCCCTGCTCATGATGAAATTAACAGACTCTTTTTTTTTATAATTTATTTTATTGATTCCCTTTTGTTGCCCTTGTTGTTTCATTGTTGTAGTTATTGATGTCATCGTTGTTTGATAGGACAGAGAGAAATGGAGAGAGGAGGGGAAGACAGAGAGGGGGAGAGAAAGACAGACACCTGCAGATCTGCTTCACCGCCTGTGAAGCGACTCCCCTGCAGGTGGGGAGCTGGGGGCTTGAACCGGGAACCTTACGCCGGTCCTTGAGCTTTGCGCCACCTGTGCTTAACCCGCTGCGCTACAGCCCGACTCCCCCAGACTCTTTTTTTTTTTAACTTTGAACTTTCTTTTTTTTTTATTATCATTATCATTATTATTTTCATCATTATTATTTTTAACCAGAGCACTGTTCAGCTCTGACTTATGGTGGTGCGGGGGAATTAAACCTGGGACTATGGAGCCTCAGGCATGAGTCTGTTTGCATAACCATTATGCAATCTATCCGCCGCCCCAAAAGACTGACTCTTTAGGAAGCCCGAAACTTATCACACAAAAAGTGAAATAGATCATATTTTGTACCCAGTGACTATAGTAGTTAACTGATGAATTCTCCAAAATTGTCTATTCTGTCATTTCTTGATGCCAAGAAGAGTCTGCTGACTGGGAGATTACCTTGGCTTTGGGTTTTAAGAGGAAAGGAGCATAGTGCTTTTCAGCAAAAGATGAGAGTGTCCACTTGGTACAGGGAGGCTCCAGGCAGTGGAGGCTGGCATCTGAGAACTGGGATAGGAGGTCCCGAGTAGAGCTGGTGCTCTCGGGGCTCTGGCAGCTGAGGGTATCTTGGGTTAGGGTGACAGGTTGCACAGATATCTCAGAACGAGGCTCAGCCGTGGTGTAGTACACATGTGTGTGGGGGTCATACTCAGTGCGCAGTTGAACGGTGGACTGCATGGTGATCTGCGTCTCATGCGTGAAGCTGTGGCTGCTGTAGGGAGGTGGGGGACTGTAACGGGTGTTGTCTTGAGTCTCTGTATAGGCCTGAGGCTCCACCTGAATCACTCTGTTGACACAGGGGCTGAAAGAGGAAAAATATGTTTCAATGTTGCACTGAAGCAAGGAAACAAGTGTATTAATTTTTGACACTGACTAATAATCTCTCTTGTATATATCTGTGATTTAGGAGAAGGACATGGATCTCAATGCCTGATTAAGGGAAACAGTGAATGGAAGCACTGCTTGGTTTTAGACACAGATATGAGTTATGTCAAAAGCGGTCTAATGGATGTCTGACCCTCAATTTGCTGACAAATCAATTGAAATGCTTATGAACCCCCACAAAATGTAATCCTTAATGTAAATAAAAAGTCAATAGAGCTATGCCCAGAGAGCTCCAATTTTTTTTTCACACTACTGTTTTTCAACTTTCAGTCTGCTTTACTCTAGAAAAGCATGATATACTGGCTGCCAAAAAGCAGCAATGTTGGTTCAGAAGGGAAAAATGATCATGTATACCAGAAACCCAGTGGTTCCAACATCCTCAAAGGAAAGTATTCTCTTTCATGTCCCCAGTCTCTAGCACATTTGTACAAGTCCTCTTAACTGTATTTCCTTCCCAAGTTCACAGACTTATGTTATTTAAAGATACCATTTTGTACCCAGTGAATATAGAACAAGATAGCCAGAAAACGTACCTTGTAAAACAGCAGAAAATATCCAGCCGTCTGTCCTCACGTCTATACAAATCCATGCTGAGTATTGCAGGGAAAATGAGCAGAACCATAGCAAAGTTGAATACTACCACAACAGCAGCCTGGAAGCCAGGGAACAAAAAAAAATGTACTGATCACCAATGGGCATCCTCCTAATCAGATGATTGCTTTGAAAATAAAGTTGTTTCAAATAACCTTTCACTTTTCTACTGAAATGGTGTTGTTATCAGTTTGCTTCTTGTTCATCATGAAGACACCATTTGGCTGTACTAGACCTTCTTCATTCTAATCCTTTCCATGATCTTTAAGGTACAAGCCTAGGAGCTACACTAGTATCTAGCTTGTCAGCCACTTACAAATTTACAAAGGCAGAACAGTATATACTTGAGACTTTTTCTAAAATTTAAAACCACAGAACCATTTTCCCTCTCAGTCCTAAGAGTTTATGCTGCCCTGATTTTATGCTCAGAAAATTTATACATTAAGTGGATCAAGAATATCAAAATGTCACCTTTAACACATGAAATAAAATTTCAGATGCGTCCCCTGAGGTTTTTAATAGGCACATTCCAAATAACCTCTGGAGCAGCCTGTGGGGTGTGCAGTGCACTAACAGAAAAGGTCAAAGAGAGTTAAACAGAAAGAAATTCCTGTGTGTGATTATAGTATGCAGAATAAATAAGTACAGATTCAAAAGTCACTCCATAACCTAGAATAAACATGGAGCTAGATTCTGTAGTGCTTTGGCAAATCTCCTGCTGACCTAGTAAAAATTACACAATTGGGCTGTTAATAGGGGAAAGTCAACAGAGGACAGTTGAAAGGGCTCCCCCATTCAGGAAGGCAGGGAAAGGAGCAGCAATAAAAATGCAACTGAAATGCTAAGTAACCAAGAAATCATCAGAAAAATTTCTGAAAATTGAAAGCTCTTAGGAAGCTTTACAAAGAACTACTTACTCTAATAACTTCTCGACTGGGTAAATGTCTCAGGGTGAGGGTGAGAAAAAAAAAGTCTGACTGTAACTACACCTTTAAGAATCAGGAGGATTCTGCAAAGAACCTTTGATAGTTTAAACAGGGCTTTTAATACCAATTGTGTGTTTATGCTCAGAGTTTATGCTCAGCAAGCTCAAGATCTGGAGAAATACCTTTCAACAATTTATTCCTTGTTAAATTAGTAAAACTAGAAAACAAAATGAACAAGTCCTCCTAAAAACTGCCTTGCTCCTTTCCTCTTGATCTTCCTTGAGAATCCCACATCAGGGCCATCAAGATAGCTCACCTGGGAAGGCGCCTGCTTTGCCATGCAAGTCTGTGCCCACTGTACCATGGTGTCTTTCTTCCTTCCTACCCCCATCTTTGTTTCTAACTACAAAAAGTCATCCCAGATCAGTGAAACCGTGGTGACAATCAATAAGAAAACGTTTCATCATTCATTAAAACTACTGAAAATATGTTCACTTACTATTCTAATGTACGAATAGTACTTTGAGGATTTTCCTAGTAGTCTGCCTAAAGGATTCTGAAGCAAAGCTGGGGTACCATGTTGGCTAACAGAGGCATCTTTAAGACAAAAGTCTGCTTGCAAGGGACTTACACAGACAGATTATAAAGAAGTTAAAAATCTGGCTGATAAATCTCACAATTGCAATTTTATAAACAAGGTTTCTGAGTGGTCAGGAGAAAGGTGTGTGTGTGTGTGTGTGTGTGTGTGTGTGTGTGTGTGTGTGTGTGTGTGTAAGTGGGGTTGCATATACGGCCAGAAGGGTGGTCTCAGGGTAACTTGGAAGACAAAAAAGACTCAGGTAGAAAACAGGGAGGAAAGAAACAAAGTATGGAGGAAATCTAGGAATAAGCCATTCAGAACTGCCAGGTTGAAAATTCTATTGGGGAAAAACAAAGAAAAGCAGTTGGAGATTGGTTTATTATAGATTTGTCGAATTCCTCAATCAAGCAAGAAGCAAGACTGGACATTATTACTGATGTTGACAATATTACCTAACTAATTAGGATCCCATGATGCAGAGAGTAAGGTGATCTCTCTAAGGTCAACCAGTAAATTGTGAGGCTGGCCACCAAATTGGTTTCAAAC